>NW_004524843.1:1488656-1534841 GCF_000260255.1 Octodon degus
ACTAAAGGGACACAACAATAGACGTTTCAACACTTAGTAAGTGCTAACTCAGGATAATTCAGAGTCTATCCACAGACAAGATAAATCTGAGATTAAAAATATCACTAGGGGAAAAAAGGACTATGTAGCTGATAACAACTGTGACCATTTTTTATACTACTGTTATACATTTTAATATACATACAGTAGGGAATGATGAGTTCTTGTTGGAAATTAAAGATGAATTTAGTAAAGTGAGTGACTGAATAAAAGACACATTTTATCAACCCAGCAGCACTTGAACATTTACATCAATTTATGATTGATCTGCCAAATAATGTAAAAAATGAAATGATTTTGATAAGGCTCACATGAATTTGCGGTTTATTTGAATATTATTGCTGTTATCAACAATGTGTTTTCTCAGTCACTAATGTGGGATAAGATTTTCTTCATTTAGAAACTTAACAATTTTACTGACCTTTTAATAAAACCTTACTTTATTGGTTTTCTCTGTTTTCATATATAGCAATTTCTCCAGTCATTTTTATTTCCTTTTTCTGCTCACTTTACTTTTAATTTTCTCTTCACCTGCTAATTTCTTGACATAGGAAAATAAAATATTTAAGACATTTTCTTATGACTATTATTTTAGGACTATAAATTTCCTTCTGGACCATATTTTTACTTGCATTCTATATATTTCAGTATACATTTGCTTTCATTCATTTCCATGTATTTTAGAAACTTCCTTAAGACTTTATTTTTAACCATAAATTATTTAAAAGTCTGCTGTTTAATTTCTATATATTTAGAAATTTTGTCTTTTATGCAGTGATTTATAGCTTGATTTCATTTAGGCCAAACAAAATTTCAATGCCTTAAAATTTATTATTTTGGGGCTGGGAGATGGCTTAGTGGAATAAGTGCTTCCCTGGCAAGTGCAAGGGCCTGAGTTCAATCCCCGATTTGGCCAAAAAATAAATAAATAAATAAATAAATAAATAAAATTCATTATTTTTTCTTGGCTTTCCCAGTATAATTAATCTCTCTCTTTTTTTTCAAAGTTTTATTGATAAACAGATAGCAATGAGACAGTTTCAAATCCAATTGGAAGTACAGTTTCAACAAATAATACACTGCATATATTCTTCTTAGTGGTTAATTGATGTACAAGAAGTGGACTTGTGATCCTATTTACAAGCACCATTAGAACAAATCATTCTATTCATTAAGAGAATGCAACTATATATCTGTCCTAACCACTTGGAATACACAAATACAAAATGGACATTCATCAGTATACCCCATTTTTTCTAAGTTCCGTTATTGAATATTATAGGTGTGTAAACTCAGCAAAATATTCTAAAAGAGTCCAGTAGCCCATAATAGCATTGGGTCTTCTGTTTAACTGGCAATGTCAGAAATTATTGACCTGAGTCCCCCACAGCTCAACTTAACAGCATGGCTTTATTTCCTATATTTCATCTTCATACTTTTCTACTGGATGGTTAAGACCAAGGTAAAGCAGGACCTGTGCAACAAGAGTTGTAGCTTTTTGGTCTGAGAAGGTCAGTGAAATGTCTTCAAGATTTATCTTGAGATCCAATCTCTCTCTTAATAACTGCTTGATAGTATTATGAAGAAATGTGTATTCTGCCATTGTGGAGGGCAGTATTCTGTCTGTCAGTTACATCCTGTTCATTCATTATGCTTCCCAGTTCATCTGTATATTTTCTGTCCAGTGGTTCTACAGTTACCCAGAAATAACTATTGAAATTGCATGAACAGTTACAGCATTTATGGTTTTTTTTTTCTTTTCAGCCCCATCAAGGTGGCCTCATGTTGAAGCTCTGTTGTTAGACACATATATATTTAGAATTGTTATATCTTTACAACAGGTTGCAGTTTTGTGATCATATAATGTCCTTCTTCCAATACCATCTTTAAGACATCATATTGGAAACTCGAGAGTGCTAGTATTTGTGTTTAACTTTCAAGTATAGTTTTTAAAACCCATTGTACATACCCAAGTTTCTTTGATTTATTATTTCTTCCTGATATTCTATAATTTCTTCTTTTATTACTTTTTTCATTGAATTTTTTTTTGTATGTTTTAGGGAAGGGTCTGCAGGGTGTTCAGGGTCTCACTACTATGTTGGACTCATAGTAATCCACCTGTTTACAGCCTCCCAAGGGCTGGGATTACCCGAGGGCACCACCGTGCCCAGTCTCAATTGCTTCATTGTGTCCCGGGGGGCTGGGGCAGACACTGCAGGCCTGGGGATTGAACCCTCAGACCCTGTGCCTTCTTGCAAGTGCTTTAATCTGCTGAGCTATTTGGCCAGCACAAATAATTTCTTTCTTTTTTTGTGTGTGTTACGGGGATCGAACTCACGACCTTGCACTTGCAAGGCAGGCACTTACACCGCTGAGCTATCTCCTTGGCCCTTCTTTGAGTAATTTGATCTAGCTATTTTTTAAGAATTATATCTGCTAGCCATAAGCTCTTTTAGTTCTCATAAATATTTAAATTTTCTTTTCATCATCAAAGAAAAAATTCAGACTATAAAATCTGTGCTCGATTTTTATCAGTTTTGTGTAGATTTTATATTTCTTGTTTTAAATTCAAAGTCCACGTTATAAACTTCATACAATTTGCTCTGAAGCTTTACGATTGAGGGCATCTGCATAAATGCTACAAATAAAATACATATCTCATAACCTGTGTCTATCAGGCACAGACAAATGGGATTTGCACAAAATGGGCTTGGAGCTGACTAGAAACAATGGGAAAATTCATTAGCAATGGTTGTAAAGGTTCTCAGTTTATTTGATTTCTAACCTTCTTGTGAAAGATGTCCAAAACTAGATAATAAAAAGCAGTTGGTGTAAATTAGTCTTTGTGTCACATTTTTAGAAGGAAGAACATATTTTAACTGCAAAATATATTCTCAAACTAAAGAAAATTATCTTTATTTCTTGTTTATAACAGCCCACAGAAACCCATTGAACTAAAGTATATACTTTAGCAAGCACCTTCCCATTTACAGTTTAAAAAACAAAGATTGTTAAAAACGGGCTTTATTGGCTTCAGTTGATGCTTTGTAAAGTCAAGAACATCTAAGTTATGCAACTCCTAAGTTACGATCCTGAACACTGGGGCTAGCCCAGGCCTCTACCCACTTCCCTTTTCAAAATAATGTAATTGTTAATCCATAGTAGAACCGTGTTTGCATAAACCCAATTATGTTGCTCTGTTTTCATTAAATGTTAAGTTAAAGGGTTCTCTATCTCTATTATGTTGAATATTTGAAATTGGAGAAAGCATTGAATATATGATTTTCTATAATGCTTTATAGAAAAGACTCAGGCTGATATGAGAAAAACTAGGTAAGACTACGAAAATGTGTTATGTTTCTTCATCTGATTATTGCCTTTTCACCCAGAGTGAATATTTTTTGAACATGCATATCTGAGGTAAAAGAAACACCAGATGCACCTTTTATGTCTGTAAAGCAACAGATGGAGAAAAAGAAAACTAAAATTTTTAAGTACAATATGCCAAAGCAATGCTGCATATAGTATGGAATATTTTTCTGGATCTTTTAGAATCTTGATGAATAAAAGTGCACTGACAGTAATCAAGGCCTTTGAGGTTTAAATTATTGTCCTCTTTACTCTACTTCCATTGTGTGAGAAACACTTTGCAACAAGCCAGGGAGAAGTTCAGTAGCATAGTAGTTTTATATTCAAAATTATTCCCCCACAACACTTTAAACATAAGAAATGTAGTGGCCATATAAAGTTTGTAGCATGTCCAATAAAGATTTATAAAATTTGTGGATCACAGCTCTTTATTTGAGCCCTTGGAAACATTTTATCTGTTCTTCTGGTTTCCATAAGTTCAAAAGAGAAATTCATGCTCACTCAAATTGGTGCTCCCCAGTAGTTAATGTGTCATCTCCCTTCAGCAGATTGCAACACTTATTGTATGGTGAGTTTTCAAATTTTTCTTTACGATTATCTCAGAAATGAAACTTCAGTGGCCCAAACACAGACAAAGAAACTGGAGTAGGGCACACATTTATGTATGATATCAAACCCTCCAGGTATTTATAATATACACTAATTCTTACAAAACAATTATCTCCATCTCCATCTTGTAAACACATGATGGGGACCATAAATTATACATTGAGGCTGGGGCTCAGAGGCCTTAATGGCCCAGTGATGCTGTGACAACCCAGGGTAAGATCTTCATTAGTGGAAGTTCACTACCAGCCTCCAGGCCACCTAAAGTGATCCTTATGAGCATATAATCCTTCTGAACATAAACCACATCCTTCCTCTGGATCATTTGATAATCCACTTACCATTTTTCTAAATGTAAATATGATCTCAAAATCCCCAAATTCTGACTGCCTCCTAGCCTTTCATCCCTTGTGAACAACTAGGCGTCCCTGATCCACGATCCACCGCCATTTTGTGTCTTGTTCTCATTATTCCATGCACCATAACACCTGGCAGGAGGCTGGAGCCCACAGCAGAGGTCTTTGATAACTGGCACCCCAGGTGACCTAAATCCATGACATTCTTGCTGCCTGATGGATTTACTAGGAGTATCTCAACAATGTTCAAATCTTGAGTGACAATTCTGGAGACATCTGACATAGAGCTAAATGCAGTGCTTTTGACTCGAGTAAGAATTTTGATGGGATTAAAACAAGGGGAAATCCCTATTTTAACTTTTTTTTAACAAACAACAAAGCACAGACTGAGTATTTTCCCCAAATACTTCAGGAAATAATTAGATACAACCTTTTTACAATAAATAAATGGAGTGAACATTGAGTGTTTGATTTTAAACTGGTTAAAGCACTAAAACACAGTACAAATAGTAGAGCTCAGGCACCACTCACCATAGATTCAGCTGTAGGAAAACATCATCGGACCCCACATGATATTAGACACCTTCCCCATGCTTCCTTATGTCTGTCTATATCTTCATTTCAGTACGCAGTTACAAGAATTGACAGGAGGTCAGGATGATAGAAATAGGGAGATAGAACCAACATCATGTAGGTCCTTTTGGTCAGAAGAGATCATTGCAGATATAGTACAGCAAATGCAGCACACTAATGAGACCCATGGAGAAAGACTTTGCTGGCCTGCACCTCCAAAAGTTTTAACAGAGATCTTTTATAATAACAAAAAAAGAAAATATAATATTTTAGACCTGTGAAATCAAAGACAATTTTGAAAATGAACCCTAGACTGATAGTCTATCTGGTTGGAATATCCAGCTAAGTAGGCTATTCATTGTCGCTTGGATGACATAGTTGTTCGGTAGTCACAGAAGAAGATGCAAACTGCTGGTTTCATAGTCAGAATGGTATCCCCCTCAAGATGGTACTGTGTTCATCTGTAGGGGCGGCTGCAACAGAGGAGGCAATAGTGGTGCAGGACCTGTGCCAGACTGAATTAGGTGCCCATGGCAGGCCAACAACAGGGCCATGTAGCAGAAGAGCAGCCTGCCTCTTCCTTTCTTCCCTTCAGTGGCACACATTTGTAGTCCCAGATATGGAGGAGGCTCAGGAGGAAGAATACTTAAGTACAGGGACTTTACACTGGGACTCCTGTAGTCAATGTTAACTCAAACCTATAAACCCAATGGAAAATTACTGAGCTGGTATGGATAAATCTATGTTTCTCCTAAATAAGGAGAATCTGCAAATATTAAAATCATTGAAGCCAGAGCAAATGAAAAAGGGACATTGAAAGCTCTCTTTCAAAGAACTGGAAAGTAATGGCTGACCACTAAGCAGTGCTTCCTTCTTTAAACATGACTGTTAATGCAAAAGGAAATGTTGATTATCATGCTGTTTCACAACTAGAATTATAGTGTAAGAAAGAGGAAAAATGGTTAAAATTGCATTCTGTTCAGACTGACTTTGCACTAAATAAATCATCCTTGGGGGCCAGCCAAATAGCTCAGTGAATTAAAGTGCCTGCAAGCAGGTGCTTGAGCCAGGGGTTCCATTCCCAGGCCTGCTGTGCCAGCCCCGCCCCAGGGCATGCTGAGATGGTGATTGAGACTGGACATGGTGGTGTGTACCTAAAATCTCAGCTCTTGGAAGGCTGCAAACAGGAGATTCATTATTAATCTGATCTAGTAGTGAGACTGAGCACCCGGTAGACCCTTTCCTGAAATATAAATAAATAAATATATAAAAAGAGGTAGCAAAAATGAGGCAGAGCTTAAGCTCCCAGAGGATTGATTACATCTTCCTCATAATTCCTCTCCAGAACTTCTTTCAGGACAGCCAGTATTTTCAGAGATAATGTCTTCCTACAGCCAAAACTAGCCTTCTCACCCCCATGGAAATAGTTAAAGTTACCTTTAACAAAAGAAATTATCTTTACAATCTGTCACATTAGAAGGAATAGTTACCATTCTGGCTACGAAACCAGCAGTTTGTGTCTTCTTCTGTGAGTATCCAACAACTATGTCATCAAAGCGACAATGAATAGCCTACTTAGCTGGATATTCCAACCAGATAGACTATCAGTCTAGGGTTTTTTTTTTTTAAATTGTCTTTGATTTCACAGGTCTACAATATTATATTCTCTCTAATTGCTATCATAAAAGATCTCAAGCTACAAAAAATTCTGACTAGTCTAATTATAATTACGAATTTAAAACTATCAAAATTTACCATTCAATTTGACCAAATATTTTGGAGTGCTTTCTGATTTATAAACAAACTGTCTTATATGTATTTATTTGGTTGTCTATCAAATCTGGAAACAGCTGTTTTTATTTGTGCTCAGAAAATGTTTTTCTTCATTTGGCCTCTGTGAATTTTTGAAGCATTTGTCTATAACTTAAGTCAATTTACAGATAACTGTCATCAGAGTTAAAGACATGCTTCCACCCATGTTGCAAGCTGGTCAAAATGAGGTCAAAATTGGCTTTATGAATGTACATCATTGTTCGGGCACAATGACTTAAAAATCTTTCATTGGTCAAAACAGTGTGTTGTTACAATCTGGTTCTCACAGGTCATCAAAAAATTGTTTAAGATAGTTAAATAGAGATCCCTTAGGGTGGGGAAACTATTAGGATTTTCCATGGTTAATAAAGGAGCAGCTGCCTGAAAAATTCATATTCCAACCTTTGTTCAGTAATAGGGAAACCAGTGGTTCCATAGCCTATGAGGTCACCCCAATAAATGCTATTAAATATATTATTGTGATATATTTACATTGGTCATCATCAGAAACAAAAAAAAAATATATGATTAGCTCCACATAAACAGTTAGATCTTGCTACCTGTATCTTAAAATTTTTAAGCCTGGTTGCAAAAAGTAAATAACCTGCATCAGAACTTCGTTGGCAAAAGGACAAATTTTATGAGTATACCTAGGGCTCAAGTCCTCTGGATAGACATCCAAACAGGAAAGTGAGATGTACCAGTGCAGTTAATATCATGGGGTCAAGGTATGCTTGTGTGTTAACAGACAAATGGCACGTTATCATGGCTGTGCTCCTGGAACACATGACTATGGTGAGAGCAGCATCCCAGCCTGTGGTGGAGCCTGTGGAGAACCCATCTGGTTCTCCAGTGCAAGCATTAAGGATGACCTGGAAAATGTCCAGCACCACCAGTACTAAGAGCCACACAGCTATAAAACTCATGTCATGGGGACAATGAATGAAGACAATGCAGAAGGCTTACATGCATGTGACACAACAGGGCCTCCCAAAAGCTCCAGAGAAATTTGTTGCCAAGATGGCCATCATAGCTTTTATGATGCTTCAACTATAGCAATTGCAAAAACAAAAGGGGGTAATGTTGAGGATCACAATTAAAAATTGAGGATAGGGCCTGGAAGCCTTAATGCAGGCCTTAATGCCCCAGTGATGCTAGGATAAATCACAGCAAGATCCTCATTAGGTCAAGGTCACCACTGCCCTCTGAGTCATCCCAAGTGATCCTTGTCAACACAAGATCCTATCCAGCATAGGCCCACCTCTGCCGTAAGTCATTTTATAATCCCCTCATCATTTTCCTCAGAATAAATTTAACCTATAAATAGCAACATTCTGGCTGCCCCATGGTCTTTTCTTCCCCATGAACAACTAATCATAGAGCCATATTGAACTGCCATTTTGTCTCTTGCTCTTTCCTGTTGCCATGAGCTGTAACACCTGGCAGGAGATTGGAACCTATTGCATGTATCTCCAATAGACACATATGACTTTTTGAGCTTGAATTAATTAAAGAGATTATTAAAAATTAATTTTTAGATTTTGGTAGTCACATTTGTGATATTCAATAAACACCTGTGTATGGGGTGTTTTGCATTTCATAGGACAAATTATTATATTTCCATATTTCTGAAAGTTTCATTGAATAAGACATGCAAGAATGAGTGAAACATGTCAGTTTAGTGCATTTATAATCATGAATTGTCAGCTCTTCCAGCTATCTTTCCACACCATTGTAGAGCTCCTCTCCCCACTTCTTCTCCTTAGCCTGAGTCTCATTTTCCTACTCACAATTGTCACCTCAATAAATTCTTTTGACTTCTAGCTTCACTGAGTTTGGTCATAGAGAATCACTAACCACCAACTATTTCCTTCCAGATGGCTTCATTTATTGTCTCCTCTATCTAATGTCATAATGTCAGTAAATAATTTTTGTCATGAGGAAAAAATGCTTAGTAAATACTCACCTACTTGTTTTTTTAACATTAGAAGCAGAATTCCTTGATTTGCCCTTGACCCACATCTTTTATGAGACTTCACTAAAAATTTCTCAAATCATCTCTCCTTAAAACATGGCTTTCCCTCATAATAACAGCTTATTTCTGATCCATAAACCAATTAAACTTTTGTCCTTTCAGAGATTTTTTTTAACTAGTAAATTCCAAATAATGCCCCCTTGAGTAATTTCTCCCAGAGTAAGCTTAAATATTACTTCTGCTTTTTCTAATTAAGAAAGGGAAAAGGAATTAAGACTAATTAAGAAGAAAATTAAAGACAAAATGGTAGGATGCTTAATACGATGCTTGTGTTTTGCTGGATATATTGCATGAACTTGGAAACACAACAGCAAAATTCCAAAGAACAACAGAGAAAATATCTATAAACAGAAAGGGAGTAGGAAAGAAACTTCAATATAAAATGTGTGGCAGAGTAAATTTCAGAAGTTGAATGGTGTTGAATATTTTCCAAATGAACTGTTCTCAATCCATAGACTCCTACTTATCTCATGTCAGTGCATGAAACAAGTACTTTCCTCTCTTCTTAATCAAGGAGAACTTTTAAAATCTGGTTTTATAAAAGGAAAGTGATATATACCCATTTGTGTTTCAGGATATTTTGTTTCTATCTTAGTACTCATGTAAACCCTGTGAGTCTTCTGAAGAATTCAGTCTTTTTGAAAAAAAAAAAAAAAGGTAAGAGTCGAGTGGTACCTCATGCACATGCTAAATTGTTTCCATGATTCTGGTTGCAAACTAAATTTGACAAGGTATTTTCATATACACTGTGAAATAATTAAATCAGGCTGACTAATATATCCTTCACCATACATAATTTTGTAGTAAAACTATTTAAAATGTAAGCTTTCAGCAATTTGGAAATACAAAACAAATTATTTTAGTTGCTGTTTTGTGCACCAGATTCCTGAAGTTTATTTTTGATATCTTCCTGAAAGTTTGAAGATTTAGATCATTTTTCTGTCCTTATCTTTTGAACTCTCCAATATTTTACTTACTTTATTTTATTGTATTTATTTTTTGATATTTTAAATCAAATTCATGACCTTAGACTTGCCAGGTAGCACGGTGCCACTGAGTTATATCCCCAGTCCTTTCCAAGATTCTATAACCATCATTATATTCTCCACTCTTCATCATTTTAAGATTCCACATATAAACACACTTTTCTTTTTGTGATTGGCTTACTTACTTTTCCTAATGCCCTCCAAGCTCATCTATAGGTGCAAATAGCAGAATTTTCTTTTTTACATAAGAATAGTATTCCATTATGTAATTGATACACCCTTTTCATCATCAGGTCATCTAATTATGAATATTTGTGTCACTTCATACCTTATCTTTTGTGAATAATACTGCAAAGAGTATGAAAACACAGATATTTCTTAAGATGCTGATTTCATTATATATACATCATATATAGATATATAAAAGATATATA
Source organism: Octodon degus (assembly GCF_000260255.1). Classification (NCBI taxonomy): domain Eukaryota; kingdom Metazoa; phylum Chordata; class Mammalia; order Rodentia; family Octodontidae; genus Octodon; species Octodon degus. The sequence goes on from NW_004524843.1 coordinate 1,498,867, forward strand.
TGTATATTTAAAAGATATATAAGATAAATATATGTGAAAGACATATATATATGTACAAAAGATGTATATGTACACAAAATGTATACCAATATATGAAAAAGATATATCAATATATGCAGAAGATATAGCTATATGTACAAAAGGTATCTATCTATCTATCTATCCCCAACAATGAGGTTATACTGTGTTGTATTGTAATTCTATTTTTACTTTCCTAGAAAACTTTATGTTATTGTAAAACGGGTATACTTGCATTAGTTTACATTGCTAGCAACAGTGTATAAATGTTGTCATTTATCTACACCCTCTGCAACACTTTTTATCTTTGATCCTTTGGGTAACAGGAATTGTAATAGTGGTAAGATGAAGATACATTGTGTTTTTCAAATTACGTTTCCTTGTATATCAGTAATGAAAGGGAATTTTTCAGAAATGTTTTGGTCTTGGGGGCTGGCCAGATAGCTCAGTGGTATAAAGTGCCTGCTTAGGCAAGCTTAGTCAAAGTTCAGTGACCTTAGTCATGTGGGCCAGCCCCACCCTCAGGGTGAGCTGAGCCAACCGCAAAAACAAACAAACAAACAAAAAAAGATCCTGCTTTAGGGCTGGACAAATAGCTCAGTAGATTAAAGTGCCTGTTTAGGCAGTGGCCTGGGTTCAATCCCCACCCAGCCCCTGGGGCGTGCTGAGAGGGAGATTGAGACTGGGCATGGTGGCGTACACCTGTAATCTCAGCTGTTTGGGAGGTTGTAAATAGTAGGATCACTATGATCTATGTAGTAAGACCCTGTGGACCCTGCAGACCCTGTAGACCCTATAGACCCTTTAGACCCTTACCAAAAACATGAGAAGAAAAAAGAAATGTTTTGGTCTTGGTCTTATTTTTGGGTGTGTCTATTTAGTTCCTTTACACATTTCTAATGAAACTTTTCTTTTTCGCTATAGAGTTATTTAAGATCTTTCTATACACTAGCTCCAGATTTATGGTCTTTACATATTCTCTCCTAATTCATGCACTGTCTATTCACTGTTGTTTCTTTGCTGTGCTATAGTGACCTAACCGCATTTTTTTTAAGTAACTTTGTTTTTCTTTGTTGTTGTTGTTGTTTTAGTATTTTAGAGAAGGGTCTCACTACTAGTTCAGACTCAGTGATCTACCTGCTTACAGTCTCCCAAAAGCTGGGATTACAGTCGCACACCACCATGCCCAGTCTCAATCGCCATCTCAGCAGTCCCTGGGCCGGACCAGCACAGCAGGCTCGGGGATCGAACCCTCAGACCTGTGCCTGCTTGCAGGAGCTTTAATCTGCTGAGCTATTTGGCTGGCCCTCTAACTATAGCTTTGTGATACATTTTGAAGTGGTATGATTCCTCTGGCTTTAGTTTAGTTTTTTTTTTTTTTTTTTTTTTTTTTTGTTTGTTTTGTTTTTTTTTTTCTTAAGTTATCTGAGGACTTTTGTAGTCCATACACATTTTTCTATTTCTGCGAAAAATGTCACTGCAATTCTGGTAAGCACTTCATTGAATGTGTAGGTAATTTTCATTCCAATATGCCTTTTAATAATTTTTATTCATCCTACAAACGTGAGATGAGTTTCTGTTTATTTGTGTCGTATACACAATTTGTTTCACTAATATTTTAGAATATTCACTGTAGAAATATCCTTGTAACCTAATGTCCTCTTAAATTTTTATGCAATTTCAAGTGCATTTGATTTCTTAATTCTTTTTCAGATAGTTTGTTGATAATGATTGGAATGATACTAATTTTGCATTTTTATTTTGCACTTGTACGTTTTACTGATTTAGTTTATGAGTTCTCACTGATTTTGGTAGGGTCTTTAGGATTTCTTCATAGTTGAGGATGTTACGCTGAAATGGTAATTATTTCATTTCTTCCTCTTTTAGTCTTTTAAAGAAGAAAGACTCTCTTAATCAAAATGGCCTTTTTGCTCTGAATGCCCAAGCCAAGTACTCAAAAACCTATTACCAAAGAGAGTAAGTCTTAATGCACTCAGAGGTTCTGGCCTCTGCGCAAAATGCTGCTGCTTCCCTCACAGAATGGACACTTAGTTTGTACCCTGCAGAATAACTAAACAGGACACAGCAATTACAATAATTGAATAAATTATTTTTAATAACTAAGATTTATATTATGCAAAGGCTATTTTCTAAGTAGGTATCATCCTTCTGATTGAAAGTATAAAACAATGCATTTTTTTTTCTCCAAAATTCATTTATCTGCTGCAAAACCCTGGTGTAGGTAGAAGGAAGTACGTCAGATGGTGTTCTTTAAATTCATGTAATTTATTGCAATAATGAGGTAGGAGACACTGTGGTAATGTTGGCTGGACAGTTGGTGCGCCCTGTCTATCACAGAGACCTAAGCATCACTGCTGGAGTGCCTGTGGGGCTGTGAGAGGGCTTGCTGGGCCCTGATGTGAGGAGGAAGATGGCCAGGATGGCAGCCATATGCCTTGTGCCCAGTGTCTTTTCGCTCTTGCTGTGGCCCATGGAGCCTGCAGGGTGCATTCTCTGTTCTGTTTTTTCCTTTACTTCTTTTTCTTTCTTTCCCTCACAGCAGTTCTTCAGAGTACTTCTTCAGCTTTTCTTCTTTCTAATTTTCTCCATCACACTAGTTCTTCACACATTTGCTACTTCAATTGTGTTCTTCAGTCATAACATCCAATCCTTTAAATGGGACAACAATAATCTGGAAAAGGCCACTGAGTACCCCAGTAGTGTTATGACACTTGTATATTATCTCATGTTTAAATCTGAATAGTTTACAGTAGTAATTGATCATATACTGCCTGATATAGCACTCTATTATAATTGACTCTTCATTAAGTTCATGAAAATCATGAAAAGTTGTTTCTGTTCCTACACTGACTTCCACATTTTGCTCAGTGTAAATTGCTCAAGATTCCCAAACAACTTAATGGTAAGGAAATTATCATCAACCCATAAAAAAGAGCAATATGAACAAAGATTGTCTTTTGATTATTAGGTAAATTATGCTTTTTTAGCATGTGAAAAAGTTATGTTTATTTTCAGAACAATATTACTAAACTCTTTTCAAATACAGCTGACATTTCTGGTTGAAGACAGCATTTGTTCTTTCAACTGAGTGAACCTTGTTTAGATTGCATAAAGCACTAACATATTTAGGACAAGCAAGGCTGCACAAAAGTAACAACAATTCAATTAAAGAAGACATGTTGTCTTTTTTTATGCCATGAGAAGTGATGAAGATTTAATCTCTAAGGGCCAGCCAAATAGCTCAGTGGATTAAAGCCCCTGAAAGCAGATGCAGTGGCCAGGGGTTCGATACCTGGGCCTGCCATGCAGGCCCTCCACCAGGATGTGGCGGTGCACGCCTGTAATCCTAGCTCTTGGGAGGCTGTAAACAGGCAAATCACTATGAGTCTGATCTAGTAGTGAGACCCGGAACATCCTGAAGAGCCTTCCTAAAATTTAAAAAAAAAAAAAAATGATTTTTGTCTCTAAGATGTCTGATTTTCTCCTGTAACTTAAGTTATTAAACATGTTGTTTTTGCACTTTGGCTTCAGCAGAAGGAAACACTGATTCTTCCCTCACTCACAAAGATTCTGCTGCAGGGCAACCCAAACATAATGAACCCAGGTCTGCTGGGAATCTGTACTGCAGCAGCACCGGACACATAGGGGAGTCAGCTCATCAATTATGTACAGTTATAAACAGGTGGCCATTTCAAGCTTTCTTCACTTAATGCTATTCCCAAATATACCCTGAGTGAAGTAACTGGATACCTTCATTAGGCATTGATCTATACAGGAAACAAGTAAGATTAAAAGCCTTGCATGCCATTGATTATATGTGCATTAGCTTGCATTGACCTAAATTACTTTCTACAGAAAACTGATGTGTACCAGAAAAATACCAAAGAATAACAGTGAACATAATGGTAAAATGTTAAAGCCTCAAAGATAAAAATTCACAATAATTCTTCCACAGCAGAGTATTGAAGAAGAAAAAGCAGTTTTCTTGAACCTACCTGGCTCAAGAAAATGGGATAAGTGCTTGTGAGACAGTGCTGACCATACTGTTGCAGCCCTTATAAAGCAGATTTTAGGATATGAGTCGACTCAAGTCATTTTCTTAGCACCAATGACAAAAAGTGTCAGAAAGGGTCCAGGCACCTTCCTGGAATAGCTATGATTAATCTAAAATGTGATCGCATTATCTCTTTAGCATTTTAGATGGGAAAGAATAATGAACACTTTTTTCCAGTCAAGAACTACATACTAAATTTGCAAAATCACATCCTCTGGACATTCGCCTCAGTTAGCTGGAATTACCCACGCAACTGTCAAAACTTAATCTTTGCTATTGATGTAGAAAAGGCAGATAGCACCCAGCATCAAGTCATACACTACAAAAATAAACCTCTTGACTGTTACACAAATCTCCAGCAAGGAGTGGAAACATGGTATATGATACTGACCATATCATGAATTATTAAAAAGAAAGCACTTATAGGCATTTGTAAGAATGCATTGTAATGTTGACTGTGTGCTTAGTTCTGCTTTATATTGGTTTATCTTGGTGAGTATTACATTACAATACAGTTGATATTATATTAACATTATGTATCATTTTTTTCTTTTTTGGATAAATAATGGATTTATTTTTCTAGATACTTTGGAGATTTCATATTGCTGAATAATTATAAGAAAGTATATATCCTTGCTCTGTTATGGTTATCATCTTCATATCTTAGTTATTCAATGCGCTTCTTAATTGGCTTAATGTGTAACAATTAAGCATGCTAATGTGAAAAAAAATGAAATTCTAAGCTCTCAGTAATCCCATCTCATTCAGTAGATAGGATTTATTTAAGTTGGGGCCATATGCTTTTATTTATGAAGGATAAACTGCAAGGAAAATTGTGTCTCATTATAATAACTAGAAAACTGGATAAAATACAAAAAGATTTTTATACACTGAACAACAGTCAACATGGGTCTGTGAAATACAATTTACAAGAGCCTGAGGCAACTAATTTAAGGTCTCCAGCCCAATATTGAAAGCCACTGTTGTTCCAACTTAACTGAATATAATCGTCAAAGAAGATTAGTCTGAAAACAAGTTCATGCATATTTAAGAAATAAAATAAAATATAAATATAATGTAAAATCCACCTTGTCCTGTATCTGATCAATACCTTTATTCAAAGTAGGGAATAAACAGGGAATAAGATACTTAACTAGAAATAAAAAGATGAGTTCAATTATGAAATAAATAAACAAGATAGATGAGCTCTTAGCCAATTCTACCTAAAGGAAAACACAGAAGGTGATACCACAATTGACACTGGTGAAATCCAGGAGATTACTAACAAGTACTTGGGAAACTTGTCCTCCAATTCATTGAATAATCTAGAAGAAATAGATAGTTTCCTAGATACATATAAATTGTTAATACTGAAACAAGAGGATGAAAAAACCTTGAATAGCCCAGAAACAAGCAATTAATTGAATCAGTAATAGAAAATCTACCAACTAAGGAAAGCCCAGGACTCCATGTATTCACTGATGAGTTCTACAAGAACTTCAGAGATGCTCTAAGGCTAATTCCTTAAGCTACAATGAAATTGAAGAGGATTACTACTGATGAATTCATCCCTGAAAGTTAGCACCAACTTGATTCAAAAACCAAGCACATAAGTGAAATGTAAAACTGCAGGCCAGATTCCTCAATGAATACAGATGCAACAGTCTCCAATGAGATGTTGACAAACAAAATGTGACAGACCCTATAATATATGTAGTATATACTATGTAATATCTCGTGGTCAAGCAGGCTTTATCCCACCAATGTGGGGGTAGTTCTGCAAACACAAATCAATCAACGTACTATATCCCAAAAACAGAAGTAAGAATAAAAATCACATGATCATCCCAGTAGACATAGAAAAAGTCTTTGACAAAATCCAACATCCATTCATGATAAAAATCTTGAAAACCCAAGTATAAAAGAACCTTATCTCAATCTTATAAAGTCATTTATAACAAACCTACTGCCAACACCATATTAAGTTATCAAAAAATGAAAGCTTTTCCTTTAAAATCAGGAACAAGGTAAGGATATCCATTGCCACCCACTCCTGTCCAATCTAGTACTTAAACCTTTAGCCAGAGAAATCAAGCAAGAGAAATAATTACATAGGAAGGGATATGAATAGCAAGGTGACAGTGGTAAAACTAACTTTATTTAAAGAATACATGATGTGTTACGTGGAAGATCAAATAAAATCAAATGAAAGACTTCTAGGACTAATTTTAAAAGTCAATGAGTTAACAGGATACAAAATCAACACACCAAAAAAAAAAAAAAAAATCAATAGTGTTCTTGTGTACCAAAAAGGAACTCACCAGGGATGATACTAGGGAAACAATACCATTCACAGTATTTAAAAAAAAATTAAATACCAAAGGAGTTAATCTACCAAAAGTATTTTCTTCTAGGTATCATTCTATAAATGATAAAGAAATCATATTACAAGGGTACATTCAAACCCTGTTTGTAGTAGCACAATCTATATTAGATACACTTTGGAAATTGCCTAGAAGTCCAAAAAAAGATAAATGGAAAAAGAAAATATGGCAATTGTACACAGTGCGGTATTACTCTGCTATGAAGAAGGATAAATGTAATATCTGTAGTACACTTATGCACCTTGAGATCATAATATTAAGTGAGCTAAATCAGACATACAAGTGTAAATATTGCACAATTTCTCTTATATAAGAAATCTAAAGCAACAAACAGAAAAATAAAAGATGACTAGGAAACAGTAACATAGATCCTTTGTAGGAATGTTCCAACTCTACACAAAGAATGTAATCATTATGTCCTGCAAACATGTGCCAATAGAATTTATTTTTTTAATTTAAAAGATAGATGAACATGTCAATTGGTTTGGTTTAATATTTCCACAATGTATTCATAGATCAGATAATCACGCTGTACTCATGAATAAAAAATAATTGTCCACTAATAGGGTATTTATTTTATTATATCTAAAAATGGGAATTTATTAAAATCATGGAGTTTATTCCTTTGAAGAAACAGCTCTCCATTCATTGTTTTTTTGTATTATTGTTTTATTCTAAGATTCATTATTTTCCACTCTGGACTTCATAATTTCTTTTCTTGTAATTTCTTTGGAGTTGAGTTATTCCTATTTTTCTGGGGTCTGGAGATACATTCTTAGTTTATTTGCTTGGGCTTGCTCTGTCTTTCTTCTGTGTGCATTCATAGCTATAAATTTCCTTCTAGGGATGCCTTCACTTTGTCCTGTAGATTATGAGTTTTTTGTTTTGTTTTTGTTTTTTGTATTTTAAGGAAGGGTTTACAGGGTGTTCAGGGTCCCACTACTAGAACAGACTCCTAGTGATCCGCCTGCTTACAGCCTCCCAAGAGCTGGGATTACAGGTGTTGTCCACCATGCCCAATCTCTACTGCCATCTCAGTGTGCCCTGGGGGCAGGGCCAGCACAGCAGGCCCAGGAATCGAACCCCCATCCCCTGAGCCTGCTTGCAGACTCTTTAATCCACTGAGCCATTTGGCCAGCCCTAGATTCTGGTATGTTGTGGTGGCATTATCATTTGATATCAGAAACTCCTCAGAGTATTTGAGTAACTCTTATGATCACAGAACAAACTTTACCTGTCTCTGAAATCACTCTTTGAGCACTGAAAAATACATATTCTTTCATAGAGTTGTTTCCTTGGTTTCTTTTTTAAAAATGGAAAAATATTCCTTCATACTGACTCTAAATATACTTATTCAGTTTTGCTTAGATAAAAATTTTTAAATTTAAATGCAGAGAAAAAAAATAAAATTGTATGGTTTTGGAGCTCATCATTGATCATATTACCAAGGAAACTCATTGAAAAAGAGGGTAGGGAACAAAGTATTGAGGAGAAAATGTTATGCAAAATAGTCAAAATTGAGTCATCATATTTGTTCTTCTTGAGGACTGTGATGTTCTTGGCAATTCTACTTGATGATGCAGGTTATTTTGCTAATATGTCTAATATAGGAGACTTCCAGAAACATATGTGGTAGGTCTTAGAAAGCACTGTGACTTTCTGCTCAACACTTTGGCTTTCCATCTCCTGCCTCTATTTACCCCAGGTCCTTTGAGGATGGTACTTATGGCAACATTCCTTATGTGGACCAGAGGTCCAAAATGTCAGTGGAAAAAGTGCATCAGTTTGTTCTAAATGTCATGTCTGTGAGTGCTTAGTTTATATGGGAAAACACTATAGTTTTATTTTATTTTTTTAGTGCTATGGATAGAGCCCAGGGTCTTGTCCATGTTTGGCAAGCTCCTTACCAATGAGCTTTGCCCCCAGCCTATACTACATGCTTCAATTACATACCAGAAAGGAACAAGATCTCTAGATAAGAGGTTGACAATGCTAGCCCATGACTGGAACAATGAAGAGATTTCCTGTGTCCTCAACTTCTGAGTTTTCTACAGTAGTAATCAGAACTTAGTCTATCACCTTGCTGTAAATAGCCATCTCAATGGCTTGGAGTAATCTTCACCCTCTTTCCCACAATTGTTACCATTCCACTGTTGTCCGGTGGAATTGCAATTAATTAATCAATTAATTCTCTGCCCTCCAATCTTTTTATTTTCATTCATTCACTGAAAAATGAGGGCCAGTGAGATAGCTCAGTGGTCTAAAGTACCTGCTTAGGCAAGCTTAGGCAGACATAGAGGAACATGGTTCGATCCCTTGCACCACATCCCAAGTCAGCTCCAGCCTTATGGTGGGCTGAGCCAGCGCAAAAAAAAAAAAAAAAAAAGAAAAGAAGAAAAAAGATGAAAAAGAAGAAAAATGAGGAATATGGCCAAATATTAAAGGCTAGCTCTTATTTTCCTCAGAAATGCATAGTTTTTCCCAGAATGATATCAAAGAGGTCAGTCAACTCCACTTTTCTCCATATTACTGTGAAACACTGCCTTGCTTCTGATTCTGTGGAGTCAGAGAGAAAGATAAATTCAATGGCAAACAACTGGGAGAAAGCAAGAAAGAGGTTCAACTGCAGTGCATTTGCAAGAGCATCCTCAATGGACTCGAATTTTCCAGCTGCATCCAGGCAAAGGAACTGAACATTTTTACCCCTGTATGAACCTCCATCAAAACCAGATTGTCTTGGGAGAGGGGTCAAAAATTGCATGAGGCTGCTTATCCATGCAGCTCTCAGACAGGAACACAACTAGGCACCATCTGTGGCTCCTACTGTGTCTAATTTAAGGAATGAAGCTTTTGTTCTTGAAGGGAAACAGACAGCAAACACAGAAATATTTGAGAAGGCTTTTCTCCTGTCTGGGTATTAAGAAAGAAAAGAATGATATAATGTGACATTGCACAACAAAATTGCTGCAACATTTTTTTTTTGGTGGTATGGGGAATGAATGTATTGCCTTTACACTGTACAATGCCCCCCCCCAGTTTCTATTAATCCTTATTCTAAGATGGTCTCACTTAGTTACTGAGTTTCTTTTTTAAAAAAGTTTATTTATTTATTTATTTTCATGTATTTAGTACAGGGTCTACAAGGTCTCACTACACAGACCAGACTCATAGTGATCCTCCTGTTTTCAGCCTCCCAAGCACTGAGATTACAGGTGTGCAGTCTCAATCACTGTCTCAGCATTTCTTAGGGGTGGGGCTGGCACAGAAAGCCAGGGATTGAACCCCAGTTGCTACGCCTGCCTAAGCAGGTGCTTTAATCTACTGAGCTATCTGGCTGGCCCAGTTGCTGAGTTTCTGAGGCTTAAGATGAACTCTTAATCCTCCTACTTCAGTCCTTTAGAATGCTGGGATTACAGGTATGTGCCAACATGCACAGCTTGTTGTAACTTCTTAATTTTGAAAATAAATATTATGAGGCTGAGATATTCCTTGCTCATAGATAAGAAAAACCAGCAATATTAGTCAAGCAATGGCTGTGCCTCATCCACATGGCTGACACTGACAAAGGATCTTCAAACTGTGGTACAGGGTTACAGGATAAATCCTGAGGGGACTTGACTGACCTTATCAGATACAAAAGTTACATTTCTTGTTATGTAGGTCTTGCTTTATCTTGGTCTTAACCATCCAGCAGAAAAGTATAAAAATGAGGTAGATAAAGTAAAGCCATATTAATATGCTGAGCTGTGAAAGGCTCAAGTCAACAACTTCTGTGGATAACCCACTACTATTGTGGACTGCTGGACGGTGTTGGACTGTTTTGCTGAATATACACACCTATAGTATTTAGATGCCAATAGAATATTCATCTCTGACAGGACTAAACAAAAAAAGGGGATACAAATGCACAACCATTTTGTATCTGTATATTCAGAATAGTTAGGATATACAGCTACTTTCGCTTAATTCAATAAGAAGAAAGATTTGTATTAATAGAGTTTGGATATTCTGTCTGCATCTTTTACTATGGGTAACCGCTAAGAAGATAACAATGTGCAATGTATTAATTATTGAAAGAAACTATCCTATTAATCAGTTTTGAAACTGTCACATTGCTATTTGTTTCTCAATAAAAGAAAATAAAAAACAGTAGTGTGAAATGGCCATACTCCCAAAACTGTTATACAAATTCCATGCAGTTCCAACCAAAATACCATTGGCATACCTCACAGATCTAGAAAAAATATTTCAAAAATTTGTTGGGAGCCAAAAGAGACCTAGAATAGCAAAGGCAATCCTGGGCAACAAAGAGCAAGGCAGGAGGCATCACAATCCCTGAGGTGAAATTACACTGCATAGCCACGGTAATAAAATGAGCATGGTACTGGTTAAGAATGCATTGGGGGTGTCCATAGAACAGACAAAAGATGTAGACACAACTACAAACACACTCACCCACCTCGTCTTTAACAACGGGACCAAATATGTTCACTGAAAGAAAGATATCCTCTTTAACAAATGGTGCCGGAAGAACTGGCTCTTCATATGCCAAAGATTGAAACTTGACTGACGTCTGTCACCAGGTACCAAACTAAAGTCAAAGCAAATCAAAAATCTAAATATTAAAACAGAAACACTAAATCTCCTGGAAGAGAAAGTGGGTAAAAATCTTGAAAACATAAGGGTAAGCAGAGAATTCATGAACAAAACCCAAACTTCATGGGGAGAAAAAAACTTCAAGTGATCCACAACTGGGATCTCACCTTAGTAAAAAAAAATATTTGCACAGCAAAAGAAATCACCAATAGAGTGAAAAGAAAATCCCACAACTGTCCCTTAGCCAACTGTCCTTCAGACAAAGAATTTTTATCTAGAATATTTAAAAAATCAAGGCCTCAAAATTCAAAGACCCAATTAAAATGGGCAACTGAGATGATTACACACTTCTCAGATGAAAAAAATACAAATGGAAAATAAATATATGAAAAAATGTTTAACATCATTGGCTATTTGAGAAATGCAAATTAAAGCAACACTGATATTTTATCTCACTCCAAAAGGAGTGGCTGTCATGAAAAAAAAAAAGGTCAACCAAGGGTTGAGGAGATAGCTCAGTGGAATAAGTGCTTGCCTGGCAAGTGCAAGGTTCTGAGTTCGATTCCTGGTACCACCAAAAAAAAAATAATAATAATAATAATAATAATAATAATAATAAATGAATAAATGCTGCCAGGGCTTTAGGGGAAAACAGAAACTTCTCCACTGCTGGTGGAAGTGCAGCTTGGCATAAACACTGTAGAAATGACTGCAGAGATTCTCCAAAAACTAGGATTAGAGGTTTCATTCAACCAATTCCATTTCTGGGTATTTTTGCAGAAGAATTGAAGCAATCATAAACAGCAATATATGTGCACTCATGCTTTATAGCAGCGCAATTTGTAATATCTAAATCTTGCAAAAATCTAAATACCTATCAACTGAGGAATGGATAAAAGAGATGTGCTGTTTTTATTCAATAGAGTGCTACTCAGCTATAAAGGAAGATAAACTCAAGGCTTTTATAGGTAAATGGGTACAACTAGAGACCACACTCATAAGTGAAATAAATGACTTACATATGTGAACATCATATTGTCTCCTTAGTGTAAGAAACTGGAAGAGAAAGTAGGATCCAAGTACTGGGATGGGGAAAAAAGTGAAGGAAAGAATATAACTGATTTCTATTAGTTCATTTCTATTAGTTCATGAGCAACTATTTTGAAGATAACAATGTGCAACATAATAACCATTGTTAATTTCCTATTATTTTCTTTTAAAATTCTGCATCACTTTTATTATTTTTTTCTACCTTTAAAATTAAAGAATTAAAAATAAAGAAAGGAAGACACAGTAACTTTTTTTTCCTTTTAAAGATACTACTTTATTTTGAAAATATGTTGATATATTCTTTTGATATTAAAGTTGCATGTTTAAAGTTTAATATAGATTTTAAATATCATATTTGTAACTCTTAAAAATGAAAACATTCTGAACATGTTCAACTTCCTACCTCCCCCCATACACACACACTTGGTTGTCCAGGAAATCTCAAAATCTCAGATTCATGATATATAAAATTTTATAATTATTTTTCTCATTAAATTTGTTTTTACTCCATTATTTTTTATGGGGGCTAGGAGAGATAAATAGATGTCTGTTAATAAAAGCTTCATCAGCACCTATTATCACCAAGGAAAAATCACATTCTGATTTAGTTTAGATACTTTTGCTACGCTCTTATTTGAATCCAATAAGTTCTTAGTTTCCTCCAGTTCTACTTAAACAATGAAACCAAACAAATATTATGACAGCATTGTTTTCAGCTCCTTAGTGTTTTTTTTTTTTATGTACTTGGTACAGGGTCTACAGGATCTACAGGGTCTCACTATGTAGATCGGACTTGTAGTGATCCTCCCGTTTTTAGCCTCCCAAACACTGGGATTACAGAAACATGCATCACCACACCCAGTCTCAATCGCCATCCCAGTGCACCCCAGGGGCAGTGCTGACTCTGCAAGCTGGGGATCGAACCCCAACCGCTGCACTCTGCCTAAGCATGCGCTTTAGAACTCTGAGCTATCTGGCTGGCCCTCCTTAACTTTTTGAAAGTCTTTTTCTTCGCTGTACTATTGTTCAAAGCATCCTTCCCAGCTTTACAAGTTTAATAAGTATTTTTCTTTCAGAATAGGAGAAATGCTTCTAAAAATCATCTATGACCACAACAATTCATATTTTCAAAACATTTTATATGCCCTGTTTTTCAGATTAAGGACAAGTGATCAAGAGTATTCAAGATCTTGTATGACCACACTCACCGTTCACAAGGGCTTCTCTCCCCTCATTTTCCCAAGTGCTTTCTAAGCCTTCATCCTTACAGAAACTGAAGAAGTGCCCTGAAATATGACAAGGGGACACAGTATCCTGTCTGCTTGGAACTCCTTTTTCCTCCAATATTATCCACTTGACTAATTCTTGAACAACTTCCCTGAGCCAACTCAGACATCACTTTTTCTGGAAAGCTTTGCTGGCTCTCAAACAAGAAATTACAATAAAATGTGATGCACATCTTGATATGAGGAAGTTCAGAGTATAATGGAAGCATGGAAGACGGAGGTATAACCATGGCTTTGTAGGCTGAGTAGGGTTAGAGAGTGTAAAATGTAAGGTCTATGGAAGAGAGTCAAGATAAGAGTGATGGTGGGGCAGAGTGCACCAACATGAGAAAGTGCAAGAGCAAGGGCTGTGGAGGTAGAGAGCACAGTGTGCATGCTAAAGAATTTCAACGTGTGCTGAAGGATGTTCATTACGTGAAGGTGTGCGAGGAACTGTTTAAGCCTGGTAGTGGTGAAATCTGCCTGACCAGACTGGAGATTGTTTTTATAACTCAGATCAAGAAGATAGTAAAAACACTGATAGACAAAAAATCCACATTAGAGACTTTCTGTAAATGTTCCAACAAAAGGAAAGAAGGAAAAAAGCATGGGAGGTGTGGTGACCAAGAAAGAAGGGAAAGATGGAAGGAAGGAAGGAAGGAAGGAAGGAAGGAAGGAAGGAAGGAAGGAAGGAAGGAAGGAAGGAAATATTTTAAATATTTTAAAATATATCTCAATGTCTACTGTTCCTCTCTCCTCTCTTATTTCAGATTCATAGGAATTTCTGAGATGCATGTTTTCTTTTTCTTTTTGTTTCATTTTGTTTTAAATTAGAAGAGAACATAATCCAAAATTATTTGATTCAGAGAAGACGTTTATGTATCAAATATGCTCTAGACCACAAGTCAAAGGATAACTTATAGAGAAATTCACAAGTAGTGAAAGAAAAAGTTGTACAAAATTATTATATGTTGTTAAAAATATCTCAGGAAGAAAGGAAAAAGACCAAAAATAGAAGGAAAAATACCAAATAATACCTGTGAAGTCTACTGCCCAGTATCAATTTATCGTTAATTGTTCTTATAAACAGCCAAAAGTATGTTATTTTAGTTGCTCTGTTAGTGGATCTTTGGTCAACGCTGGTCCACACACTTTAGTCCTTGATTGTGGTATCAACAAGTAATCTGTGGGAAGCTTTTACTACTTCATAAAGAATGCTAGACTTTTGAACACCAGGTGGCAGTAGATGTAGTGTTTACTAGAAAAAAAGAATAAATATTAGCTTGCGTTTATTTTTAGTTTTATTTTATGAAAAAATAGAGTAGAGGAATTTTGGGTTTTATGTATTCTAAACAGGAATGTACGCAATGTCTAAGGTATGCACTGTGGTAGGATTTATAGTGGGTGCCTCTGAAAGAATCAGAAATAAGCCAGTGCTGTGACAGAACTTCATATGTGGTTTTGTGCCTTCTCTTCAATTTTGTCTCATTTAATCATTTCTCTTAATTTGTATCAAAGACAGAATTATCCATTTTGTTAACATCTTCTGAAAGTGACCATCATATCAAAAATGTAAAGGCATGTTACAGACTATGATGTATAGTAAAATTTTTGTCACCACTGGGGTTTAAACTCAGGGTATTCTCAGTGAGCTATGTACCCAATCTTTTCTGCAAAATGTGCGCTTTGTTTTAAAGCAAGGTCTTCTTTTTTTCTTTATGTATTTAGTACAGGGTCTACAGGGTCTTACTGCATAGATCAGACTTGTAGTGATTCTTCTTTTTCCAGCATCCCAAGCACTGGGTTTATAGGCGCGAGCCACCACGTCCAGTCTCAATCGCTGCCTCAGCGTGCCCTGGGGGCAGGGCCCGCATGGAACCCTGGATCCCAGGCCGCTGCACTCTGCCTAAGCAGGTGCTTTAGTCCGCTGAGCTATCTGACCGGCCCACAAGGTCCTCTTACGTCTCTAAGTTACCCAGTCTTGACTCAAACTTTCAGATGCCATTCTTCTGCCTCAACGTCCCAGAGTACTAGAATTAATGAGTTTGCTCTATCATGCCTTGTGGTAATACATTGTAATTAAAGTATATTTAACAGTAACTTAAAAATTGTACATTTTCATTAAAAATCTAAAATGCAAAAAAAAAAGTAACCTAAATTAATTTAGTGCACTTGTATTTTGGTTGGTAGTTTGCTATATTTTAGATATACACAATGGCAATGTTCATCATAGGGAAGTTGTATCTGTGTGTGATATGTCTTTTTTTTTTTTTTTGTGATATGTCTTGCATCTCGTTTATCCCATCCCCTAACACTCCCTTGAACCTTCTCTTTCCCCTTATTTACAAAAGCTTTGTTTCCGTTTTTCCCTATTTTTTCTCTAGTCCCTCCCTTTCTCCCTCACACCTGTCCTGTTCCCTTTCGTTTTCTTCCATTGCACACTATCTGTGATACATTTTGGTCCTTATTTACACTTTTGGTTTCTCATACCAGAGACACAATGTGGCATTTGAACATGTGCATCTTATTTATTTTAGTCCAGTGTATGGTCTCAAGATGCATACATGAGAGTCAAGTGTCTCAGGCTTATTCTTCTCTATGGCCATGCCATTCTCCATCATATAAAATTCCCCACATCTTTGATATGAATTTATCAGTATCTGGGTCTTTGGGCCATTTCTAAGATATAACTGTTATGAATTGTGCTGCTATAAACATGGGCACACATGTATCACTGCGGTATGGTAGGATGTTTTTAATTCTTTTGGACAGACACCAAGAAGAGAAATAACTGAGTCAAATGGAACCTCTAGTTCTACTTTTCTGAGAAATATCCACAGTAATTGCACCAGTCTGCCCTCCTATGAACATTGGAAGGTGTTCCTTTTTTCCCCCTTTGTGTTGCCAGCATTTGTTAGGGATGGATGTCTTGGTAATAGCCATTCTTTCTGGAGAGGGAATCGTAGTTGTTTTTTTTTAACTTGCAATCTCTCAAATGAATAGTGATGTTGAACAGTTTTTCATACATTTATTTGCCATTTCAATTTCTTTATCTGAGAAGTATCTTCATTTCATATACCATTTCTGAATTTGATCTTTAAAGTTTAGATATCTCACTTTTTTTAGTTTTTCATATATTCCATATATTATTCCTTTGTCTGAGGAACAGTTGAAAAATCATTTTTTCCAAACTGTGTGCTATTTCTTTACTCTGTTGGTGGCTTCTTTTGCTGTGTGAAAGCTTTTTAGTAAGAAGAGATCCCAGTTGTTGATGTTCTGTCATATTTTCTCTGTGATCAGTTTTGTTCATAGTCTTGGCATAAGCTATGTCTTCAGGAGACCTGCCTCTTCTATCTTCCAGAATAGTCAGTGTTTCTGTTTTACTATTTAGATCTTTGATTCATTTAAACTTTTGGTACAATGCATGTTGAAAGATATGAGTCTAGTTTTAATTTTCAGCATATTAAAAGCCAATTTGTCCAGCACCAATTGTTAAAAGTAGCTATCTTGGGCCAGCCAGATAACTCAGGGGACTAAAGCACTTGGTTATGCAGACACAGGTGCTGGGGATTCGATCTCTGGCCTGCCACACCAGCCGCTCCCTTGTGGGGCACTGAGACTGTGGTTGAGACTGGGCCTGATGGTGCATTCCCATAATCCCAGTACTTGCAAAACTAAAAGCAGGAGAATCACTACGAGTCTGATCTATGTAGTGAGGCCCTGTAGACCCTGTACCAAATACATTTAAAAAAAGAAAGAAAGAAAGAAAGAAAGAAAGAAAGAAAGAAAGAAAGAAAGAAAGAAAGAAAGAAAGAAAGAAAGAAAGAAGCTTTCTTTTTTCCTAGTGAATGTGTTTGGCTCTTCAGTCAAAGATAAGGTGGCTCAGTATGTTTGCTGTAGTCTATGTATCTTCCAATCTGCTTCATTAATTTTCAGATGTTTTTATCACTACTGTGATTTTTTTCTTTTTATCACAGTAGCTTTGTAATAAAATTTCAAGTCGGGAAATGTAGTTCTCCCTACCTGGCCTAGAATTGCTTTTGCTATTCTAGGCCACTTTTCTTATTCCAAATGAATTTTAGGAGTGTTTTGTCTAATTCTGTGAGGTATGTTATAGGCAATTTGACTGATACTACATTAAATCACTGTAACGGTTTTGGAAGTATGGCCATTTTCACTATATTGGTGCCTACTAGTCAACAACAAGGAATGTGTTTTCATTTCCTGATACCCTCTTGATCTGTTTGATCAGCGTGCTCTAGTTTTCAATGTAAAGATCTTTAACTTCCTTAGATAGCTTTCTAGGAATTTCATTTTTAAAGATTCTTTTGTGGAAATTTTTTTGGTCTAATTTCTCTCTCAGTGAGTTTGTTATTTGTGTATAGGAATACTAATGTATTGAGTGTTGACTTTGCATAAAGGTACACTACAAAATTTGGCTATTACTTTAAAAATCTTTTGGTGGAATATTTGGAGTCCTCTATGTAGAGTATCATGTCATTGGCAAATAACGATATTTAATTTCTTTCCTCCCTATCCTTATTCCTTTTATTCCCTTCTCTTGTCTAATTACTCTGACCAGTGTTTCTGGAGGTCTGTTGAGTAACAGTGCGGACAATGGATATTCTTGTCTTATTCCTGGTTTTAGAGTAAATTATTCCAGGTTTTTTTTTTTTTTTTTTTTTTTTGGCCTTTTAGTATGACATCAGCTGTAGGTTTGTCACAGATGGTTTTTATCAGACTGAGACAAAGACTGCAAATTCCAATTTTCTGTAGGGTTTTCATCATGAATGGGTGTTAGACTTTGTCAAAATGCTCATTCTGCATCTATTGAGATGACATGGTTTTTGTTCTTGGCTCTATTAATGTGGTGTATTGCCCTTATTGATTTGTATGTGTTGAACCAACAATGCATCCCTGGGATAAATCCATCTTGGTCATGGTGTATAATCTTCTTGATGATATGTTGTATTCTTTTTGCCAATATCTGATTGAGGATTTTTACATCTACGATCTTTAGAGAAAATTGGCCTCTAGTTCTGGGTTTTTTGTTGTTGCTGGTGTTGGATCCTTCTCTAGTTTTTGTCAGAGTAATGCTTGCTTCCAGGAATGCATTTGGAAGTATTGCTGACTGTTCAATTTCATTAAAAAGTTTCAGCATCAGTAGCATTAGATCTTCTGTAAATTTCTTGTAGAATGCAGCATTGAGTCCATCAGGATCTAGGATTTACTTTGTTTGTGGGTTTTAATTACATCCTCAGTCACTGACTGGTATTGGTTTACTTAGAATTTTTGTATCTTTTTGATTCAGCTTTGCTAATTCATATGTATTTAGGAATCTTTCCAGTTCTCATATGTTTTCCACTTTGTTAAAACACAGGTTCTCAATGTAGGCACTAAAAATCTCCTGGATCTCTGCAAAGTCTGTAATTTCACCATTTCCATTCCCTGAGGGCATAGAGCTGAGTCTTTTTTTTTTTTTTTTTAATAGGGTTAGCTAAGGATTTGTCATTTTCATTTAATTTTACAAATAACCAACTGTTTCATTTATTGATTCTTTGTATTGTCTTCTTAGTCTTAATTGTATTATTTTCTGCTCTGATATTTATAATTTCCTCCCTTATATCAGGTTTGGGCTTGACTTGTTCTGCTTATCCTAGAGGCTTGAGGTTCAACTTTTTTTTTTTATTTTTTCTTTTTTTTTTTTTTTTTTTTTTTTTTGTACAGGAATAAACCAGTATAAATTTCCCTCATACACTGGTATTTGGTCATATATATACATGATTGCTATCTTTATCTCTAGGATTGTTCTCTTTACAAGGATTACCCTGCATTTATTCCAGATTCCTGTTTCATGGAATATTGTTTTCTACCCTTTAGCTTTCAGGCTATGAATTTCTTTTTGAATTAAATGTGTTTCCTTTATACGGTATATTGTTAGATAACTCCTCTTGATCCATTCTGCCAGTCCATTGCTTTTGTTTGGTGAAATGAGACCACTTAAATCGATGGTTGTAACTAATATGTATTGACTTTTCCTTGTTATGTTATTTTCCTGTTTTTGGTTACTTCCTTTCCACCCTCTGTTTAATTACCTGCCTTTTCTGGTAGATTATTGTTTTGAGGTTCATAGATTTGCAGTCTTCATTATCTCTTTCTAGAATGTCCTTCAGAATATTTTAAAGTGTTGGTTTTGTGGTCATGAGTTTCTTGTTGTGTTCTTTGTAACAGAAATATCTTTGTCTTCCTCTATTTTGAATGATCATTTTACAGGATACGTCAATCTGGATTGGAGGTTGTTCTCTTTTAGTACTTGAAATATTTCTCTTTAAAGTACTCCTTGACTTAAGTGTTTGTGTTGAGAAGTTTGTTGTGATTCTGATTGATTGTCTTTTATAGGTGATTTCTAACAGCTTTTAATATTGTTTTTGTGTTAAATTTCTGTAATCTTGACTATATCTTGCTGTAGACATTGTTTCTAAATTGTGGCTAATTAGAGATCCACATGTTTCTTTTATCTATATGCCAAATTCTTTTTCCATACTTGGGAAGCATTCTGTCATTACTTCTGTGTGTAGTGTTTTTATATTCTTTGTGTTGTCTCCTGGTTTTTTAATTTGATCAATTTTATGTTACTCTATTTTGCCTCATGTAGCAGTGGAATTTTGTGCTATTAAAAAAACTTTTTTTTTTCATGATAGCTAACTGGAATCTTGTCTTCTATATCTGATCCACTCTCCTCACATTGGCTTATTCTGCTGCGCACACTTTCAATGGAAATTTTAACTTACTGGATAACTGTTTGAATCTGTTTTAAGGATTCCTTTTCCTTCCTGTGTTGGCCATTCATGATGTCCACCATTTTCTTAAGTGCCTCTAATTTTTAATGTGCATCTGTTCTAGAATGACTATGTTCTTCATTTTGGTCACTGAGTCTGTAGTTATCTGAGATATTATTTCTGATTTTATATTTTTATATAACCCCATTCATCTGCTTTGTTCCTTCTCCTGTTACCACTTCGAAGAGTGCAGGGAGGTAGCTTTTGAATTTATTGTAAATTGCTTATTACAAGTAGCATTTTTGCTTGTATCTAGAACTCTTAGGAAATGACTGCTTCTCAGAGAAATCTTCTAGTCATAGCTGGTTTGGGGATTTTTAATGTGCTTTAAGATCCTCCTTCTTTAGTGTAGAATGAGAAGTTACTCCCTATTTGTCTTAACGGCTCATTCTTTGGCACTGGTTTATGTAATTGTTTATGACCTGCAGGCAATCTCAGTCTTGGAATACAAGGACAAATATTTGGATTGAACAATCATGTCATCTTTGCTAAGTAGTACAATTAGTAATAACAATAACATCAAACACATACTAGAAAAGGACCCTTAATGAATAGAATGATTTGTTCTGATGGTGTTTGTAAATAGGATATCATGTCCACATCTTGTACAGCAATTAACCACTGGGAAGAATGTATGCAATGTGTTGATTATTGAAACTGTCCTACCAATTTGCAAAAATAAAATAAAAGAAAAGAAAAAAAGAAAAAAAAGAAAAGGACCGACTGTGGTAACTTAATTTGCTACTTTAACTATATGAACTAGATTTGTACTCATATAACAAAATCTAAAATAAATTAGAGAATTATATAATGAATATAACCTCAATTTGCCAATTTCATCCTCATGGGAGAAAATTTAAGAGGTTGAGGAGATAGACAATCATAAGAGAAAAAGAAGACAATCAAAGGTGAGGTCAAAGTTCATTTAAAATTTGTGAAATTTGTAAAGAAGAGGAAGGGAAATAGAGAAAGAAGATGTAAAAACAATAACAATCAAGTAAAAAAGAAAAAATAATGTCTACCTCAGAGAATATCTTACTGTCACTGCTAGATGGAGTGGGCAGATAGAGCTAAGATCCATGTTAGTGAATTCCAGCAAGCCAGCTTAGATTTATGGTGGGTAGTGGACATTGCCAGCAAACCCACACCTTTAGTTTCATTGACTTTTAAGCTAGCTTCTGGCTATGCACCTGGAACTTGATTTGTTAAGGCTATAAAACTCTGTGTCTCTTGCTGGCTTGAACTCAGCTCCTTGACTTCTGGCTGAATTACACTAAGTCCTGCCTCTGTCTAACACTGGGAGCTTCTAGGTACTCCAACATGCTCTGAGTTCCACCAAGCTTATTAGACCCTCTCCAAAACGGCAACAATCCTATCATCCTCTCTTGAGGATACCTGAATCCGAATAACTCACCAGCCATTGCAGACCACTGCATCCACTGCTTGATCCTACTGGTGCATTTCTCCATGGAGGCTCCTGAAGTTGCCAGTAGTCACTGTGCCTCTACAGGTTTAAGCTGCCCCTCCCATGCAGTGAGTTTGAGCTCAGGATAAAGGCATAACTTTCCGCCTCCTTCTGTGTGTACATGTTTCTCTTTGCTCATCTCACAGACTACAATTCTAACTTCAGATCCTTTCTTGTCCCAGAGACCCACCTTCCTCTTTCCTCTCTTCTTTACACTGATATGTTCCAATGTCTGTACACCAAATCTTAGAGGGGCTGTTTGTCTGTTATTCACCACTCTGAGATCTTCCCAGATGTCCTACCTTCCTACTTAGAGAAGAAAAAACTAAAATGCACAGAAGTCATTAATTCTTTCCAGATACACAGTAGTAACTAGAAGGTTAGCAAACACTTTTGGTGTTCCTAGTCAACACAGTATGAGGTACTTAACTTCTTGTTTGAGTTGAGTCAACAGTTTTATCTGTGAACAAACTCTAAAGAAATTGATTTATTTTGTTGTGCCACAAGTAAAAAAAAAAATATATTTTTAATCCATAAATACAGCCAGAACAAATTTTTCTAAATATATAAATAGATTTATCAGCCTCAGAATGGCCCCTTTTTAGTATGGGTACTTTAACAGGATGTTACAGGCTCCAGAGTCAAGATAGTAAAATTGACACTTTGAATGTTGCATATATGAATTGTGTGTTTGCCTTAATTACTTTTTACTCATTACTGAGACAAATACCTGACACTCAAAATGAAGGAAGCAATGGTTTATTTAGCTCACAGTTTGTGGAAGTTTCAGTTCATACTCCGCTGGCTCCAAGGCACATGACAGCAGTTCATGGTGACAGAAAACAATGAAGAACAGAGGAGGAGCAGCAGCTTTGGTGTCCATCAAGCCTCTCCCTTCTATGCTGACTGAGAAGACTGGGCACTCCACTGAAGGTCATAGCTCCCCCAGAGTGAACTAGATTTGTACTAGATTTGATCTTCACAGCCTCACCACTCCCCCAGAGTGGTGAGGCTGTGAAGATCAAACTCCTTCGAACACTGGGATTTCTCCAAGGAAGAAGGGCAGGGTGGCCAGCCAGCCTTCCTCAACTGCTTTATATACACTTTTTGTGCTGAGTCACTCAGGGGGGGCCCATGGTCCTAGGGTGGAATCAATCACACCACAGGTTGGGCTCTGCCCATCTGCAGGGCAGGACCCCCATGCCCAGAACTTCTGGAGCCAATTCAACCAAGTTGACACAATGCATCAACCACTACAGCGTCCTTGGCCAAGTTGTCTAATCTCTCTTACTCTAGTAATCTTGCTTGAAACAAGGGAATGATAATAAGATTTCTTGCTTCTAAGACCTATAGTAAGGATGAAATGGGTTAAGTAGCATTATCATTATATTGTCCAGTATTATTAAATAAACATTGCAGGCCATTTCATTTTGTAGCAATCAGGGCTGGGGAGATGGCTCAGTAGAATAAGCACTTGCCTGGCAAGTTCAAGGGCCTGAGTTCAATCCCTTGTTCTGCAAAAAAAAAAAAAAAAAAAAAAAAAAAAAAAGAGGAATTCCCACAAATCATTTTATATAAATCTCCAGCGATAGGTTAAAAATCAAACTGAAATTATACATAGTAAGACTTCAGATCACCAGGCTGAAATTAGGCTGCTTATGCAAGCTTCTGAACAAACAGGATTACAAAAATTCATTGAAATTTTCCAAGCAGATCATGTTTAAATTGCATAGTCATTAAGCTTTTGGTGCTTTGATCCTTATATTAAAAGGTATTATACTGGGTGTAGTAGCACACCCCTGTAAACCAAGCACTTGGCAGGATGAAGCAGAAAGATCACTATGAGTTCAAGACCAGCCTGTGCTACAAAGTGAGCTCAAGGCCAGCATGAATTGTCACTGAGACCTTGTCTTGAAAAGACAAAAATAATAATAAAATAGTAAGTAATGTGACTGTCTCAATTAATCTTTTCTCATTGTTGGGGCAAGTACCCAACATCCAAAATGAAGGAAGGAAAGGTTTATTTAGCTCAAAGTTACTGAAAGTCTCAGTCCATACTCAGCTGGCTCCAAGGTACAGTGACACATGGTGGAGAGCAAACGTTCATGGCAGTGGCAAAGAGCAGAGAGCCAAGAGAATGGTAGCAGCAACAATGGCAACAGAGAGGAAGTCTATCTCCTTAAATTGCATTCAGGCTATCTGCCCCAGGCTGAGATTGGTACTCATACCCATAATCCCAGTGGATCATGAGTTAGCCACGAACTCTAGAAGTGTAACCCATGATTTCATGAGGATTTGGGGGAACAAATACACACAAACCAAAACAATGATCTCTCTCTCTCTCTCTCTCTCTCTCTCTCTCTCTCTCTCTCTCTCTCTCTCATATAAGGGAAAGCACTGTTCCTTTGAAATCACCAATTGTCTTTGGGTTTATGCTTTTCTGTAGCCCTTTTCTATCTCTAAAACAAACTGACTCTCCCTAACTCATTGAAACACTTGCTATTTTTATGAAATAAATTGTTGCTAGACTTTAGATCGTTTTGTCTTGGAAACATAAATAACAAGAAAGAGGGTATGTAAACTCCTATCAGGCCTGATAGGTATGAACTATGGGACAAATAATTTAAGTCTTAAAAGACTTAAAGTCTTGTCATATGGTTAATTTAATATTTAACCACATCAATTTACCTCTGCATAATACATATTGGTGTCATTAGAGTAACAAATTACTAAGAATATGACTTGTCCTTGTTTAGTTACAATTTTTACCTGGAATGTATAATATATGTGCCCAATAATCATCAACAACCTGTGCTGTTTTTGTTGACCTGTGAAAATGTACAAACTGATTTGCTGCAATTATATCCTTTTTCTATTTTCAAGTCCTTAAACCTGACCTGTCAGATGCCACTTCAGAACACTCATTTGGGTTAACTAGAATTTGATTCCCGGGTGAACATCCTCGCTTTGGCTTGAATAAACTCCACGTTCTCATTCTTCATGTGCTTCAACCTACCTAGGTTGACATTTTTAGGGACTTCATAGGTCCTAAAATGACCCTCCTTATTCCTCAGCACCAGCCCAGTAACCTTTTTCAGACTTGTCAGCAAGTGAACCTGTAATTTCTTTGTCTCTGTGGCCACAGCTGTAGACCAGGAGTGAGTCCTCCCAGAATCCTGAGTCTGGGCTTTGTGCAAGCCATTTCCTGAAGCCTCCCCATGAGAATTATGTGTCAAATATTCTCTCCTTGATAGCAGATTTGGATCTCAGATGAGAGCAAGGTTTTAGTGCTATGCTTGTTGATTTTTTATTGAAGTACATTGTTTTGTTTGGACTTTTTCATCATAAACACCTTATAATCTGCAATTACTTTTGTGCTTTGTGATCCAGGTTTACTTTTGAGACCAATCCTCTGAGCCTAGAAAAGAAAGCATGCACAAAGTTAAATCTGGCTCCAAAGGGAAAAAAAGTGAGCGAGAAAAGACTTCCTTCCAACCAGACAGGATGCTCTAGACAGCTAGACTGAGTGGAATCAGGAGGAAGTTAGCTAATGACATTTATCTGTCTAATTCATAATGCCTTCACTAGAAGAATATTTTTAGGAAGCTTTCAGGCCATTTGGGAGGTATACAAAAAGGTGGTTTCAAGGTACCTTGAACATCCCAGTTTGCGTAAGTAATTAGGTTTCCAAGACTTGTAAAAGTACAACGTTGACTAAAAAAGTATTAACTTGCAGAATGAAGCTAAGAATAGTCCTCAATAGCAAACAATCAAAAATAATTCCAAGAGTTTTTGCAGTACTTAATGATTACAATATACATTACATAGTATTAACATTCAACTTGTCTTCACTACATTTCATGTAATAGTACATTCTCAGAATATCTAACTTTTTGGAGAGAAAGTTGTTTCATATTTCTAAAGAAGCTTCTCATTTGAAATTTGTGACAACACATTCTTCACTATGTAAATATATTCTGCTTTAAAGATAGCTGATTTTTTATTCTTTCTCATTTCCATGAAAATATGAATGTACTAAATGCTTAAAACACAAGGCAAAAGCAGCAAAGCAAACTAGATACAAGCAAAAGAAAGAAAAAAATAACCAGTAATACTATCTACTAAATGTAAAATCTCTTTTTTAAAACCTTGGGCTGGTGACACAACTCAGCAGACCAAAGTTCCTGCTTGGGTAAGCTTAGGCAAGCACAGGGACCACAGTTTGATCCTGGCACTGCATGCCAAGCCAGCCCCACCCCCAGGATGTTCTGAGCTTGATGCTGAGGCCAGGCATGGTGGCACATGTTTGCGATCCCAACGCTGGGGATGTTGAAAACAGGAGGATCACTATGAATCTGAACTGTGTAGTGAGATCCTATAACAACAAAATACATTAAAAAGATAATGATTAAAAAAGATAAATTTTAACTAATTACGGTTTGCATGATAAATATTTCATTGTGAAATTTTCAAATAGAAGCCTTGGATTATAAAATGTAAAAGTTTGCATGAATCAGTCCTGACAAATGAACTTAAGAACTTTTGATCATTAGGGCCTATATAGACCTCCCCTGCTTCTCTGTCTTAGGTCCTGTTGCTAAGTCCTTCAGAATTCTTGATTCACAGATCATAAGTATTCAGTGCATGTTTCCTGTTTCTTAAATACTCTATCCATATCTGTGACAATTATCTAATAGTGTCAAAATAATAAATGTCCAACTACATTGGATTAACATGGCTCTGGATCTTGTGGAGAGGATTTCCTGAGCACAGGTGGTCCACCTTGCATGTGAGTGAGGCAAACCAATCGGCTTGCCACCTGAGTAGAAGAAAAGGGAAATGAAGAAGGAAGCCTCCTTTCTGCTTCTTCCCAGGAGCTCCAGGTTTCATCTTCACCTTCACCTGGGACATTGTCTCCTGGACTTCAGTGCAGACTCTTTAACCTTCCATTGCAGACTTGCACGGGAGGACACTGCAGGTAGTCATAGGCTTTTGATTGCATAGATCGTTGGATCTGCAGTGCTCAGGTGACCCTTTTGTATTTTTGTACATCTGACTCTGCATGTCTCCATTGTAAGCCAATTTTTGTAAATTCTTAATACTTCTACGTTTTTCATTAAATCTGTTTCTCCTGTAAGCACTATTATGGATTTTAGTATTAGGAGTAGCTCTAGAGAAACAGAATTATAAAGACGAAATCTTGAATGGCTAGTTTTTTCTGGTTTTGGATCTCTAACTTGATGAAACCTAAAGATGTCTTATCCCTCCTGACACTGTGGGAAATATTGATAGTCTTTAATGTGAGCTATTTAGAATAATGATGTGTACACATCTGCTTATCCTAATTCACTAGTAGTGAGATGTAAGGAATTTAGTTACTCCACATACGACACTTTTGCAAATTTTTGGCAATGGGTAATATCATGATGCTATCAAGTTGGTTTTCATGTCTCTGGACAAATTAGTGAAGGAAAACAATAAGCTCAAAATATCTATAGGAAATCAAAATTCTTCTAACTGTGAGAGCAAGTTCATAAAGAAAAATAAGGAGGTCAAAGATTCAAATTTCAGCTCCAGACACACATAAAGAATTTAAAAGTTTCTAAATGTGTCCTGAAGTTTCTTTTCCCTTAGATTCCAAAGTGAGAATACAAAAGCCCAAACACAGGCCTTCCTAATTTCCTTAGCTGAAATACAGTACAAATTTAATGCCCAGTCTTGAAGGATTCCTGAGGTAAATTGAGGACACTGAATTTAAAAGAATGAGATTTCATAAACTGGGATAGAGACATTTTAGAGGTTCATGATGAGACTGAGGTTGTTTACAACCTAGACCCTAATGAGATTATTTTACCAAAAGAAGTGAATCCGACCCGCTGTGACAGAGACATTCCTACCCCAAACTCCTCTGGTGTTGACCTCTTCTAGTATTCCTGGGGAAACAAATCCTATGTTGACCAAGCATAGTAATGTTTTCACTTCTCAGGAAGCAGCCTCACAACTCACTTTTTCCAATAGGCCTATAACCAGGTTCAAATCATGAAGAGGAGCAATAATCTCCTAGAGAACTTCATAAATGTTCTCTTCTATGTAGAAGCCTGATGAGCACGTGTAGAAATGGATTATATGGGTGTGGGTTAATAGTAGCAAAAACAAACACATGAATCAGGTTAGTTTGTCAGTATAGGTCCATCCATTAAGTAGAGCTTCTTCATTTAATGTTGCAGTTTGTGGAAGGAAAATAAAAGATGTTAATAGTTTATTTGGCTGAGCTAGGCATAGTGTTACATACCTGTAATTCTCAGGAGGCAAAGGTATGAGGATATCCATGAGTTTGAGGCCAGCCTGGGCTACATAGTAAGTTGAAGCCCAGCCTAAATTATACAGTGAGATGCTTTCTTAAATAGAACCAAGCAAAAACAAAGGTTTATTTGACTATTTGTCAAAAGTATGAATCAAAGGTGGCCCACTCAATGAGTTAGAAATGCCTCACATTGTGTGGTTTACTGTTAGGGGTTGAGAAGCTTAGAGAAATTGAAATGCTAAAGTAGGCTTGTCATGTCAAACCTAACCCACCACAACGGGATGATCCAGAAAATAGATCTTTCACTAACACATTAAGAAATAGATTCATGAAGAGAGTACAATCATCCCAGGAGAACCCTGTCATTGCTCTTTTCTACATGACAAAATTTACAGTGGAAACCACAGTTATTCAATTGGGAAACTTAAGGGAAATGGGCTTAATTGAATCCCAGAGTGGCAGGGTCAAGTGGCAGCACTTAGTTGCCAAAGGCAGAGTACATATTCTTACCATAATGGACAGCAGAACCTAAACAAGGAGCAGAATGGTCTGACATGTGTAGACCTGTAGTACTGACCAATTAATTCCCAAAAATGAAGCAGAGAAGAAGCCAGCAGTGCTTTTACTGAATTTATATAATCCAAAAATGAAAACCACAAGGGCAAATCTACTTGAAATCATAGAAATAAGGAATCATAACCCTTTCACCAATTCCCAGATTTGGGCCATTTTATGGACCCAGAACCCCTTGATTGAAGGGGAGACCAAATCTTCTTGAGGAAGGGCCCTGTGCACCTCCAAAACTTTACATAGTCAATCTTTTTCACAGGGAACCTAAGATCTCTCTCTGGGGTGACTGTACACCAGGAAAAGGGAAATGATCAGACATTTCAGGAATTACAGGGCTCTGGTCCTAAACTAATATTGATTCCATAGGATTCAAAAATGTCATTGTTGGGCAGGGGAGATGGCACAGTAGAATAAGTGCCTCCCTGGCAAGCACAAGGGCCTGAGTTCAATCCCTAGTTTCACCAAAAAGAAAAAAAAGTCACCGCAGCCCCCCCATTAAGAGTATGAGCCTATGGAGGTCAGGTGATCAATAGATTTTTAGCAAAGGTCTAAGTTACAGTGAGTAGTGTAGACTCTCAAATCCATCCTGTAGTCATTTCCCCTGTTCCAGAATGCAAAATTAGCAGAATCTTCCCATTGGTTCCTTAATCCATAGTATGAGAACTTTTATGGTTGGAAAGAACAAATAGAAGCCATCAGAATTGTCTTTACCTGGCAAAATAGTAAGCCCCAAAAAATATCGCATCACTGGAGGGATTGCCAAGACCAATACCATTAACAAGGATGTGAAAGAGGCAGGGGTGGTGGTGGTTCCCACCACATCTCCACTTAATTCTCCCAATTTATCTGTGTAGGAGATGGATGGGTCTTGGAGAACGAAAGTAGATTATCATAAACTAAATTAAGTGGTGACTGACTACAGCTGCTTTACCTGATGAAGTTTCCTTTTTGACCGATTAGCACATCTCCTGACACTACTGCAGCTACTGATTTGGCAAATGCCTTCTTCTCTACACATATCCATTAGGCCTATCTGAAATAATTTGCGTTAATGTGGTAAGGCCAGGAACACAGCATTATCTTACCTCAGGGTTATATTAACTCTCCAGCCCTATATCACAACTTAGTTCCTCAGAAACCCAATCACCTTTCTCTCCCACAAGGTATCACACTGGTCCATTATATGGATGATGTAATGCTGATTGAACCAAGTGATAAGGAGGCAGCAACTCTAAATTTGTTTTTAAAACATTTTATACCCAGAGAATGAAAAATAAATCCAAGGAAAAGTCAAGGTCTTTCTGCCTCAGTGACATGGCTAGGAGTCCAGTGGTGCAGGGCATGTAGAGCTAAGATAGAAGATAAGTTGTTGCATCTGACTTTTCCCAACCAAAAAAAGAGGTACAGAGCCCTATGGCCTATTTGGGTTTTGGAGACAATGAATGCATTCCTCTCTAAGGCATTCTACTTTAGCACATTTACTGAGTTACTTGAAGAGATGCTAGTTTTGAGTGGGGCCCAGATGAAGAAAAAGTTCTACAAAAGATTGAGGCTGCTGTGTAGATTGTTCTGCCATTTGGTCCATCAAACCCAATGGTACTTGTCAGTGACAGGTAAGGATGTTATCTCTGGCAGGATCCAAAAAATGAATTGTAGAGGAAGCCTTTAAGACTTTGAAGTAAGGATCTGCCATCACCTCCAGACACTAATTTCTCTTTAAAATCAACCCTTAGCCTGACAGTGGGTCTTTATGAAAACTGAATTCTTGACTATGGGATATCAAGTTATTTTGTTATCTGAGTTATCTATTATGATCTGTATCTTATTTGTTCTTCTGAGCCATAAAGTTGGACATGCACAACAACGGCCCATGATTAAATGGAATTGGTCCATACAGAGTGGAGCCAGAGCAGTTCCCAAGGACAGAGGTAAGTTACGTGAAGAAGTTGACCAGATCTCTATGGTTCCTACTCCTGTTATATTGCCTTCTTTCTCTTAGCATGTATCATGGCTTCATGTGTACTACAAGGTCAGCTGTTAAAGGGAGAAAAGACTAGGACTTGGTTTAAGGATGGTTCTTCATGTTACGCAGGCATCACTTGCAAGTGAACAGCTGCAGAATTACAGCCCCTTTCAAGGATGTCCCTGATGGACTGTGGTGAGTGCACTTGGCAGTAAATTTTACTTGGAAGGAAAGATGGCCAGACATGCTACTGTAGACTGATTCGTGAGCTTTAGCCAGTAGGGTAGCTGGATGGTCATGAATTTAGAAGTAATATTACTGGCACTATTGGTGACAAAGATATTTGAGGAAGAGATACGTGGCAAGTACATCATGAAGAGATACATAGGTAAGGGTTATAAAATATTTGTATCCTATGTATAGGCTGGAGAAAGAGTTTGGCCGTCTAAGCACCTGCTTAGCAAGTACAAGGACCTGCGTTGGATCCCCAGTACTGCATGCCATGCCAGCCATGGTAACCTAAGAATGGTGGTTGTACACTTGTAATCCCAGCACTGGGGAGGCTGAGACAGGAGGATATCTGAGTCCATGCTGCATAGAGAGACCCTTTACCAAATAAAATAAATAAATAAAAAAAATAATAAAATATATGTGTATCCTATGTTGATGCTCATGGATAGGAAGACCCATTTTGTGGATAACAGTGAACCTCTTTCCTTAGCCATCTGCCATTGCCCAATGGGTCCATAAACAGAGAGCACAGTGACAGAGGTGGAGATTATGCTTGTGGTCAGCAACATGGATTCCCATTCACCAAAGCTAATCTTGTCACCATAACTGCTCTATGCTCAGTATTTCAGCAGCAGAGACTAGCACTGGGTCTACAGTCTGTCACCATTGCCAGGGATGATCAGCCTGAAACTTGGTGACAGGTTAATTATATTGGACTGCTTCTGTCCTAGAAATGACAGCACTTTGTCTTTACTAGCATAGACATTTATTCTGTCTATGGATTTGCATTCCCTGCATGTGATTGTTCTTCCTAAAGTACTGCCAATGAACTAACACCATGCCTTACCCATCACCATAGAATTTCATATAAAATTAAGTCTGATAAAGGAACACATTTTTGAAAGAAGTGAAGCTAAAGTGAAGCAATGAGCTTTTGTTCATGTAACTTACTAGCCTTACCATGTTCTTCAGCGTGCAAAAGAGGCTGGACTGATAGAAAGGTGAAATGGTCTTTGAAAGATACAGTTACAGCACCAGCTAGGAGCAATAGCTTCCAAGGGGGGCAAAGTTCTTAAAAAGGTTGTATATGCTTTGAGTCCAAGTCCACTGTATGGTATGATGTCTTCCATAGTAGGATTCATGGGTCCAAGAATCATTGGGTGGAAGGACAAATCATTCCCCATCATTTGTGATCCATTAACAAAATTTTCATTTCTTGTCCCCATGACCTTATGGTCTGCTGCTTTAGAAGTTTCAGTTGCAGAGAGGAATAGTTGGAAGCTAAGGCTTGACCTGGAAGCTAAGTCCCACCCCTGCTCATTTTGGTTTCCATATTCCTCTAAGGAAGCAAGACAAAAAAGAAGTCCCCTTACTGGAAGAAGTGACTGGCTATGAAAGTGAAATTGGACTATCATTCTATAATGGAAGAAAGGAAAACTAGACATACTTGGAGTGCAAGAGATTCCTTAGGGCACTCCTAATATTAACATACCCTGTTATTAAAATCAGTGGGAAACTGTAACCACCCAATGCAAGAAGGATGAAAAATGGTCCAGAACCTTCAGGAATGAAGGTATGGCTCACTCCACTAAGGAAAGACCTTGCTGATGGTGAAGGGAATACAGAATGTGTAGTAGAAGATGGTAGTTCTGAATACTGACTACAACACCAAGATCAGTCACAGAAATGAGGACTGTAATCATAATATCTGTCTGTCTGTCTGTCTGTCTGTCTGTCTGTCTGTCTCTCTCTCTCTCTCTCTCTCTCTCTCTCTGTTGATATGTGTCTTAAGTAATATAAGAGAGACCATATTGGTTCTTAAGTATTGTTAAAGCTCTGCTGTAATGTTCAAGTTATGAAATGTTAGAGTGAGCATTACCCAAAGAAAGCTCACCTTCTATTCTGGAGAAGAATTAATGTGCTTCTATTTTTACACAGGATAGTTGTGACATGTTAGATGTAATTATGAGTGTCTTTATATCAGGAGACCATGGTTTATTGAAGTGCATCTGGTTGTCATGTTGGAAGTGGTAGACTCTAACAGCTACAATTGTGTTCACTTGAGTAGGAAGTGTCAAAACTAAACTGGATCAGTTTAGAAACTGTGTTGTCCCAATGTAATTGCTGGGATTGCATGTGTGCGCCCCCACAATTGGAAGTTGAATGATTTTAATGTTTGCTTTTAAGCATTATCTTGGTAAATCCAGGGCAATTAGTTTGCAGTTGCCTTCACTATTAAATTAATAATGTCCTTAGGATTCTACTCAGCAAACTATTTATAGTCCTTTTTGAGTTCTGAGACTTTTAAACTTTCCACTTAACATTAGTTTTTGTCTGAATTTGAGTCATTCTGCTGCAGACATCAGGTATATTTTATGGATCCTCTGCCTTACTGTAATTGGCCCACAAATGCTAGCCTCTTGCGCCTTTCAAACTTGACTTTCTGTTTATTCAACTCATGTGGATTGTTGGGCTTTTGGGGGGAGCAGGGGCTCCCTTTCTAAAAATTGTAGTCTGAAAACTATCTTTATTTAATAAATTGGGGTGGATTTAAGCTCACTGATTTCCCTTCATTGTGTTCACAATGTTGTGTGTTGCATTTTACAATGCCTGAAAACCAGTGCTTCGTAGATTTTGTTCCCTTGTCTAGTTTAAGAACTTTTTCTGCAAGAAAGGGATATCAGTAACAGTAGGTTTAGTCAAAAAGCACTCGATAGAAAGCACATTACTAATAAAAGCATTGTTCTAGTAAAGAGCCCAACAATGGGCTGTTTGAGCTTTTGTGAATTTTTTTCATTAATAATCAGTCAATATACTAAGCATCTACTACATACAAAAAGAAAAAGCTTATGTTTCTTCTTATTGTAAAGATTCTAGATAACATCACATTAATCCAGCAAAAACTCTAATTTAGGAAACACTGTTCTTTCATTGTTTCCTTTAATTGTTTAATAACTTGTCCAATTTTCTATTCTAATATAAGACTGATGGTAACTCATTATTGTATGATTTCTTACACAATTTATTGCCTGAAGCCATCATATTGTAATTATGTTATTCTATTGTAATCCTACTTTCAATAACATTTTTTTGTATTTTTAATTTTTATTCTTATGATAAAAGGTCTCACTTCACAGTTAGGCCTCACAGTGATCCTTCTGTCTCTGCCTCCCCAGTGCTGGAATTACGGGTATGCACCACCACTCCTAGTTTTGGGAGAGCATTGCATTCCCAGGGTTCCAGGGGCAGTGTGGCATGCAGTACAGGGGATTGAACTCAGGTCTTTCCACGTGCCAGGCAGTCATTTAGACTGCTGAGCTATCTCCCAGCTCTGTAATCCTACTTTAAAACCCAACACTAGTTGAACTGCACACTAGTTTTTGACTATCTGTAAACACACACACACACACACACACACACACGCACACACACACATGAGATAGCCTATATGTCTTTTTTTAACTTTAAAAACAGAATATCTGCTTTTCTCATAAATTTGCATTTAGCTGGTTTAGGAACGTACCTCAGTAGCAGAGAACTTGCCTAGCTTGTGCAAGGTGCTGGGTTCAACCTCCATTAACAAAAAGCAAAACAAAGATTATATCTGCATGATCAACCTCCATTAACAAAAAGCAAAGCAAAGATTATATCTGCATGATCAATATTAGAATGTAAATGTATGTTTTATTTTTATTGAAAAAGGTAAATTAAGCAGTAAATAGCTTGATTTTATTGTCATCATATTCCTGTCTAGTTAACATCCCATAGATACTTTAATTTTAGAAATTAGACCAGGAAGTGAAAAAGATATAGGGTTGTAGATTTCTTTTTTTTTTTAATTTTACCAAAAAAATTTACATGTTATTTTCTAGCACGCAGTCTTTTTTCCCATAATTTTGTTGAGAAAAAAATAGCAATGAAACAGTTTCAAACCAAATTGGTAGGACAGTTTTAATAATTGACACATTGCATACAGTCTTCCTAGTGGTTAATTGTTGTATAAGATGTGGACACGGTATCCTATTTACAAACACTATTACAACAAATCCCTCTATTCTTTAAGAGAATGTGACTATATATCTATCCTAACCATTTTGAATACACAGATACAAAATGGACATTCATCTGTATCCCCTTTTTTTGTTCCGTTATTTGAATATTATAGATGTGTTAACTCAGCAAAATATTCTAAAAGAATTCAGTAATCCATAATAGTATTGGGTCTTCTGCTTGACTGGCAGTGTCAGAAATTGCTGACCTGAGTCCCCTACAGCTCAACATAACAGCATGGCTTTACTTCTTATACTTCGATTTTATACTTTTCTGGTAGATGGTTAAGACCAAGATAAAGCAAGACCTATGCAGGGTTGTAGATTTCCATGCTACCTAAGGTGAAAAAAATAACCCTCTTTATTATTATTCTAGTTTTGATGTAATGTATTAATTAATTTTTCACATATACATCTCTGTACTTTTCTATCAAAATTATGAAAACAGTTGTGCCTTGTATCTAGATGGTCCCCTAAAGCCTCATGTAGTCACTGGGTGGGTGGAGTGCTTTCCAAAAGTAGCTAAGTCTATGGTGTGTGGTAGTGAGATTAAGGATGTGATGCTGGGTTTACGGGGAGACGTTAGAGGTGTGAGTGCTACCTGCCTTGCCTAGATACCATGTGAGGGACAGAAAGATGGTTTTTGTAGCCCCTTGTTACTGTTGCTTCACTACTTCACTGCTTTGCTACGTATTGCCTGTCATAAAGTGTTTCTCCCCAGCGATGCCCTTCTGCCATGCCACCCTGCCTTGGAGTTGCTAACTACAGACCAAAAATCTACAAACTGTGAGCTGAAATGAACCTTTCCTCCCTAACTTTCTGTGTGGTATATTTTGTCTCAGCAAGGGGAAAAGTAACTAAGACAAGAATGATAGCAATTTACTAGTTGTTGGTTATTCAAACAAGTATCCTCTGTCTCTCTCAAAATTCAAAATTGTCATTCACCATGCTAAAGATACTACTTATATCTACATGGAGCATCAACACTTGGTGTTTGGGAAATTCTCAGAAGTCCTCAATGTAATGCCAGTTAAACAGAAGACCCAATGCTATTATGGGCTACTGGACTCTTTTGGAATATTTTGCTGAGTTTACACACCTATAATATTCAATAACGGAACTTAGAAAAAATGGGGTATACCGATGAATGTCCATTTTGTATCTGT
>NW_004524843.1:1538071-1540300 GCF_000260255.1 Octodon degus
CACTAAGAAGAATATATGCAGTGTATTATTTGTTGAAACTGTACCTCCGATTTGATTTGAAACTGTCTCATTGCTATCTGTTTATCAATAAAATTTTGGAAAAAAAAGAAAGAAAAATAAAGGTCAGCTTAAAAAAAAAAAAGAAGTCCTCAATGTAATATTCAACAAGAGATTCAGACAGGCATTTTCTGGATTTAAAGCTACAAACAGACTAATACTGATAAAGGGTTATAAAGGCAACACAGAGTAAAAGAAAGATATTGCTTTCTTAAAAGAGTGTTTTAGATATTGAAAATGACACAAACATCATAAAGGAGTGAGAATAAATAGTTGGAAGATGAAAGAGAATTGGAAAAATAATGAATAATATGCATATAGTTTCTGGAGGAGCTTATTGGCAGAATGTGAAGAGGGATTCTTCAGACAGCATAGATTTTATTTTTGTAGACCATCAACAAGAACAAGACATAATATGTGATTACAAATGAATGTTGAGATACTTAGAGTTGTAAAGTGAGAAACAGACAAGACAGAAAATAGTGTATATTTTATTTCTATATCTTCAGAGTGCCGGGTGAAAAGGGATATCAAATCTCCTTCCAATTCACAGAGAATTCATGTAGCTTTACATGAATTAAAATATTAATATTAATATTTAAGTTAAGTCAATATTAAGCTTAAAAGTTCCTATATATCATTAAACCAAGAAATCATCAGAATAATATCATATCCCGTCACTGTCTTAATTGAAGTTTTCAGGGTAATGCGAGATGGCATTAACCATCAAAAGGGGACACTAAGTTCCTATAACAATTCTACATGGTGTCATAATTTACCAAATCATCCTCAATCTTCTTTGCCTTTATTTTGTATGACCTCTGATAACAAGTCCAGTGAGTCCCTTTATATCTTATCATATAATAATTTGCTTATGTTTTCAATTTTGCTTGTTTTAGAAACTCTGCCTGCTGAGGATTTTGTTAGTGAAATCTGTTTATTACATTCATGATGCTAATTTTAAAGTATTTGCCATTCTTCCTTTAATTGTCTTAGCTAGAATCCTTACATTCTAATATGGAAGGAAAATATATTTAATACCAAATTAATTGTAAATGTTCTAAATGTCATCAAACCCCCAACAGAATACAGGCCAACTGATACAGATGGGTGAGAGTCACAGCTGGCTCAGTTTTAGTTTTCAGTGACTATGCCACAGATTTATCTATAAGGGGACTTCAGGAAGGAGGCAAAGAAATTTCTATCAAATGTAACTCAAAATGTATCATGGGCTAAATGTAAAATTCAAAATTATAAAGCTTCTAGGAACTGAAAGAAAGCCTAAGTGAAGTGACAGGGTATGACATTAACTTTTCTGTCATTATTGTTTTCTTTTTTTTTATGGTGCTGTGAATCAAACTCAGAGCCTTACATATGCTACTCAAGTGCTCTACACTGACCTATATCCCCAGCCCAGATGACACTTTAGATACAATACAGAAGACATACTCAGAGGAGAAAAGCAAACAAACAAGCTGATGTTGGACTTTATTTACTTTAGCTATCTCTGCTCTGCAAAAGACAGAGTCATAAGAACAAAAAGACATATGTGCAAAGACACATCTGATTAAAAAAATTTTTTTCTTGTTACCTAAAATATACAAAGAAAAACTCCAGCAGAACAAAACAAATTATCTTTTAGATGGTCCAAAGAACTTAAAGGACTCCTTACCATAAATATAGTTACAAATAAGTATATTAAAAGATACTTTATACCATATACCACCAGGGAAATTTGAAGAATAGCTATGGTGTCAGCATTAGGTACATGATACCACTACATAAGCATTAGGATGGCCAAAATTCAGTACACTGACACCACCAAATGCTGGCAAGGGTGCTAGGCTAAAGACACTCAGTCCCTTCTGCTGGAATGCAAAATAATCCATCTGGCCACTTGGGAACACAGTTCATTGGTTTCTTATAGAAACTGAACACACTCTTGCCATATAATCCACCAAATCATGTTCTTTTTTTTTTAAGTCAAAGAAAGTGAAATCTTATGTCCATAGAAAAATAT
The DNA here is from genome assembly GCF_000260255.1 of Octodon degus. Lineage (NCBI taxonomy): Eukaryota > Metazoa > Chordata > Mammalia > Rodentia > Octodontidae > Octodon > Octodon degus. The sequence continues at coordinate 1,540,149 of NW_004524843.1, forward strand.
CCACAAAATTGTTTATAAAATATTTGCCTATAACTGCTAACACTTGAAAGCAACCAAAGTGTTCTTTAGGAGGTAAATGAATAAACTATGGTAATCCATACAATGGAAAATCCTTCAGTGCTATAAACAAATATGGTATAAAGTCATAGAAA
>NW_004524843.1:1540800-1547672 GCF_000260255.1 Octodon degus
TGCATCTCATCAAAAGACTGCCGCCTCAGGTTGCTGGAGTTCGAACCTCACAACTCTCCCGCTGGCCAAAAGTGCCCTGAAGGCGTTCGAGGAACAAAAAAAAAAAAAAAGGGGGGGGTCTGGCCCTAGCTCAGGCCTTTAAGTGGTTGCTTCCACAAAGCTGTCAGCCTCAGCTTGCTGGAGTTCGAACCTCATCAAAAGACTGCCATTACTGTTACAACTGAACTCTTCTCTATATCTGCCACCAATCAGGCAAGAGAAGGTGATTTATCCTGGTTGTGGCATTGATAATTATCTCAAGTGACCCAAGCCACCTCAGAAATAGAGCCTCAGAAACTGAGTTTCCTTTGCTCAGCAATGCAATTTACAATGCAAATTTAGAAGATCAGGACAAACCTCAGAAGCTCAGAAAGTATCAGGATAGATAGACTTTAGGGCTTAAAATCCTTGGTGTTTTCTACTAATTATCGTTTCCATGACATAAGATGTGGAAGCAACAACATGCAGTGGTTGCAAGTGCCTATGGTTTGCGCTTACAGTGCACTGTGGCCTGCCCATTGAGGCCCAAATCCTTCGCCTTCTTAACTTGGTGGAAATTTCCTGTTTCCCTTTGAAAAACATAATGCAACTTTGTTTTCATTGCTTTTCCTCAAAGGCTGCTGTAGTACACACACACACACACACACACACACACACACACACACACACCTGTGACTGACTGACTGTGCATACTGACTGATTTGAGTGTGCGAAAATGTAGCTTATCGGGCTCTCCCTCCCCACCTGTAACAACTTCTACCTCCTCAGTCCACCCTCGAAAGAAAATACATTCGATCAAGACTGCAGCCTGATCGATTATAAGGAAGCAAAGAGAAAAATCACAGCCTACAGATCCGTCTTGCTCATCACCACCCGACTCCCTGCAGCAAAACCCTAGGGTAGGAACCAATTTCCAGCCACAAATCCCAAAGCCTGGGGCCCAGCAGACACAGGCCCAGGAAACTGCCTGGTTCCACAACCACTCCCTCAGCTTTAGGCTTCAGCCTTAGGTCTCCATCTCCCTCCTGGAGTTTTTCTTCGGCTCTGCCACCGAGCTACTCAAAGTGGATTCTCGGAAATGTTACCAGATTCTGCTAAGCAGGAAGGAGGAAAGGGGATAATGAAGGCAGGGAAGGGCTCTCTGGCTACAGGACACACAGGCGCGGACACACGCACAAGCCCCACCCACTGAGGTGACCGCACAGCTTTGGCGACCCTTCCCCTACTTGCTACTAGAGCCCAGGGCGAGACTGCGGCATCCCCTCCACAGAGTTTAGGTCGCTCCTGGCCCAGCGCATCCCGCGGGGTGGAGCGAGGAGCGAGGGGTGGGGACCCGGGCGCGGAGGGCGGGGTGGAGGGAGCACTGGGCGCAGCTGCCCGCGGAGGGCGGGGTCGCCCTCGCTCTGGGCGCGCCCTGGCAGCCGGGGCGCAGTCTCTTGCAGCCCTCGCCAGCGCTCCAGCCGCGGCCGTCTGCGTCGCGTCGGGTGGGTTCCACTGGCCGCGCTGGGCTAGCTTGGGTACCAGAGGCTGGCGGTGGCAGGATCTACCGAGCAACAGGATCCCAGTGAAAGAGAAAGACGCGGTATCCGGGAACCCGAGAGCAGAGACCGCTTCCCCGCGCCCGGGCGCCCTGCCCTGGGCCCGGGTCCTGCAGGTTCTCTGAGTGGGCACGTTCAGTGGGCAAGGTAAGGCGTCCCTTCTCTCGTTCTCCTCCGCTGTGGCGGGAAGGGGAGCTGCTAATCTCGCATTTGAACGCGCTTGGGCTGCCACACCCACCTGTGTCCCTTCCCAGTACCTCGGTTTGCTCTCCCGGCTTTCCGCCACCTGGGAAGCGCAGGGAGGAAGCTTGGCGGGGCGATTTCCGCAGCGAGAGGGGCAGCTGCGAAGGCAACTGCTCCCATAGCAAAGTTGTTCCTGTGCTGGTTTTGACTCTGTAGGTTAGTGCTACCAGATTCTAGAGAGGAGCAAAAAAGGTAGCCATACCCAGTGGTCTGCTTGTCTTTTATACTCTCTATCCTCTCGAAGCTAGTCGATGGGTTTCAGCACCACGGTCAGCTCATAATTGCTTAGCAGCCAAACGCGTGCGCTGTGTTCCGCAGCCCGGCGCAACCTGTGGGAGCGAGGATGCTGCGGCCGCTCAAGGGCGCGCAGACGCCAGTCACGGCCAGCGTCGCTTCGTCCCTCTCTTCCAGCGCCGTTTTTTTCAAGCAAATAAGCGTGGTACAGCAAAATTCAGCCACCATTCAAAATCTTTGTAACGTTTTATACATTCCAACTAAAACTCCTATTCACTTGAAGGAAAAAGGGGGTATTTTTGTTCCTTATTGAAAGACGAAAGAACAAAGAAAGATGACCAAATTAATAACTTTAACTTCAGTTCTTCGTGGTAATAGAAATTTAACACATTAATTTAGCGTTTAAAAAAAGTTTTAGCATTCACCTCTTTTGAAGATAAGAGAATTTTCCTGAGCAAAAACCTTAGGGGAATTTTGAAAAAAGTTTATTTCAATAAGATAAAGACCAATAATCTAAGTAAATGACTGATTTTCAGTTACTGAGAGTGAAGGCAGTTTTGGGCAGTGCAGTTAACTTCAGAAACTCTTTCAATATTCTTTCTTGCTATTTTTCACTGAAGACAGAGAAAGTTTTTTTAGCCCTGATTTTAACTGGATAACTAAATATATTTTATTATTTTATTAGCAGTAAACCCTATCTGTATGTTAGCTGCAAACTATATTCAGCTGTTAAATTATCTGTTTTATTGAAAGTCTCTGAATTCTCACCATATGGATTGATTACAAAGCATAACTAAAATTAATTTTTTTGAAATAGGGACATTTAAAAAATTAATATTTGAAAGCCAGTTTTATCTGATATGTAGATTTAGGATTCAGATTGTTTAAGTAGTTCATTCAAGACAAAATAGTACACAAAATATGACATTTGATATAATGGAAGACATTTAGATCATTGACAGTAGCTTAGCTTTAGACACTGCTTTTAGTTTTCCATCTTTTGTAATTTTACTTTGTGTAGGTGTTCAAAGGGAGGATTCCTTTTAGAAGTAAACTACTGTGTGGTCACAGAACTCAGTCACATATCTTAGGGAGGCTTTCATAATGCAGCCCCGGCTCGTGGGCTACCTAATGCTTCCACACGAGAAAGCTGAGTCAGTTCTGGCTCTGGGCCAGCAGCGTCCCTGCGCCTTCCTACTCCCCTGCCCGCGGGAATCATGGGAGTCGTCCTGTGGTAATGCTTCTGTGTTTCTACTACCTGTTACTGAGGTGAATTCTAGCAGCAAAGCAAAATAAATTTAGAGGAAGAATCAGCGAGCTTCTCATTCACCTTATTTAATATTTCTAACCCACTTTCTCTGTGACAAGGAAACAAAGAATATTGCATTTGCAGTTAGTAAAACGTTATGTTTATTGGAATTGTCTTCCCATTTGATATGCAGATGATTGTGAAATGGTATGGTATTTTCCTAAGACACATTAGTCATAACTTATAAAGGAGATAAACTTTATGAACATGATGAAATCTGTCTAAATATCTTGATGGTGGGAATTTACAATTTTCCCTGAAACTGTCTCATACTGTTCACAATCTAAATAAAGTGGCTCCACCATCCACTGAGGGATGAAGCTACCATTCATTATTTGCTCTTCCGCATGGCCACATTTCATCTGTATCCAGCCCAAAATAGGTCTATCAAAAAAATAGGTCTATCAAGCATTCTCTCCCAAATATATCTCTATTCTATTACACTTTGCATTGCGTCTCTTCCATCCACCTTTCTAGATCTACTCTGCCACCAAGCAAATTTATGTCATTATCATAATTTGCCTTGAGTCCATCACATTAATCACTACAATCATCATGTTAATCTCTCCACTTCCATAATTCATTTCTCAATAATTCACTGTCCCATGTAGAGCAATATTATCAGTTGCCCTTTAAGAGCATTTCTTGGCCTATGACTGCATTAAAAATAAGTAAGCACTGAAACCCCAAGATTGGTTAGCAGTACTACAAATCCCTTCCTGTAGCATGTGGTTTGCTCCTCTCCAGCCTCAGCAGATCCCATTTTCCCCTTTTTTACCTGCTTCTGTCACACTGATGTCTTACTACCTAGAACACAGGAAGCAAAGTCACTTCTTTAAGGCCTTCCCGCATGCTGTCCCCAGTGCTGGCCTACTGCCCTTCTCTCTTTGAATGACTAGCTCAGATTACCTCTTAGCTCAAATATCTCTGTCTCAGACAGATCATTCTTGATTGCCTTGTCAGAGCGGTTGTCTTCTTTTAGTCTTGATCTTGGGACCTTGCTGGTTTCCTTCTTCCACAGCACTTATTATAACACCTAAGCATTTTGCTGTTTTGCATATCAAATGTTCCACAGGATTCCATATTATGTCTCTGTTGTTAAATCACCTTCTAGAATAATATCTGAAAGGAAATAGTAGGAGGTTTGTAAATATATATGTACAAAAAATGTACAAAGATATGTGTACCATAGCACTCATCAACACCAAAATTTATTTATTTTTATTCAAATTTTCATTCATTGAACATTTAGTATGATTGAAACCCTGTGCTATTATTTCAAAGAGGTAAAATTAAAATATGCTGAGATGAGTTCTCATTTCTCAGAAGTGTCAGCAAGCAACAATATTTCAAATATAGGTGAATTCTAATGTATTCATGGAAAAGTAGTGACTACCACTGTATTAAAATATGCTTTAAAAATATTATAGTGTGTAAACTAATATAATTTTAGTATGAGTGGCTAAAAGTTTATAGTGTTGACATTATTAGGTTCAGCTCTACATGTTTTATCTATGGTTTAAGGATCACTCAGTAACCAATAAATATTAATTTTATTTCCTAATATATAAATACTAGAGTGGGCCCATTTGACAGAAACTTACTCAAAGGAAGCCAAGGCCACAGACTGAGAGTTCACCTGATCCTGGTATTTACTGTAGGTACAAGGGACAAATGTCTCATGAGCAGAAAGCACTCACCAAGTGAGGCTCAGTGGGAAATATGCATTGTGAAGACCTATCAACATTCTCAGCACACTCGCATGGGCTTCAGAATTTATATGATTAGTGATAATGTAGTAAATTGTCTCTAATATTTTCATACGTAACATTTATATATTTTACTACACATACTTTTGTAGCAGTAAACATCCTTATGCCTTTATTTTTCAAGACTATTAAAAGATATTTAAAAATAAAAAGGTTTGTTTTTTTTAATATTTAGCTTTCAGTAAGGAGGGCATGTTTTGTTAATGATTTTGTTTATCTAGTAAGTGGCCAACCACATTGTTTTGTTGTTGCTGTTGTAGTTGTTGTTTTCTAAAAATTTGGCAATTGTGTTTCATCTTGAAGGACTGAATTCTTTCAGAAATTGTCACTAGGGATTTTGTTACATTTGTTATTAAGGTGGCACATTGTGGTTCTTGTGATATATTGCAGTATATCTGTATACTAATTGAAGGTCCCCCAGTTCACCTATTACACATAAGTTAATTTATTCTGCACAAAAGTATGCAATGTGTTTGTTATATAGAGATAGATAACCCCTCAAAATGGAAAGGTAGCAATAAGATAGATTTTATAAGATTTTATGAAGGTAGCTTTTACATAAAGATGTATGAGAAAGAGCTCTGCAGAATGCTTTTGTGGAAAATGAGCGAATGGTTTTGGTGGGCTGCCATCATCCAAAATGAAATTTCTTCATTGGAAGCTTGATTTACTATCTCCCGTCTGCATTACTGGAAGGAAATGGCTGTAGGCAATAGGAAAAGCCATCAGCTCTTGGCAGCTGAAAATGGAATGAAGTTTGGACAATTGTAGCCCTTCTAGGTGGTGAGGAAAAATGCCAGACCATGGTAAAGAGAGGAGGGAGGTGGGGATGCCTTGGACAATACACAGGCAACATAATCTGTCCTGAACAAATTTGACTTGATATTATGTTTAGAATTAAATTTTCTCTATGCTTTAACATTGCTGAGAAAATAATCTCCTTCTTTTCTTTCTTTAAAATAAAATTCACTGTAAGAAGAAAATTTGCTGTGACCTCTTCTTTACTATAGAAGATGGAATGCCTGTAGTTCTTTAAACTGATACAACAAGACACCAACAATGTCATATACTATTGTTAAAACACATCATTGCTTTCACTGTAATTCATTGTAACATGTTTCATGATTCCTTTTGTTGTGTCAAGTGTTCAAGAATTTACTATTTTTATTTTCATTTTTATTTTTTGATAGTCCCAGAGATTGAACTCAGGACCTTGCACTTGCTAGGCAGCCGCTTATACCAATGAGCTGTATCCAAATTTCTTTAAAAGTCTCCATGGATTTTTTTTTTTTTTTACAAAAATTACAAATCATATATAAAATACAATAAACTCAAATTCTCCCTAATTCTGGAGATTTAAAGGGTTTAGTACAATATATTTTTATTAACTTAACATCTTGCACTGCAACAAACACCTTTTCATTCATTCTTTTTTTTTCTCTTTCTTCCTTCCTATTTCTGATCTTATTACCACTTGATATAAAACTAGTAACTCTCCACTTTCAGGTCAAATAATTAGCACAAAAACTGAAAAGCTGAGCTTCTAAAGAACATTAGTAAGACTATACTGAAACAGTAAAGTACAAATAAAACAGATTTCTATAAAGATTTTAAATGAAATTTTACGTATGATGTCATTGAACTGGATCTGATAGGTTGGCAGGTGCTTCTTAAAACTTAGGAGTGTAAAGTGATCGATGATGTAGAGTGTGCCTCAGGAGAGTCACATGGAGAGAAAAC
>NW_004524843.1:1548237-1549436 GCF_000260255.1 Octodon degus
ACATATGCAATGTGTTAATTATTGAAACTGTCCTACCAATTTGATTTGAAACTGTCTCATTGCTATTTGTTTCTCAATAAAATTATGGGAAAAAATTAGGAGTGTGGCTTCACTGAGTGTAGTGCATCATAACACTTAGAAACTACTGATTTTATACTATATATTTTAAAAGCCAAAACAAGTAGCTTAAAATATATTATATTTTCAATGTAAATAATTTAGAAAATGACAAAGGAAATAAAGATAATTTGATTTTATAAAAGCAAATAAAACAGGGAAAATCAGAGAATGTTATACAAGGTGTGACTGACAAACACGGTGAATATTTAAATTTTAAAAACATTACAGTAAAAGATATACTGCCAAGAACTATGTGCTCAAAGCAAAGCATATTATTTCAAAGGTAATTCATAGCAATTTGTCTTTAATTTTTTATTTTTTTAAATTAAAGACTATAGTTTTTTATAATCCTATATAAAGAAGATACTTATGGCAATTTCTGCCAAATGAACACATATAGGTGTGTCCTCATCCACCTTGTTCACCAGATCTGACACCTGAGACTTCTTTCTCTTCTCCAAAGTCAGGATGACCATGAAGGTTAAACACTGTTGACTCAAAGACTCACAGGAGACTTCCAGAACTGCTTCACAGGTGGAAGAAAGATGAAAAAAGTGTGTTCAAACCAATGGCTTGTATTTTGTTTTTTCCCATAATTTTAGTGAGAAACAAATAGCAATGAGACAATTTCAAATCAAACTGGTAGTACAGTTTCAATAATTAACACATTGCATACTGTCTTCCTACTGGTTATTTGTTGTACAAGATGCAGACATGATATCCTATTTACAAACACTATTAGAACAAATTCCTCTATTCATTGAATTAAGAGAATGTAACTATTTATGTATCCTAACCATTTTGAATAAACAGATACAAAATGGTCCTTCATCTGTATTCCCTTTTTTGTTTAGTTCCGTCATCTAAATATCATAGAAGTGTGAACTCAGCAAAATATTCCAAAATAATCCAGTAGTCTATAATAGTATTGGGTCTTCCACTTGACTGGCAATGTTAGAAGTTGTTGACCTGAGTCCCCTACAGCTCAACATAACATGGCTTTACTTCTTATACTTTGTTTTTGTACTTTTCTGCTGGATGGTTAAGACCAAGATAAAGCAAGACCTATGCAACAAGAG
>NW_004524843.1:1557810-1564120 GCF_000260255.1 Octodon degus
TGGGAGAGGGTCCGGCCCACTCTGCGCCTGGGCTGGGACTCCAGATTTTCTTAATACATAAAACATAATTTAAAATGATGCATATTTGTTTGAAATTATGTGCTTAATTTTATTTTCAAAAATCATTATTTTCACGGAAATGTGCTCTTAATGAATTCATGGGAGCAAATTGCCCACATCTGGGTAGCTTTTTTCAGCCTCTTGTCATTGGCACATCTTAGCACTGTTTTCAGCCAGTTTGGGCTCACCAGGTATGGATGACAATATTTAGCCTTCATTGCTCAGGACTCAAAATATTTAATAAGCACTCAAATTATTGCAAAAAAGAAGGCTGATACCCAAAGCCGCTCCTAAAGCAAAGTCTGTCTCTGAGAGGATTTGCCTCAGATCTGAACTCCTAGATAAGAAATAAAGGAGCCAACCTTGATCCATTTGTCTTGGGCTGGTGCTTAATTGTTAAGCCCCACTTGGTTGGGCTCAAAAGTATGTAAGGCAGGAGTTGGCATCCAGGCTGGTAATGGTGCCCTGAGGATTTGTGGGGAGGGAAGCCCTGCAGATCTCCTGAGGGTAGAGGTGAAGTGGGCCTGTGATCCCCCAAGCAGCCCCCAAGGAGGCTCAGTATTACAGTCCTTCCATTTATGCTTTCTGGACTCTGAAAGCATGCTTGTTTCTCCCTTCTTTTTCTTAAAATTTTCTCTCTTCTTTCCTTCAGAATATGTCCTGGGAAACTAATTGGGCATTGTTATTACTGATACTGTAGACATAGCAGTAAATAAAACATGAGTATTTAAGGTTAATTTTGTTGTTTTTAGGGCTAGGCAAATATCTTGGTGGATTAAAGTGCCTGCAAGCAGGCGCAGGGGTGGGGGGGCGGGGGGCAGGTTGATCCCTAGGCCTGCCGTGCTGCCCTGCCCCCCAGGGGTCACTGAGATGGCAATTAAGACTTGGCGTGGTGGTGCACACCAGTAATCCCAGCTTTTGGGAGGCTGTAAACAGGCAGATCACTATGAGTCCAATTCAGTAGTGAGACCCTGAACACCCTGAAGACCCTTCCCTAAAATACAAAATAATTGGTTTTTGTTATGATTCTTTACTTTTAGGTTATTACTGCATATGGGTATTACATAATGCTTACATTCCTTGTGGTAAGTGGTTGTGTATATAGCACATCTTAATTTATTTTTTAAAACCTCCTTTCTCTTTTCTCCCTTCTTCTTCACTCATCCTTCAAGCTAATTTTGACAGAGAGACATCTCAGAATCAGCCTCCATGTCCATCAACATATTCGTGGATAAATAAAATGTGGTATTTATACACCATAGAGTACTGCTCTATTAGAAATGATAAACTGAGTCATTTTCTGTAAAATAGATGAACCTTGAGATCATAATATCAAGAAAAATAAATGAGGCACACAAGATTAAATACTTACATGGCTACTGTTATATAAGAAGCACAAAATATAAGTAAAGAGCAAAATAAAAGCTGTGTACTAGGAAATAGCATGACAGATCTTTGTCATAAGGTGGGACACCCAGGTAGAAGGGGCTGAGACAAGAACTAAGGTGTGCTATGTACTTGTGCAATGCAATGATCATCTACTAGAAACGCATACTAACTGAAAAGGGAAAAGGATGATCAAAATATTTACCAGTCCTCATCACTGTATTAGAAGAAACATTACAAAGAAGAACAAAGTGGGACAGAGAGAACTGAAAGGAGGAGATATTGTTTCATAAGAATGGTCAGAGAAATGCTCCAAAAATGCACATTTGAACAGAGATATTTCAGTGGCTCAGTGAGGAGAGACCTAGCTAGGGGCCTGGAAAGTTGTTAGAGTCAGGAAGAGCAGTGATTACAAAAGCCCTAAGGCTTATCTGACGTGTTCACCAAGCAGCAACGTAGCTAGTGTGGCAGCAATGCAGAGGAAGTCGTACAAGATGACCTCTTCTCCGCATCTGGTAAAGACTGCTAACCCTGTGCAGAGGTCTGTACATAAGCCTCTATACAAAGCTAGCAGGAGACAAACTTTGGGAAGGAGGGGATGATGTCTATTTTGGTTGAGTTCCTGTTCACATATGACAAATAGAAAAATCACAATATATGTTTGCAATGTCCTCACACACCAAATAACAAAATAACCTTTTTATCATTTTGATGATTTGTATATTAATATTTTGTGTTCCTTTTCATCGACAACAGATTGAATTATTGAAAACCTTGATTGCTTTTCAGATTAAAGAAAGATCTAATGTGCTATAGGTAAAAACTGAGAATCTGTTCAATTCTTTATATTCTGGAACCAAAAGGAGAGGTGAAGAAGTAGTAGCATTTTAATATTTTCATTACTTAATAAGTCAAGTATTCTACATAGCTACAAAACAAAATTCTTTGGAAGCATACCTTTAGGTTTTATCTCCTTGGGGTTGACCCATTGATAAATGCCATGATTTTAATATTCCAAAGACTCTTTTCCTTACAAATTTTAGGAAACACTTTCTTACTTTTAAAAAATATTATTGTCCTAAATCATAAATAACATGACAGTTACCACTTTAAGCAATTTTAAGCATATAATTGAGAGATACTCAGTCCATTAAGCTTTGTGTTGCCATATCCACTATCCACCTTCAAAATTTTTTCATCATCCTAAATTACGTCTATTCACCATAGACAGTAACTTCTTATTCCTTCCTTCTGTTAGCACCTGGTACCCACCATTGTACTATCTCTATACATTTTCCTATCCTACATTCCTTGTATAAATAGGCAGCATTTTCTTTTTATGTCTGGCTTATTTCACCAAGTGAAATGTTTTCCAAGTTAATCCATGTTGTTGTACATCTAAGAATTTTATTCCTTTTTAAGCATAATATTGTTTTGGGTATATGCCACATGTTCATTGATTTCTTGATGGACATTTGGATCATTTTTTCTTTCAGGTTATTATGTATTTTACTTCTACAAACATTGGTATACAAATACCTGTGTGAGTTCCTGCTTTAGATAATCTTGAGTGTATACCCAGAAGTCAGATTTTGGGTCATATGATGATACTAACTTTAAGTTTTTTGAAGAACCATGACACCCTTATCTAAAGAAGCTGTAGTACTTTGTATCCCCACTGCCAATGCGCAAGAGTTCAGTTTCTCTTCACCCTCCCTGACTTTTATCTTCTATTTTTGCTAACAGCCATCTTACTGTACATGAAGAGGTATCTCATAGTTTTGAGTTGAATTCTCCTAATGACTAGTGATACTAAGCATTTTTAAATGTGCTTCTTGACTATTTGTATTTATTCTTTGGAGAGATGTCTATTCAGATCTTTGGCTCCTGTTGAAGTGCGGTTGTTTCCTGTTTCGTTGTATTAAAATCTGCTGAAATAACATGACTTGCAAATGTTTTCTTTCATTGCACAGGTTGCCTTTTCCTCTCAGAGAGTGAGATGCATAAATGACTTGGCACTAACAAGGTCCAATCTGACCACTAGTTTTCTTCTGTTGCCTGTGGTTTTGATGCCATAACTAAGGAATCACCACCAAGTTCAATTCCCTAATTTTTTTCCTTATGTTTTCTTCTTGGACGTCTACAGATTTCACTTTAGCTGTCATGTTTAGCTATGGGATCAATGCTTTTAAAAAGTTCTTACACCTCTTATAAATTCTGAGTCTTCTATTTCCCTTCCCCCACAGCTCCCAGAGCTCTAGCTTTACGTTAAATGTGACTTGCTCGGAATATTTACTGTTCCTCTAGTAATCCCCATCTTATTGTGCCTTGTCTTGCTTTATTTTGTTTCTTAAAACAAGGGTGAAATTTTTAATGTATCAGATGAGTATACTAACAGCATAGGGAAATTCCTGGTGAGGATAGTATATTATATATTTATATTCTTTCTACCCAGTTCTACTGAGAAAAAGTTCAGATTTCACCTCTTCCTTACTAGTCTAGGAAATTTTTCTTCCTTGCATAAATTCAAAACTTCAGTACAATATTTTGTAATTTGAGGTATTAGACACAATGACTAAGTCAAGCAAGAATTCTGTCTTATTATGGTAATAATCCTCACAGATTCCAAAACAATGCTTTGCACACAGTGGGCTTCGTAAAACTGGAGTGAGTAAAAAAACAAAAAGCAATATATTTTTCTTTATGTATAAACAAAATCTATGATAAGAATCTATTTAGAATCTAAGATTTATTTTAGTGAAACGAGTTTGAAAATGTCCTGTCTCTAATTTTTAATAAGTGCACTAATTTTCACACTTTGTTTTGTAATATTTTTCAGAAAAGTTTACTATTAAAAATCAAAGTTTGATGGGGGACAATTTCATCCTGAGATGAATTTTCACCTACAAACTGCTTATTGGAGTCATGCAATGATATTACCCCCTTCCAATATGTGTCTGAAAGATTATTGATTTCAAAAATTTTGCGTAGATGTCACTGATACTTGTTCGGGTAGTATTGTCAAGTCTAAGTCCCCAAACAGAATCTCCTCCTATTGGGTAGTTACCAGAGCATTAAAAAAGTGACCAAGAAAGTCAAGATCACTGAATAAGGTTTATATTTTCATGAAAATATGAACCTCTTTTTAAAACTATTATCTTTTCCATGCACTAATTAGAATAATGTTTCAAAGAAGTACAATCCTTACATTGAAGTTAAGCATTTTTGACATTGAATCATTGTGTTTATTTCCTAAGTACTTATATTTGCTTTATCTCAGATTTTTATTTCCTGATAAGGTATTTTCTGGAATAAAAGTTTGAAGAAAGGTAGTGATCATTTTCTTCCCGGGTCATTGTCATTCTGTGGCTATAGTCCAGAATTTTTCTCATTATTCTAAGCCTGCTTACATTGAGGATGTTTGAAAAGTTTTTCCTAAAAATGGTAGAAAGCAAGAAATATTGTCATACACTTAGTTCAACTTTTTAAAAACTGTTATGACCTTCCTTAAAAGAGCATATGCTTTAAATAGCAGCATAGGAGTCTTAGCATATTTCTGAGTGAAGATCAGAGTCACTGGTGCTCGCCATGATTACAGCCGCTAGTTCAAAAATGAAGTAGAGAAGTAGTAAATGTGGTCAAATTTTTTGCCTACCAACACAGCAGTTTACCGAACGTAGATGCCTAATCTCATGTTTCTTATCTCATTGCACTCTACCGTTCTTAGATGAATTTCCAAACTGCTTATTTGGAATTACAAAGTCATATTGCCCCCTTTCACGCATATGCGACCTGAAAGAATATTGTCCATAGATGTAATCACATCGCTGCGATTGTCACCGAGGTCCAAAGAACCCACCAGGTGTGCACGGTGCTGGGCTTTCCTGTTCTGTTATGGAGTAAAAGAGCTTTGAGTTGATTAAACCATTTCTGGCCTGTCAGGAATATTTCCTTGGCAGCTGTCACTGTGCTTGGATTCCAACTTTTTGATCATATACCTGGTCCTCTCTTGCTTTGGCATTAAGTTCTGGAGCTCTTAAGTACCAGAACTTTTTTCAGTTTTAAAATTAATGATTTTTTTGTATTTTACTGTCTATTACATTTGAACTTGCAGTGTAATTCTTCTTGTGTCAAAGGATTCATCTTTGATGGGTTTACACATTCATTATATTGTTATTCATTATATTATTGTTATTATTGTTTTATTACATCACAATGTCACAGTGTCTATGTGTTTTAAGTTGTGCAACACTGTTGGTATGCTTTTATTTCATATGTCTGATAAATTTAGTCATTCTTTTCACATTAAGAACAATGCATGGGGCTGGGAGATAGCTCAGTGGAATAAGTGCTTGTCTGGGAAGTGCAAGGTCCTGAGTTCAATCCCTGGTGCCACCAATAAATAAATAAGTAGAACAATGCACACATCCTGTATGTGATACATGGTCTAGGCATCCTTGTGTCACCAGGGACTGACATAGAAATTCAAATATTGCCTGCTTTCTCTTACATGAAAAAGTCAATAGGTAAATGAAGTGCTAAATGAAAGGCAGATGACAGTAAGAAGGAGAAAACAAGTTATTTTTAATGAAATGTGGACAACATATCTAAAAGTATACTTTGACTTGGTATAATTGTTTGATGTGTTTTATATGGTTTGTTGCCTGGATGTTAATCTGTATACATTATAATTAACTTTATGAAGACTCGCATGATAAATAAATGAATTTAATGCTGACAAAATGAAAGGAGAGGGAGGAATGGAAAAAAAAAGAAATGAAGTGTGTTATGAAGATGTATTAATTTCCTACAATGAATATAATCATCATGTACTGCAAGCATATACTAATAAAACTTTAAAAGA
>NW_004524843.1:1564220-1566116 GCF_000260255.1 Octodon degus
TCCCACAACACTACTTTTCCTGTCTCCTGCATTCATTCACCACCCTCTTCTTTTTTAAACAATCATCTACCCGAGAGACAGCATGGCAGCAACTGGCGTGTCATGACAAGCAGCACATATTCAGAAGACCAGAATGCCAGGCACTCCAAGCATGAACCTACTATTACAAATTGCCATCTTTAGTGCAGTTGCTTAGTTCACAGGTGTCAGCATATATAGTTAGTGTGAGAATCCTTCCAATTAACTGCTAGATTCGAAAATCTTCTGAAGATTCTCAGGATCATTGCCTTACCCATCTTGCACATATAACTGTATGGCTTGCCTCTGTCTGGCTTGTATTTTAGTGGGAGCTAAAGTCAATGTATCTTTTACTGTAACAAATTTTTTAAAATCTATTGTGCTTTTCTTGTATGTAGTATGAAAGTAAAATATAATACTTTATGCATTATGCTCCACAATTGGAATTGTCCAATCATTCATTTTCAATGGACAGTACTTCCTGCTGGGCTTAATATTTGCTAAATATACATAATTTGAGATACATGTAGGATACAGGTCATAAGATGACTTTCATTGGTAAATTATGCATTCAGTTTCTTTACACAGAGTTACAGAATTAACTTTCCTTTGGGCAAACAGAATCGTGCCAAGTTTTAGAAATAATTCAGGGGGGCCGGGGAGATGGCTCAGTAGAATAAGCGCTTCTCTGGCAAGCGCAAGGGCCGGAGTTCAATCCCCGATTCCTCCAAAAGAAAAAAGAAAAAAAAAGAAAAGAAATAATCCTTTCAGGGCAAACATATTACAAAGTTAAAGTGATTATTTTTGTTATCTTCTTAACATAATACCTATTCTTGTCACTATTCAAATTGGGTTAGGGTAGTTTAGGGAAAGAACAGGGAAATACTTGTTCTTAAAAACCTGGAAGATAACCTGATAGCCTTTCAGGAGTGAAAATCTATAGAATGACAATATAAGTAAACACTTTTCAAACTTTAAAGTTCATACTACATCTCTACTATAATTCTATATTTTTTAAAACTATTTTTATGAATGTCTAAAGACATAGAAATAGGTTTGTCATTAAGTTAATGTAGAGATAAAAGATTTTTTCTGGATAGTTCTATTGATCCACATTTGGTCTTAGTCTGATATTAATTTTTCAAATGAAGTTTTGCTATCTGGAAAAATTAGTAATATGTCCTTCCAAGAACTGCTCTTTATGTCTCACAAATGATTCCTGGTGTTCAAAACTATGCTATGTAGATGAATATGACTAGCTGACTTGGCTATAATCAAAATATATTGAAATTATGCTTTGAATACAAATTGTACTATTTATAAAGGTTTCTTTGTTACTTTTACTTTTAATCCAATTTAAATAGATACTGATGATGTTGTTTATCCTATTTGTAAAGACTGTCAAATCTGCATCTCTTAGTTAGGCTCATTCCATTTTGAATATTCCATGACATTCTGTTGGTATTCAGTTATTTGCCAAAATTTTATAGTAGATGTTTAAAGATCATTAGTAATAAAGCATAGAGGGGTATCCAAAGTTGGAAACATAAGTGTCAGCTCTACTGTCAGTATAGTTTCTTTATCATGATCTATCAGAATTCTATTCTGATACAGAAAAGTTTCATGGAAGAGCTGGCCTACCAGATGCTTAACTGAGAACATCTTATCTGTGTGTATGTATGTGTGTGTGTGTATGTGTGTGTGTTTGTGTGTGTGTGTAGTGTGTGTGTTTGTGTGTTTGTGTGTGTGTAGTTTGGGGGATTGAACCAGAAGTCTTCACACTGAGATGAATCCTTATTTATTTATTTATTTACATTTAATTTTTAGCTTTGAGACCTGGCCCCAGTCTTACTAAGTTGTTAAATGATTAGGCCTGGG
>NW_004524843.1:1566641-1567849 GCF_000260255.1 Octodon degus
ATTGAGGCATTTGCAAAATCTCTGTTTAAATCACCACATTTAGTGGAAGATACTACAGTGCAGACATTAAACTTCCAAAAGACTCAGAGTAATTACTACAAGTAGAAAGATGTGAATTCATTTAATTATGTATTTACTATTTTTATTTCTCCGAGACAAGGTGTTGCAATGGAGCCCAGGCTGGCCTTGAGCTCACAGTAATACTGCTCTGTTAACTTTCCAAATCTGGATTCATGGCTATGTGCCAAAATACCTAGCTGTGCCTATCTTCTAAGGGAAAGAAAATCATATAAGTATACATATTCATATAAGTATATGTACATAAGTGTATATAAGTACATAAAAAGTATATGTATGTAAGTATATCTACATATATAACTACATATATTCATATAAATATGTGCATATACTGATATGCAAACAAATATGATATAATGTGTATATCTGATTAAATATAACATATTTTTGTGTACAGTCCCAGTGATACACTTGTATTTACCTTAAAATATATACCTAGTGGCTATGACACCAAGTAAAATAAAGCTTTTTGACTCATAATAAAGTTAAAATAGTGTATATTTGCAGATAAATATAGTGAATCATTAAAGTACAATACTAGAGAATTTTAAAGAGTGGTGCTCTTTTAAATGTTCAATTTATATATGCTGATTTCTATGGGATGCAGTTGTGTTAAGCCAGCTACAGGCGGAAGACATCTCAGGTGTGTCTGTATTTGTGTAGTACATTTGAGGCAGCTTCCAAAACCGAGTCACAGGGCCTCCAAGGTCCAGGGACGCCGTGGCACTGCTCTGACTTTTAATTGGAAAGATCTAAAACCAGAAAAAGGGCTTTCCCAAGGTAAACAAAAGATGAGGAAAGAGAAGAGGGGTTATTAAAAGATATGAATATAAATTGTGTAGGGTAAAATTCTTTCTGAAGTGAAGAAGAAAGAAACAAAATCACATATTTGAGATCTTGGGTATTAGGACAAGATATAAATGGTCAAACTTAATAGAAGCAAAATAGAGTGGTGGTTTCCAGAGCAAGAGGGGAGCTAGAAAGAAGTTATTTTTAATAAACATAAAATTAGTTACACAAAATGCATGTTTTAAATATATCTATTGTACAACATAGTGCCTATAGTTAACAATATGATGTTATGAACTTAAAATGGATTGGAAGAGTAAATCCTATGTTAATTTTTCTTT
>NW_004524843.1:1567949-1571173 GCF_000260255.1 Octodon degus
AGCAGAATTTAATGGGAAGTGTTTATGGAATGAATGCAAGGCACCTTTGCATGGTCAGTAAGCAAGGTAGCATAATTTAACTTCATAGTTTGGACAATATCTGTGACGCTTTTTACACTTAAGACAAACCAAGAAATGTGGGGCCGGGGAGTTAGCTCAGTAGAATAAACACTTGCCTGACAAGTACAAGGGCCTGAGTTCAATCCTCAGTTCTAAAAAACAAAAAACGAAAACAAGAAATGTGCTAAAGTTAAAATACAATAATGACCTTATAGGATAATCATTTTTCAGCCCCATTTTGCAATCTACAAACCAACATTTAAAGAAAAAAATAATTAACTTCTCCAAGGTCTAATCTAACACATATATTTTTATTTTGTTTTATTGCAGACCTATGTTTTAAACTGAAGTCATAAATATTAGAAAAATAAAACCTAAATAACAACCATGCTTTTTAATGCACCTTCTCTTTGATGGACTCAAGCATAATTTGCCCTTAAAAAATTGCAGTTTATATGTAAAAATAACACTGTTGTAATATGTTTAATCTCCAAACTATAACAGATACTTCAAGGAAAAAGCTATATCCTGGGTGATAACCTTTTAGCGCCTATCATTTGTTGAATTTATGAGGAATTTGTATAATATCACAAATGCATATATATATAAAATAATCAGGAAATTCAAATCTAAGAATCTACCATCAAATATATGTCCTTTTGCCTAAATCCTGTTCATATTTTGGAAGAGGAAGATCTGTCATATTTTAAAGGAAATGGATATTTTGTGTGATGTTTAAATAAAAGTTTAGGATTTCTTTTGTAGTCGTGCTTCAATGATGCTGAGGTCACCTAAATCTACGAAGATTTTGTGTTCTCAACAAAGGATGAGCTTAAGAACTATTTTTCCAGGGCAGGCCAAATACCTCAATGGATTAAAGCCCTGTGAGCAGGCGCAGGGACCGGGAGTTTGATCCCCAGGCCTGCTGTGCCGGCAGCTCCCCGGGGAGCATTCAGATGGTAATTGAGACTGTGCATGGTGGTGAATGCTTGTAATCCCAGCTCTTTGGAAGGCTGTAAACAGACAGACCACTGTGAGTCCGATTTAGTAGTGAGACCCTGGACACCTGTAGACCCTCCCCCCCAAAAAAAAATTTAAAAAAAGAATCAAAGAACTATTTTTCCAAATTCCTTTATGCATGATGTGTAGATGACATTTTGACAATTTTCTACTAAAATTTCAGATCTATTAGCAACTATTGACAATAATCTTAATTCTCTTCCATGTAATATTCCTCTTGAGATTATAGATTTTAATTTTTTATGTATTTTTTTCAGTATTGGGAATTGAACTCAGGACCTTGCACATGCCAGACAGGTGCTTGGGCAGCTGATCTTTCTCTCCTTTTTTATATATTTGAAACAAAACATATCATGGAACATTATGACATGCCCAGATTATAATCATGTAATTTTTGTCATAAAAATATTACAAACAGCTTAGTTTATTTTTCCTACTATGAATACTTTGCTTTTGTAATCCAAGCAGGTGCCTTAAGGAAAGGTATCAAAACACATAGATACACTAGGTTTTTGTAAGTTAACTTGTAAATTTACTGTAATTTTAATGAAAACAAAAGTGAAATTGTTATGCTTTCACATAACCTGGCTCTAGTTAGCTAAGCAAATATATACTAAAACAAGAATACGGTCTGATAATATTAATCTCATTAAATTTTTTCAGATCATTTTTATAGTATATGTTTGTTAATCTGTACCTTCCTTTGGAGGAGTTGGTACATGCGCATCATACATGTTAATTTCCTTCCCCCTTTGCCCTGTCCCCCTCCATCCATCACTTCATCCCTTTGCCTTTTTTTATACATGCTTGCAGTACATAATGTTTAAATCATTTTATGAAATAAATAATTAAAATAGTGGGGTTATTGTTCCAGCAAATAGCTTGGTAAAAGAAAGTACAGTATTATAAACATAACAGACATAATTATACCTGTAAATTATAAAGGAGGCATCCTAACATGCAGATAAAAATAATACTTAATAATTATTGATATACCTGGATAACCAATTTTAACTCACTTTAATTGAAAGTAGGATGCATCAAAAATAAAATTGTCATTAACAAAAAGTAAAAAAAGAAAGATAGAGAATAGCAAATTGATAAAAAATTATTATTCACATAGTCCAGAGAAATCTACTAATTTTATTAATTTTTGAAGGTTTCTTAAATAATGAAAGAGCTTAAAAGCCCATTATAAAGTGGACAAAGCTATATACCAACAGCACACAGAAATGGAAACACAAATGGCTTCTAATGTCATGAAAAAAGTCCCCAGTCTCACTCAGATAAGAAAATGTCAACTAAAATACTGAGAAGTTATCATTCCCTTCTTCTTAGAGTGATAAAAGTGAGAACAATTGTAAAACATTATTCAAAATATGTTCATATCATCATCTGTTTATCATACTCTGGAGGTATGAATTGATAGAAAAGGAATTTTGACAATTCTGTCTTCTTTCAAATTAAAAATACAGGCACAATTGTTATTCAGCAGTCCCTGCCTTAGTCGTGGGCCTCAAACATATCAACCTGCATTGTGAGGTTATGCACGAGAAGGTATGAGAATAGTTTTGGGAATCAGCCTACATGTTCCACAGAGGAAGAGTAGTTAGATAATTTTCACACAGCCATAGCACAGGAATGTGTGATATTGCTGTGGAAAGAAATGGTCCTGCTTGTATTAATAAAGATTTCCAGGTCCCAATGTTAGGTGAGAAAATTTGTTGAATGATGTGTAAATAGAGTACTTTTGCATTAAAGAGAAATGAACATATCTAGATAGATAGATAGATAGATAGATAGATAGATAGATAGATAGATGATAGATTCTGTTAAAATCACGTGAATAGATGCTCAAGATTGCTACAGTGGTCATCTCTATGGCAAGAATCTAAGTGGCTAGGAAATACGTAAAAAAGAGGACATCACTTTTTGTTCTCATTATATTGAAATCAGTGGGCTTATTTATTTTTCAAACATACCCTTAAAAATGCAATGTGGGGAAAAGTCAGAGTCAGAAACCTGCAGTTTGGTCCCAGCTACTTGATTTAAAGTACTCTAGTCTTGATGTTAACTGCCCTAAAGCCTGACCATGAAATAATAAAGTACGTATGTATGGAATGAAAACATTTTAGATATAAAGA
>NW_004524843.1:1571778-1606585 GCF_000260255.1 Octodon degus
AATAAATAAATAAGGTATTTGTTATTGTCAGAAGTTGAAACATTTCCTATTTTTAATTAAATATGTTTCAAATATATTATTTACAATTCTTAAGAAAAACTTGTGGTCCTTCCACATCAGCCTTCCATGTGCTGGGGTTACATGCACCTGCGTGCCCTCCTTATACTGGTGTACACCCTTTATGTCTCATGGATACATCAGTCTCCTTGCAAAGTTAAGATGCTCTTTTCATGAATATTTTTAATGTCCTCTGTAAAGAGAAATTACTCAGAGTGCCATAAATGACAGGTAATGTTTGTGATGTATAATCAAGGATATGATTATTTGAAGAGGCTTACATATTATTATGGAAACTAATTTTTTTGTATCTTTTTTTAACAATTCAGCATAACATACACATTATCTTAAAGGCAGCATCATTTGGTAAAGTGCTGCTTTAAGCTTTGCCTTGAGAAGTTTCCACAGTCTTCATTCACTAAGCATTTAGAAATTTCATGATACACTTTGATGAGGAAAGATGCTAGGGCACATTTCTTGTCTACACAGGCTAGAATCTAGTGGAAGTCAGGGTGGTGAGAGAAATGAGGCATAATTGGAGTTAGGATACATATGTACCATAGGGGACTGTTGGGAGCTCAAATCGGAAGAGGACAGGGTAAAGGATGAAGTATTGAGTTTGTATTTGAGGAAAGCTAGAGGAGGTCAGACTCCTCGTACAGTGAAGTGAGCACTGGACAACGAATAATCAGGTGTTCTGGGGAGTTGAAACTGCTTGAACAGAGGGAACATCAGGAGGTTACAGGGATCATCTGGCTGCCCCTTTGGGAAATGAAACATAGACTGATGAAGCTGGAATGTAGACAGTGTGACTTCAGATAGTGCAAGAGAGATGTCAGGTTAGGAAAAGGCTTCTCTGCCAAAGACATGACAGATTATGCTGAACCTCAACTAGGGACAATTTTCTTATGAGGTGAAGATGATCAATGTTCCCATTGTAGATCCTTCTTCTTCCTGAACAAATATTATATAATTAATTGAAACTCTCTTGTCATTATGCAACTACGTGTTTTAAAGCAAATTTTGCTCTTTTTATTTTTATTGTTTTTAAGAGAATAAAATTTTATTTCAAAAGAAATCTTATGTGTCTATGAGCAAAACAAATACAATTGAAAGAGCAGAATAGAGCAGCAGAAACCCACAAACCCTGTTCAGAGAGATTTTTCGTAGTCCTGAAATAGACCTTTATGAGGAGTCAATGGTCCCTTTTTTCTCAGTTTTTCAATTTAACAGGAGAACACCAATTTTTTTAATTGTTGACAGGGATTAACACATAGGATAACATTTTATAATGTTACTGCAATGAAACAGAAAATTTAACAAATTTAAAGCAGAATATTCTAAATCAATTCATTAAATTTCTAATAAATATACATTCAATAAAATCCAAATATATATTTAATTGCTGCTAAATCTGTTTTGATTGAGGATTGTATTTCTAAATATTACCTACTGGGTCGTGGAAATTCATGCATCGTTCAATTTTTTAGTTTCAGTCTTTCTATATTGTTATCATAGTAGACTCATTTTTTAAATATAATACCATCATCAATTTGCAATGGTGCTTCATTAATTACTTATTAATTAGATCACATTCTGCATACTTTATCATGTGTCATAATAAAGGAATATATATAAAATAATGTAAATATTTGTTGAATAGAATAAACTTTTTAGAAGGGCATCATTAAGTCATACACATTTACCTATTATATATTTTGTATTAGAATATTAAAAAATAAGGTGATGAGTAACAAAAACATGAGAATTGACCACCGTCACTAATCATCGGGGACATCAAACCTTACAGAGATATCAAAGATAAAATAAAGTTGGTGAACCTGTGGAGAAAAGAGTAACTTTATATAAATTAGCACAACCACTGTGAAAAAAAAAGTGTGGCAGCTCCTCATATTTTAATATTATATTTAAATTATATTAAAATTAAATTATTATTAAATTTAAACTATATTCAAAGAGAATGACCAAATGATTTGTCAGTACCACTTTTGGTATTATACCCAATGAAATCAGGATATTGAAGAGCTATCCACACTCCCATGTCTATTACAGAATTATTCACAATAATTAAGATGGGAAATAAACATTGATGCACACTGATGTATGTATTAACTAATAGAGAAAGTGCAGTACACATAAGGTAACGATGGTACATTATTTAATCATAAAAGGTTGAGATCATGTTTCTTGAGACATGAGTGAACTTAGAGAATACTGTGATAAGTAAAATAACCCCAGCACAGAAACATATATATGGCATGATCTTACAAATGCAAAATTTTAAAAAATGCTGTCATAGAGAGCAGAATATGAACCACCTCAGTGTGGTGAATTAATGTGGAATGATGGGGAGATGGAGGTGAAAGGATGTAATGTAGTTAGCTGGGAAGAATCAACTCAAGATGACTTGCAGAGTAAGATGACTGATATTATATGGTATTCTTTTTAAAAATGCAAAGGTAAGGGATGTTAAGTAATTTCAGCACAAAAATAAGAATTATGTAAGGTAATATATTTGTGAGTTATATTTAACCATTTCACAATGTATACATACTTCAAAATATTATATTGTACACAATTAATATAAACAATGTTACTAAGTAGGACTGTGTAAATCTTCATTCAAAATACAACAGGAAAGTGTATCAATATTCCAAGTTAATTAGATTGTTTTCATTTTGCAGGTTTAGGTGTGATAGTCTAGAAATGCTAAATGTAGTTCTTTTTTTTTTTTCTTTTTATGTTTTTAATGTATTTACTACAGGGTCTACAGGGTCTCCTACACAGAACAGACTTGTAGTGATTCTTCTTGTTTTTCAGCCTCCCAAGCACTTAGATTACAGGATTGAACCCCAGCCCCTGTGTCTGCCTAAGCAGGTACTTTAATCTGCTGGCTGGCTATGTTTAGCCATCCCTAAACATAGTTTCAACATTGTGCATTTGTCTTAAGAACATTCTTAAGAATATGCAGCAAAACACTACAATAGGAAACACTATTCATGACATAGTCTATCTTAAATATTTTACTGTATTACTTTAACTGTGTTTTGCAGTAATAAGCATTATACTACACTATTTTGGCACTTTAAAAATTCGCACGTACCATTATATTATTTTGTATATGAAAATAGTCTAAAGCAGTATTAGGAATGTTTATGATTAGCTTCTTAGTCAGTATTCATAACTCTAGAATGCGATTTGTTCTCATTCTAATCAAGAAACATAAGAGTCTTTATTTTAAAAATTATGTTCACTAATCATTACAATGAATCTTTTGGGTATTGGCGCTAGAGGTTCAGATATGATGAATCCACAAATTCAGTCCCCAAGAATAACGACTTGGAAGATCTTGTTTTATTCTCTTGCTTGTAGCAAAAGCCAATGGATCAGTCAGGGAATACTTTACCGGCTCTGCTTCTCCGAAACCACAAAGTCAGGAAATGTAATCAGAGTGCTCAGCTGAACCAGAGCAAGAGCTTCCCTAATGGGGACTTGAGAAATCACATCCATTAGATAAAATGATTAAATATGCATCAGTCCTTTGGCAAGAAAGCCGCGAAGATATTGAAGTAGAACATTACCATGTGATCCACTTTTTCCTGCTAAAAAGAAATGTGCTTTTACCTTTGACATGTATCACTTCAGCTCCTGTGCCCCAGGCCAATTTTTACATGGAAAGGTATATGTAGTTCAGGATTTCCTGTGAATTATAGAGGAACTATGTATTGATAAACATTGGGAAGGAAATGTTTCTGCCTTATCCATTCCTCATTCTTGATAAGCGAGCTTTGTTTTGTATTATTGTTCCTTATATTTATTTTGTTCTTAAAGATATTTTTATAATCTTCCCAAAGATGTCCTTGTAACCCCAAATGATAGCTTTTCCATTTAGATATAGATGTTCTATATATGTCTTTTTTTAAGGCATATGTTTTTTGTTGTCTACAAATCAGTCTTAGCTTTTGAAAAAACTTTCTTTAATATTTAAAAAATATGTAGTCATAATGAAATTCACCATCACATCAGCATTTATTTTGTGTTTATAGTTCTAGATATTAATGGTTCTTGCTCCCAGATAAAACCATCTTTCAGTATAGATTTGTATGGGAGAAAGCATACACTGAAATTTTTTTTAATGTATTTAGTACATGGTCTAACAGGGTCTCACTACATAGATCGGATTTATAGTGATTTTCCTGTTTTCAGTCTCCCAAGCATGGGGATTACAGGCACATGCCACCACACCCAGTCTCAATCACCAGTTTAGCATGCCCCGGAGCAGGGCCAGCATGGCATGGTCAGGGATTGAACCCTGACCTCTGCACTCTGCCTAGGTAGATGCTTTAGTCGGCTGAGCTATCTGGCCAGCCCCAGAGAATGTTTTGAGAACTTCTCCCCTGGTAATTATCAGCAGCCAATGGCAAGAAGCCTGACAGAAATGTGTGTACAACCTTGGGCTCAGATTATTCCAGGAAGTTAATTGTGTCCAAATAAAATATAACACTACATCTTTATTTACAGAAAAGTTCCTAGTAGATCAGTTTCTTGTATCAAACAAAAGAAAGGAATTAAAGAAATGATTAAAACTAACTGCCATTTTAATAATTTTATTACTGAATTGTAAAGCACATTGCTATACACAGTGATTCTTCTCCTACAATTCAAAACTTTCCTCTATATTCAGGATATGTCTTAAGTCCTGAAACTTATCAGAGATAAAGGTATGGATTCTTAAACTCTGGTTGCTTTGTGCTTTGTGCAGCTGAGGTATGTATAGGGGTGATTAGTTTCATGAGACCAAGGGATAGGGACATTACATACATGAAGAAAGTTGTTCCAAGCAGAAAGGCCAGACAGAAATGAAAATGATATATCTAGGGGGCAGTTAGGTGGATATGTTTACTACCCTATAGGAGTCTCCTCCAGGTTCTCATCTCGGTCCAAGATGTCAATATTTGTAATCCCAAAGATATGTTATTGGAATCCCATTAAGTTAATTCCAATCTACCACCCCAGTGCAACCCACAGTGCAAGTAAAGACACTAAAACATAGTTATAATTATTGGGTAGAAAAGAGGCCCTAAGTCCAGCCATGAAGATGGTTTTCCAGAACAAAGAGGCACACCCAGGGCCACACCCAGGTTTTATTCAGTGGAGGAGAAGTGGCTTGAGGAGGAATCCCTGAGAATTGTGGGAAGTAGGTGAGTACTGTGAGCTGAGCTAGGTAGGTGGCCTACATTTACCTCTGCCATATGCAGAGAAAGTAATTTGCATTATGCTATTGAGATAGTATCCAACATTTTGGGGATCTAGTGCTCAGGCAAAATGGAGACAATCACTCTTCTTTCAAGAACAGCTGCTCAGGTGGTCCTCCATACCTGAAAAACCTTTCTGGTTATGTAAAATGTTCAAAATACTTACATATTTTACATACCCAAAAAGATAGAATCACAAAATATTCCTACTGCAAGGATACTCTCAAATGTCCTATCTGAAACTTATTTTTAAATGTTTTTGGTACTCTGTGAAACTTTAGTTAACAGCACAATTAAATGAAATTCACACAAGAGCAGAAAGGCTCTTAACTGAAAAATATGGCAGATGAACTATATTCGTGCGTAATGTTTTGATAGACTCTGCAGCTCCAGGCTCCTGAGTGCACTGGTCTCCCATTATCCACTTGGAAGTTTTAGTTGTCCTAATTTAAAATTTAGTGACAATGTTTTAATTAGTAGAATTGACAGTATTTTAATGTTCCCTTACCATTGGAAATAATTCATATTCCTAAACTGGATGATGATGAGAAAACACTCAAGTTAGGGTAATGTTTGATTCAATACAGAATTAAATAACTAAAATGAGATGCATGTAGAAAATAATAAAGCATAGGAAAGAACTCCTTATATAACTTTCAGAATTTTTTTCTCCTTTTTTCATTAGAATCTTGTTTTGAACTTTCTCATTTTTATGTTCCCTTCTTTCAGGAATATGAACTAGAGAAATGAAATAAATGAATACTATTTACTGACTCCATTCTTTGCCACATATTGCATATTGGTTAAATATTGGAAGGATCAAGATGTGCATAGTTTGGGGCAAAGGAACGGTGTTCAGTTGTCATAACAGTAACTGCCTTAGAGGTTTAAGGAATCTGGTGTATGTAAAAGAATTCTTTGAGTGGTTCTTCAAGATGTTCATAAATGTCCCATTATACCTGCCACCTACTTGAGGTCTTGGTCTGAGACAGGATAATGGAAGTGAATAACAAGGTAACAAGGGTCGGAAGATCTACATAAAGTCCTTTTGGTTTAATCTGTATGTAACAGGGAAAGCACTGATGATTTCTAAACAAAGAAGGGATATGATCAATTTTTAATCACCATTCTGCAATATACCTGATGGATAAAAGAAAAGGAATGAAATTCTAGAGACTGGGAGATTATTATCATAGTACACATAAGAGGAAATAAGATAAAAGTTAGAGTTTCAGAGTGATTTTAAAAGAGCAACCAATAGAATTTGTTGATTAGCTGCCAATAGTCTATCCTGAGTCCCCAGTTAGTAAATGATATTTACTAATTCTAGCACTGGCTACTTATTACTAGCATCATTTAAACAGGTAGGATAACATAGAAGTCTATGGAAAATTAGAGTTTGCTCAACTTAAAAGACATGGCTCAGCAGAAATCAGCTGCTTTTCTTATTTTTTAGATGTCAATAATTCCAATCTTAGTATGTAGTCAATGGTATAAGTCCTCAAAAAATTACACATGGCAAGGTGGCATATTAGCTAATTTTATTAGTTTATAATTAATTGCCTTCTGGAATCTTTTCAGGTCACCTCTCTGAGAGTCACAGCTCTTGGCAGGGAACTGAGAAGTATCTCTTCTCTGCATGTGTACCTGATTTAGATACTCATCAACTTACACAAAAAAAGGACTTGCTATTAACACATGTCTATGAAAACTTGCCATTCAATAAGTCAAGATTTTAACTCTGAATTATTCCTTCTCTCTTTCCTCATGATTCCACTACACAAACTACAGGTGAGAATGTACGAAAAATTATTGAGTGTGAACTTTATTTTGATATTTATTTATGCATGGTGCTGAGAATTTAATTCAGGGCCTCACATGCCCTAGGCAAGCACTCTACCACTGAGCTACACTCTCAGATCAGGAGCATGAATAAAAGCACAAGAGAGGCCAGGGAGACAGCTCAGTAGAATAAGCACTTGCCTGGCAAGCACAAGGACCTGAGTTCAATCCCTGATTCTGAAAAAAAAAAAAAAAAAAAAAAAAAAAAAAAAAAAAGCACAAGAAGAGTAGGGTTGGAAAGGCATAGTCCAGCAGTCAAGTCCTGGTCCTTCAAACATTGACTGCTGTGTTTGTTTGCAATGTTCTGATTTATTGATTACTTTGAATAATGTTTTAATGTGTTTATAACTCAGGAAGAATGATAGAATAGTACTAGCAGTGTCATGGGTGTGTTTTGAACATTAGTTAGTTATGAAACACTTGGTTGAGAAGCACTCTGAGGCCTCTACGACTCAAAGATTTTCACCTCAACTGGGGATCCTCCAAAATAGCACTTTTCTAAGTTAGAGGAAAGAAACACAGCTTGGATGTGAGGAATGCTAATCGCCCAGAATAAATGCCTGAATGAACAAATATCTTTGACTTTAGGAAGTCAAAGATTTCCTAAGATGAAATGATTCATGATCTGACTAGACTTCACACAATGCTGCACAATTTTTTTATCTGTCCTTTTTTCATGCTTAATTCAACAGTTTATTTTGTTTTCATGGACATATGGGATTGTGGCTATGATTTTACATTGCACACACATAACATAAACATATTTTCTGCTAGCAGAAGTGTTCTTTTGAAGTGTTTTATTTCATATGTTGGGATTTAATATATCAATTATTTCATGATATTCTGGAAAAAGCATCATGATAACCACAGGCTGTGCCTCCTGAATCAGGAGGAGAAACTGTCCCATGTGTAGTGAGGAGCTGCTGAACACATCTGAGTGGGGGAGTGGCATGAAGAAATTTGCAATTTTGAAAGGTCACTCTGGCTCCAGCTTGAAAAAAAGGCTGGAGTAGAAAGTGGTGAAGACAGCTAGGACTTGGGACTCAGTTCACTATTTAATGTGGTTTGTCCCATCCAAAAATTCATGTTGAAATGAAATCCCCATTGTGAGGTTTTCAGAGGATGAAAATGTAATCTATGATGCTTAGAGCTGGGACCTGTGGGAGATGATTAGAGTTAGATAAAGTCAGCAGCATGGATCTCCATGCTTGAATTATCATGGCTTTATAAGAAGAAAGACCAGAAGACCAAAGACAAATGTGTGGTCCCTGTATCTCGCCATGTAATACCCTGCACTACCTAGAGTAGTGGGGTGAGATGGAATCTCAGTGTGGTTTTAATTTTCATTTCTCAAATGACCGATGATATTAACATTTTTCCATATATTTAGTTTCCATTTGTATTTCTTCATCTAAGAAGTGTGCATTCATCTCATATACCCAATTTTGGATTGGGTCTTTTTCCCCCCATAATTTTATTGAGAGACATATAGCATATCTATCCTTTAAATAGTTACTTGACATGATCAAATTATTTTGCATTTTGAGGCAGGAGTTGTTGGTATAAATTAAAAACAACAGCCTGGGAGATAGCTCAGTGGTCTAAGCACCTGCCTGGCAAGCACTGGGTTCTCTCCCTGGTACTGCATACCTTGCTGACCCTGGAATCCCAGGCACTCCATGCAAGTCCCTAAACCAGGTGTAGTGGCACACACCTGTAGTCTCAGCACCGGGGAGGCTGAGACAAGAAGATCACTACGAATGAGTCTGAACTGTGTGGTGAGGCCCTGTGTCTAATAAATAAATAAATACTTACTAGCACTGGCTACTTGAAAGAAAAAATGGGGAATGAGGGATGAGGGAGGAAGACAGAAGGGAGTGGTAGCCCAGTGCTAAAGAATTTACACAGACTCACAATGCTGATGCTCTTATGTCCTCTCTAAATGCTGCTCTCTTTCATCGACCATAATCATGTAAATAAAAGCACTTATCAAAGTGGACTAGCTATGTCAGCAAGTTGACGTGGAGAAATGTGGCACACATGGATATCCCAGTCCTGGTCCCAAAGCCCTATTTCATTTTTCATATAAGATAGCCAGCTTTGGGCTGGTGAGATGGCTCAGAGGTCTAAAGCACCTACTTAGAACAAGCTTAGCAACGCACAGAGTCCACGGTTCAATCCCCCAGCACCACATGCCAGCCAGCCCCGCCCCCTGGTGGGCTGAGCTGGCCACACACACACACACACACACAAACACACCAAAAATAAATAAATAAATAAATAAATAAAATAATAATTAAAAAAAAAGATAGCCAGCTCTCCAAACAGAGTTTTTATTTAGTGTGAAGACAGAAAGATTTGAGTGATTACCTCAAAACGATTGTTCGGGTGCCTGTACTTCTGGCTATGGGTCTGAATTTTTCATCTCCTGACCTTTTAACCTATTCTCAGAAACTTTATGTTTTATTGTGTACTTTGATATATTATAGGGTTATTTTTTTATTCAGTGAGCTGGATTCTACCCTCCACCTACCCTTGAGAAAGAAAAGTTAATTTTCTCTGCTCCAGCTCTACATTTAGTGAACTTCAATTCCTTTCTGTATCAAACACTAGTAGCTATCTTTCCAGTCCCTTAGGTCACTAATGTGCTTGGTTTTGTTGTCAGGGTAGCAGCTGAACAATATCTTTCACAAACACGTGATAATTTCTTTTTCCAGCTTGAACACAACATCTCACATTCATTAGAAGTGTCCCTAGAGGCTGTCTCTAAGCCACCCACGTGACTCAAGCAGCATATAGTTTTTAAAAGTGTATTTCTTCTACTGTGTGGTATTAAATTGTCACAAAGCATTAAAAATCATTGTAAATTCTATTCTATTCTGTTCTTCTGTCCTGTCCTGTCCTGTCCTGTCCTATCCGTCCTGCCTCTGCCCTGCCCTGCCCTGTCCTATCCTATTCTGTTCTATCCTATTGTTATTCTGTTCCAGATTTTGCCTTAACAAAGCAAGACTCCAATGTTTTCCAGGAAATTACAAGTCATTGAAACACATTTCTGGGGAAAGAAAATCTTTATGAAAATACTGTGACATTTTTTATTAAATTTTGGAACTAATATCAGACCTACATAAGGAAAAGATTCTTATAGCAATTTACTCAGCTTTTAGGTCCCTTTAAAAGACTCATAGGCATTTTCAGACATTGATGGGACACTGGGCATCACTGACGGACCTTTTTGTTTGTTTGCTTTCTTTACAAGTACCAAGACAAATTACCTCCCACAGGAGTGCAGGTTAAGCAAGTGTACCAGAGGAACAAGAAGATGAGGCATTCCAACTGATGCATCACATAGGATTGTCCTCATAATCTGTGTTTCAAAGCAGATGACAAAACCTCCTTGGCCCATAACTCCCCATGAGCAAAAGTCAGGACATAGAACTTTATGTTGTGTCCCAGAGGGTGTTCGAGTACAGAGCACTCTCAGGCCTCAGGAACAATGCTTCATGTAATTGTTTTTTAGTAATGTTAATGAGTCTAACATATATTGCCTATATTTAGCCATTTTTCTAGCAAGATCTAATCTGTACAATTTACTAAATGATGTTCTCTTAGAATAAGAACAAAAAAGGCCAGGTACTGTTAGTTTTGTTTGGAGATGAAGTGTTGGGAGGTGAAAATACAGCCACAGTTACATTCTCATTCCAAATGATGCAACACGGATACTGGGAACTCAGGAAGAAGAAAACTAATGCGTACCTTCACCAGCAGGCAGGGACTTCTGGCAAATATGTGTTAGTGTGTTTAGTCCTCTACTGACTTGAACTAAATGTTTTCATTGTATTTCTTGTAATTTAGTTTCACATCAGCCACAAATCTCCTTTTTTTGTAGATTTATTTCTCTTTTTCAAGAGCCTACTAACTTCAACACAGCAAAGAGTTTCAAAACAGATAGAACTGAGTTTAAGTCCTACCTCTGCCCTCCCACCACAGTTTCAAATGAACATGTCTAAGTCTGTATGAAGTGAAATTATGATCATAACATGTTCTTAGCGTTGCTGAAAAATGCCATTAGCACAGTACTTAGTACAGAGTAGTTGCTTTATAAATGTTAATTTTCTTCTGGAGTGCACTCAAACTCCACCTACTCTAAGAAATCTTATTACACTGTACAGTTTTCTAAGTCATATGTGACACAAAACAGTAGCAGTTTTGTCATGAAATGGAATGTCACATAGTCATGTAAATGTCATATATAGTCATATATATAATATATAATATATTATGTATATATATATATCAGTAACAAATGTCATATAGCAGCCAGCATGACAGCTCAGTGGACTAAAGTGCCTCCTTAGGCAAGCTTAGGCAAAGCGCAGGAACCACAGTTCAATCCCCGGCACTGTAAGCATTGCCAGCCCCATCGCCAGGGCAGGCTGAGCTAACCAGAGTCCTGGCATAGTGGCACACACCTGAAATCCCAGCGCTGGGGAGGCTGAAAGCAGGAGGGCCACCATGAGTCCGAGCTGTGCAGTGAGATCCTGCAACAACCACACAGATGCGTACATACATTATATATATATGTCAGCGAAAGACTTCAAACCCAGTGCTTCACATACTTGGTAAGTACTCCACCACTAAACCAATAAGCCCCAAAAATGTCTTAAAATATGTCTTACAATTCTCTGGAAGAATTTTGAGAGCCACTGAATCAAGGTATATGGCAGCAACTTTGTTTTCACCCAGGTGGATTGATAGCTAAAGTCTCTTTTTGGTCCTCGTGATGATGATCTTGCACGGAAGCTCTGATATTTTTAACTTCTGAAGTAACAGGCGTTTTCACAATAAAATCAAATCTAATCCAATTTATCAATTTGATGAGGTCTGAGCTGTGGCCCAAGGTCCTTCTTGGTGCCTTGAGGAAGGTGCGTGCCAAGACAACAAAGAACCGACTCAGTGCGTGCTGACACGTGCTCCTGCTTCACATCCAGGGAGAAGAGTTTGCATTTGGGGACCTTCTCCTCCCACACATTTCCTATTTTCTGATCTAACAACACAGCTGTGACATCAGCGATGGAAATTTCCATCCCTTGGCTTCTTATTGTGACTTTTTCCTTTTTGATGCTAAAAACTTTAGGTGGCTTTTCAGAAAACATAATGAAAATGCTTACTAAAACTAGTTTCAAAATAAATTTGATATTTGTCAAATTGAGAATCGTAGCAGGAAATGTAATCATGTCTTGTACACAAGAGTGAACATATACTGATGAATTATGACTATGATAATTATTCATACAGCTTGGATAAATCTTAAAATTTATTCTCTTGTTTCTTTTGCCCAAATCTCGTAGTCTTATAGGTTTGAATGAGGTAAGAGCTAATTACTAGAAAGGCCCTTTCCCAAGCCACTGTAGAAAATTACAGAACTTCAGTTTTATGAGATGCCATCCCAGTAAAAAGCTTTCCTTCATTGTTTCATATGCATATTAACTCTTAAGTAATAGTTAATGATACTCTTTTGAGCAGTTTAGCATGGGCAGTCTGAAATAAATGGGTCCTTAAAAAGCCTTATAAAGTTAAAAATATTTCAAAGTTTGTACTAAAGATGCTTCATGCATGCTGAGCAATATGGCACAGTGGGTAGTTTTTGAATGATGCTCCAGGTTCGTCTTACTGTCTGCAGTGCAGTGCTGCTGAAGCTGAGGCGGTGGGTTGGATACCATGGGACTGCTCCACAAGTGTCTGCAGAAGACACGCTGTACTATTCAATTCTTCATGACCATGGTGATTTACCTCACTCAAGAACAGGACTATTAGCATTTAGAGATTTAATGTTTATTAAGCATTTCTTCAGTTCAGTTGCTCTAAACACTTTACATTATAAAGTATACATATAAAGTGGATGATTTAGATACACTGCGTGTTGTAATACACATAACAAAATAATGAAGATGAATACAATTGTGGTCTTAAATTTTTTATTTTTATTTTTTTATTTTTTTTATGGAACTGGGGATTGAACTCAGGACCTTACGCATGCCAGGGAAGTGCTTATTCTACTGAGCCATCTCCCTGGCCCAGTCTTAAATTTTTTAGATGAGGAACTGAGGCTTAGAAAAATAAACACATGTTATCAGACATAACCGAAAAATAGCAGAGCTAGAATCCATTATGTGGGTACCTCATAGTTCCTAATACTAAATAGTATTCCTCAAACCAAGACCTCTCTATTGAAGAATTTAAAATATATAGAATAATTCTTGAAAAAGAAAACCATTTTTTTTTCTTTTCCAGAAACATTATCTGGAAATTGTTTCTCATCAGTCAGAAAGTTGTATTGAAAAATGCAAATATTTTTGTTTCAATAAAATATTAATATATGTAAAATCTCTAATAGGGCTTCTGTATGTAAAGCCTTTCCTCATTTACTTTCAAACTAAAATATCCACTGTAACTCTTAATCTATTTTATGACTCTATACTTTTGTCCTATGAAACTGGAAAAAAGATGCCAAAATCACATTTTTTTCACCTCAACAAGAAAAGTCATTTGTATCACTATTTCATATTAATAAGACATTTAATGTAATTGTTTAGTTGACTTACTGATCTTATAAGACGTAATACAGGAGAGAACTTCGCAATCAACTTAGTGTTCAAAAATATACTGGTCCTAAAACCCAATGCTCTGTATGTGCTAAAGCATGTTTTGCATTATGAAGACAAAAGTGGCCGGGCATATGATTGTCAGAGTTTTCTGGAAGAGTTGGTAATAGATAAATGAACTGAACTGAGCCTGCCAGGTAGTTTTTGTTTTGAAAATCTAGAAGGCCTTGTCTATGGTATTCGAAGTTGGATATGAGCATCTAAGAAGATGCTAGAGGAATTTATTTTTAAATTGTTGCCTTTTAAATTTTATGGTTAGGGGCTGGTGAGATGGCTCAGTGGCCTAAAGCACCTACTTAGAACAAGCTAAGCAAAAACGCAGTGATCGAGGTTCAATCCCCCAGCACCACATGCCAGCCAGCCCCGCCCCCTGGTGGGCTGAGCTGGCCACACACACACACACACACACACACACACACACAATAAATAAATTAATTAATTAAAAAAATAAATTTTATGGTTAGTGCATATTTTAAAATATTTCATAGCAGTATATATAAATTCCTTATAATTTAGAAAAGGTGCACATTCATATTGTAGTGGTTGATACCTTGTGTTAACTTGAGAAGTTTAAAAGTTTAATTAAGTGACTCAGCAGGGAGCCAGTATTCTTACTTCATAAACATTTTCATCCTGTGCAAGAGGAGGGCATGGACATTGTGTGAGTTCTACACCCCCGTCCCCTATATTGTAAACAAGTGTAACTTGTTTACAATATAAGCGAGAGAGAGAGAAGCTTGCTAGAAGCCACAGCTGCTGCCCTTCCCTTCACTCTTGGCTGTTTTCTGGTGCCATGAACTCCTGCCCTCTGCCATGTGCCACTCTGCCTTGGAGCCAGCTGAGTATGGACTGAAGCCTCCACTAACTGAGCTAAATAAACCTTTCCTTACTTAATTTTGGGTGTTGGATATTTTGTCCCCTCAAGGAATAAAAATAACTGAGACACATATTGAGATATGCTCAATTTATCATTCGCTTACTATTAATGTATTAGTAAGGATGACTGACTAAAAATGCTTGGAGTCCACAAGCATAAAGTAGAAAATCTCCACTCACTCTAATAGACAAATCTTTAGGAAAATAAAAAGGAGTGATGCTATGGTTAAGACTATGAAGTATGGAACATTTCATGTAAGGATTAAAAATTCTTCTATTATTATTATTATAATCATAAGGCAGGAAAGCTGAGCATACAAAGTAGCCATTAGTGTGGTCCAAGGTCATGATTAGCCTAGTGTGTGAAATGGGAACAAACGGGACCGACTTGGTGAGGTGCTCACAAAAAAGACTGCGCTTACCACTGGTTGAGATCACTTGTATTTTTCATACCAAATTAAAATAACCTAATAGTTGTGAATTATTTTAAATTGCATGCAATGCATGATGTATGAACTTACGTGGTATTGTGTGTCGTGTGCTTTTTTCTATTTGTAGGATATCACAATTGTCTCATATCAAGTACAATATTACAGGGCCAGGAAGATAGCTCAGTGGAATAAGGGCTTGCCTGGCAAGCACAAGGTCCTGAATTTGATCCCTGGTACCACCAAAATAAAAAATGTACAGTATCATTATGATAAGACCTCAAAACCACCTAGTACACATAGATTTATCTCAGTTATAATTTTAATACATGTGCATGGAAAACACACGAAGATACAAGTCTGTAACATTTCCTACATGTTAACCACGTTATTCTGTAAGTAGGCTCACAAGATAGCATAGGAAAGATTAGACTAGCCTGATATTCTCAACGTTAAGATCAAAACCTTCCTCATATTTCCTGATTGAAAAGAGAGGTTAATGTTATTGATGAGGTGATTCTGGCTTGGCTTCCTTGAGGTTTCCTTGAGCAATTAAGAAAATAATTAACAAATGAAATAACAATTCCTCTTCCTTTTTTCCTTTCTTGTGTATTGTGTCATAATAAAAAATAATGTAATAGCCTCTAATTGTAGGAAACTTCCAAGGCTTTGTGTAATTGGATCTTGCAGTTTTTCCCCCATCATCTGTGCACTGAGGGTTTACTCATGAAGCAGGTGCACTTGGTCCCCAGGAGCCCTTAGGAGTGCTCCTCTGTGGGAACCGGAGAGCAGACTCGACTTCCCTGTTGAGGCATGTCGGTTGGACCAGCACCCTTTTTCCACTGAAGCCTTATTCTTGCCAGTTTTTCATAACCTCCTGTCAAAATGGCTGACCTTAAGTACTGTGGAGTAGTGGTTGCTGCTGAACTCAGAGCTAAAATTTGATTTCCAGACAAATTCCAGTCATGGTTTATTCTCAACCATGACTTGGCAACAAATGCAAACTTTAGATTTCAAAGTCACTTCTCTGTGTGTGTGTGTGTGTGTGTGTGTGTGTGTGTGTGTGTGTGTGTGTGAGAGAGAGAGAGAGAGAGAGAGAGAGAGAGAGAGAGAGAGAGAGAATCTTGTACATTTTCTATTTCCAAGCATTGATCTAAGTGAAAGAAATGTGAACATTATGAACTGGTATAACTTAGTCTATTTATATAGGAATTTGTTTTTGTAATTCTTCAATACACCTATATATTTCCTTCACAAATGTCATTCCATTACATACAGATGCAGTAAGTACATCCTATTTTCCATGTTTCTCAAGCCAATTTTGACTTCAGTCAACTAAAGTTGTTTCCAAAGAAATAATTCTTTAAACTTATGTTGATGCATCAAAGTGTGGGAAATAATTCAAATAAATACAGATATATAATAAAATAAATAATAAATACACTAGTCCCATGTTGTTGTCATGCTCTTTTACATCAGGAATTAATGTTCATATGATCGGAAAACCAAGCCTAAATTAAGACTAGAAATCTGATTTTTAATTTTTTTTTTTTTACGAAAAGAGTCCATAGTAATATTTAAAAGTGGGAAAGTAAAGCTGAATCAGAAGCAGGAGTAAAATCACTATGGAGCTGAGTGTGGTGGAGCACACCTGCAATTCCAGCACTCGGGAGGCTGAGGCAGGAGGATCTCCAGGGGCTCAGGCCTCAGACTACCTAGTGAGACCCCGTCTCAGGAAAATTCTACAAAAAAATAAAAATAAAATCAAATCAATATGGAAACAGTATTTGGTGAAATATGTATTTGACTTTCAATAATATATATCAATGTTAAAAATGCATATCTTGGAAGAAAATCTAACTATAATCAATATAAATTGTATATTGTTAAAATAAAGCATTATAAATTATAAAATTCCTAAAAATACCATCATTCCAGTTTGTATTACTCAAGCACTTTGTCTTCATTCATTTTCATTGGCGAATAGTAGTTTCCTTTTTTTGTTCTTTTTTTCTTCTTTCCTCTTTTAAGTTATAATGATTAGTGTAAAAACAGCCAGATTTTTGTCATGCCTTATCGTATACCCTTTTCCCAACAATTAGAAAGCTTCTTTTTCACGGTGAAATAAGAGGTATAGTTCCTGAGTCTCTCAAAAGTCAAATCACTTCTGCAACTTTGAACAGTCATGATGGGACAAGGACTTGGGCCTCATTTTCCAGCTATGCTGTGTTGCCTTCTCCACAACACACTTTAATGTTAGAGAGAAACACTGGAGGAAATGCCATGCGCTTTCATACGCTGCAGAAGGCTCTCCTTTATTTCACTTTGTATCATTGTGTCTTGCAAAAGCTATTTCATTTAAAACATATGATTTATCAGGTTAAGGTTTCTTTTTTGTTGCTTTGTTTTATTTTATTTGGGGGTGCTGAAAACGGACCTCACAGCTTTGAGCATGCTAGGCAAGTGTGCCACCCTACTCCTGGCTCACTAGTGATTTCTTTCTTTCTTTCTTTCTTTCTTTCTTTCTTTTTTTTTTTTTTAATGTATTAAGAATAGGATCTACAGGGTCTCACTACACAGATCAGACTTGTAATGATCCTTCCGATTTTTCAGCCTCCCAAGAGCTGGGATTATAGGCTCATGCGACCACACCCAGTCTCAATCGCCCTACCAGGGCGCCTGGCAGAGGGGCCAGCACAGCAGGCCTGGGGATCAAACCCCGGCCCCTGCTCTGCCTAAGCAAGCGCTTTAATCTGCTGAGCTATCTGGCCGGCCCTTCTTCTTCTTTTTTTATTTTCATTTTTAGCATATCTCTTTTATGCAATGATAACCTTGAAATTAACAAAGACTTGCTGAGTAGATGCTTCAGACGCAAGAACTCAGGTACTCACTGATAATTAACTTGTTTACTTAAAGGTAGAGCTTTGATATGTAAAAGCATGAAATGTAACAGGTTTGCAAATCTTTTCATTAACTTTCATAAGTTCTTTGCACTTAAGGAGAGACAGGAATGTGTAGAAATATACACATAGATTCATTACACTTTAAAAAATTACTAAGCAAACTTAATTCAGTGTCTGTATTTAACAAAATACTAATCAATTAAAGTACTAACAATTTAAGTCGTTTCCAAAATACAATACTAAAAATACAGCTACTAATCAAGGTACTTGCTTGACTTTCCACTCATTTCGTTGACTTCTGCATACTTTTAACCAAGTGAAACACAGATTGAAAATGTAAAATTTCCCAAATTTATGTCACTGTCCGTAAAAGCTGATGTATATGAAAAGAGTTCTGTGATACATTGGCTATCGGCGGGTTTGTAATTACTTGGACCTGCCCTTAAGGAAGTTAAAAGCAAGTCACCTGTCGCTTTAAATTTGATTTTTAAAGAGCAGTGTGCCAGAAATTTGGCTGAAATAGACTGACAAGCATAGCTTCTAGGTGTTCCTGATGGGCAGGCTTTCTTCAATTAAGTTTCTGGGGATTGTTTTATTTAATTACAGGGACAGCTCACCAGATAAACTACTCACTGATTGAATTTCTAAACTCAGCTGCTGAATAAAGGCAAATGAGTCATCTATTTAAAAAAGAAAAGAAAAACGTCCAAAGACGTTGACAGGCACATTCTGCAAACCACATATTTCTGCATTTTGAATTTCTGAAAGCATTGAATGTTGCATTGTCTTTCTGTACTGGGCTAGTGATCAACACACCTTGGTTTCAATCCTAGCTCTGCAATACGCCTGTTTCCCCTTTCTAAGCACCTCATCCTGATAGTGACACTTCAGTTCCTATGTCTGTGATTTGACTTAGGTTTTTGTCTGACTTCAATTTTTGTCTAAGTTTTAACCACTGTAGAGCAATGATTGTAAACAAGATCCTGCTAAAACAATTAAGCAAGCTTCTCTATAATCATAATCAGTTTTTCCACTTCCTATGTAAGGGTTGTTTTCCAAATGAAAACAGATCACATCTGTTCCTATTATAGAGTTTTCATTGTCACAACCTAAAAAATTCTATAATCCAAAATGATAAATCTGAAAATAAAGCCACCCCATAACAAGTATCACTGATGCATGGGATAGATATAATATTGAGATATGTGATTACCCACCTTGCTTTAAAAGTGTGCAGTGCATTTTTAAATGTTTACTGTCCCTAAAATTCCATTGATGGTTAAATTTTAATGCTGACTTTCAGAATGATATGTCTGGTAATTGGCATCTGAGATTTACTTATTAGTGATTGGTAATAATAGACACCTAAACATCATCAACTCCCAGGTGTTATGCTGCCACTTAGTAGAAAACAACCAGGGTCAGAGATGAGCGACTAAAAGTCCTTAGGTACCCAGATTGTTCTGTCTTCCTCATCTACTGTACTTCCAGCCCAAAGGTGCTTTGTGACCCAAGAGGATAAAAATGCTAGTACCAAATTCAAGGAAAGAAAAAATTCAAAGAAAAAAGGGAAGTCTCACCTTCTCTCTTTCCAGGAATTTGTGAGGAAATAGCACACAACACTGTCACACTGTGGAGGCTTATCCCTTCATATGATGAAAATTAGATAATATACTTTTAAATTGGACAGAGTATTAGTCTGTTTTCTGACACAAAATATCTGAAGGTAAGTATTTATAAATATGTGGCATTTATTTAGCTTACAAAATTTGCTGTTTTTATTCCGTGTGTGTGAGAGAGAAAGAGAGAGAAAGAGAGACAGTCAGACAGAAAGAGAGGACCCAGGGAGATAGCTCAGTAGAATAAGCACTTGCCTGGCAAGCCCAGGGTCCTGAGTTCAATCCCCTATACTGAAAAAAAAAAAAAAAGAAAAGAAAAGAAAAAAAGAGAGAAAGAGAGAGACAGAGAGACAGAGAGAGAGACAGAGTCAGACCTAGACAGAGGAAAGACAGAGTGAGCCCAGGGCCTTCTGAACTATAATCCTAGTCCTTAAAAAAAAGTATTGTGAGATAGAGTCTCACTAAATTGCACAGGTGGAGCTCAAAATTGCAATTTTGTTCAGCAGCCCAGAGAGCCGAGATTAGACATACAAGCCACCCTGCTGGTCCACAGTTTCTGTGCATGGTCCCAGATGTCCAGCCCCTAGGGAGGCCCACATTACAATAACATGGCAGAGAAGCAGGGAAAGCAACTATCTGCATAGAAAAGAGATTACGTAGTGAACTATAAAACCCAGGATTCGGGGATTAGGCTTTCTCTTTTTATAATAGCCCACTGTTACTAACTGGGGTCCCACAGCTATGTTAATACTTTCAAAAGATTAGGCCTCCAGTGACCTAATTACCTTGTGCTAGGTCTTGCCTTATGCAGACTCTGCCACAGTTTCATCGCTCCTTTGGGGAATAAGCCTTGAGGACTCCATGATGACAAACCCTCTTCCAAATCATAGCAGGAAAGTCAACCAGATTCCATTGTAAAGAGAAAGGGTGAAAGTGCATACTAATAGAGTATTCATTTTTTTTTCCAAAATAGTGAAACAGTTTCAGAGTGTTCGGTTTTAATAGTTCCATATCAGTCTCATTATCAGATAATGGTAAAGGATTTATTAGACATCAGTTATAAATACCATACCTCTTATTCAAAAAAAGATTAAGGTCAGAAAAATCAAGTTATCTAAATAAACTTTTAGACTATGAAAACACTCCAAAGACTGTGATCCAGTGGAGTACCTGGGAACTGAGGCTTTATTGGTTCCTTGCTCAGGGTCTCATAGTTAGTGAGTGAGGCAAGAACATGAACATAAATCACTTAAGGTTCATACCATAAGTGTTCCTACTACCTTGCGATGCTCTTGATTGACCAAGTGATGCTACATTCTGCACTTTACTTCCTTAAATAAATACTTGAAAATAAAACCTTTTACATCCATGTAAATTAGGTCAAATATGATACTTTACATGGAGACTTTTTTTTTTTATTTGGTACTGGGAATTGAACTTGGGAACTTGCACTTGCCAGGCTTATGCTGCTGAGCTATTTCCTGGACTCTTTATGATGACATTTTTCTATTTCTTTATAGAAAGGAAAAGTTTTACCATAAATATGCTCTTGAGTAATATTATGGAAGTGTATTTATAAGGCATTCATTGGGAATGCAGAATATATTTTCTCCTAAAGAATAGGTAGTGCTTCTATACTGAATAACAGAATTCTATTTAAGCACTGATATATAGGGAGTAGCATAGAAACAATACTGTAAAACTGTTGTGTATTTAGTATTTTATTGTGTCTTTATATTCAAAGTATTATGCTTTCTATATATGGGTTGCAAAATAGATTTAGTCAAACCTCACAGTTTACTCTTGTGGTCAAGATGACAGACATGAAAATAAATCACCGTGATGAATGCTTTCAAGGAAAGAATAAAGTTCCAAACCACGTATTCTGGAAGAGGTTGGAGCGGCCACAGTGTTCTGAGAGACAGGAAGAACCAGAAATGGCCCAAAGCAAAACAATCTACCTGCTAGTCCTTTCTTGACGCCAAGAGTAGGTCCGGATTCCTAGAAAAAGAACAGCTGTAATCATAGGGTTTTTTTTTTTCTGGAAAATTTAATATAATGTATTCTGTCAACCATCTGCTGTTCTTCTGTTTTCATTCTGCTTCATGTCCTCCTTTCCTCCTGTGTGTACATCTTTGTACCTTAGTCTACTCTCCCCCCAGAAATTTATAGGTTCTTATGGGCCAAATGTTTAGCGTACCTTCTTTTCACTTTGAAAGATCATTCTTCAGTTAATGTCTTAGTTCTGTTTCCTTGAGAAGTAGATGCATGTTAATTGTATTACTAAGCTGTGTTTCTTCTATTAGTACAGACTTCTGATAAAGA
Organism: Octodon degus; assembly: GCF_000260255.1. Lineage (NCBI taxonomy): Eukaryota > Metazoa > Chordata > Mammalia > Rodentia > Octodontidae > Octodon > Octodon degus. Next base: position 1,593,767 of record NW_004524843.1, read on the forward strand.
ATCATTAGTATGTGAAAGCACAGTAATAAATATGTAGATAAGGTGAATGCTAAAATTAGAGTAAAAAATCTAGGGGGAACTGGATTTTTATACTTTGGAAATATATTCAGCAATATGCTTATACTATCAAAACGAAAACTAGAAATTTGAGTGAAGAAACTTGGCAGGATCCACAAAGCAAGTTAACAATGTAAATATGTCCAGCATATAACTTACAGAGATCATGACCTGCTTTTATGTGATACTCAGAGAGGACACTTCAAGGGGTTTCTAGAGGAACACAATCTATAGAATATGTGCAATTGTGCAAGGAGATTTGTAAGGCAGGCTGACAAGGGCTGCCTACTGACTCAGAGGGAGGAGCATCTATAATGACTATATGCATACTAGACAGCTGGAGGCTCCTGTAGCTGCTCAGCCAAGAAGATGAAAGCCACTGAGCAAGAAGGGTCATGGGGAGTCAGGGAGATGGCTCAGTGGAATAAGCACTTGCCTGGCAAGTGCAAGGGCCTGAGTTTAATCCCTGGTTACACCAAAAAAAGAAAGAAGAAGAAGAAGAAGAAGAAGAAGAAGAAGAAGAAGAAGAAGAAGAAGAAGAAGAAGAAGAAGAAGAAGAAGAAGAAGAAGAGTCATGGGTATGGTGCAAGTCCAAGCCAAAGGCCAGGAAGTTTCCAGCTGAATTGCTGGAATGAGTCTGCCCTGAAAGGCTGAAGACTGGGGAGTTGTCGAGGCCAACATCCAAAGCTGTAGCAGCAAAGCACGCACCTGCTCAGGAAGACTAGAGCTCATCCAGACAGGCATACTTTTTTCTTCTTTCCCTTTTTGTTCCACCTGAATGCAAGCCTATTAATTGGGGATACCCCCTCGAGGGTTGTCTTCTCTCCTCGCTTCTGCATTCCATAAACACACTTAGAACTGTTATACTAATCTGCTTGATGTTTTGCTCCATCCATTCAAATTGATATAACATGACTAGCAGTAAAAGACACATACATTTTACAGTATTCTTGCCACAAATTTCTGTTGTTATCCAACTATCAGATAACTTATTATACCAATTTATATTGAGGAATATGCTACAAAACCAAAAGTGTCAAGGTCATAAAAGACAAAAATGGTCCAGATCCCCCCCCCAAAAAAAGCCAAGGAAGTACAATTAAATGAAAGAGATATTGGTAAACGTCACGGTTTTCAAATTAAATAATATGCTAATACATATGTTAATATGTTTTTATTAATTATACTATGGCTACATAAGATAATATTATATTATTAATAATGTTATTATTAATAATTTGCTACATAGCATTTTGAGAAATTAGGTGGGGAGATAAGCCAACTTTTGTAATATCTTAGTTCTTTTCTGGATATCCAGAAATGCTTCAAAGAAAAAACATGAAAAAACAAATGAAAGTGTTTTAGAAAAGAGGAGCCAACAAATGGTTTAGTCTAGCACTGTTGTGCACATTTCCCTTAGATGGTGTCTTGGTTACTTTTCTCCAATTGCTGAGACAAAATACCCAGTGCCCAATATTAAGAAGGAAAAGTTTATTTAGCTCACAGTTTCTGAAAGTTTCAGTCCATACTCAGCCAGCTTTAAGGAAGGGGGGCACATGGCAGAGGGCAACAGTTCATGGGGACAGAAAACAGCAAAAGCAACACGAGCAAAAAAGGAGGAACAGCTTGCAAACCTCTGTCCCTACCTCATGTTGTACACAAGCAACCTACCCCAGGGCACATGTAGCAGGCTCATCTGTAAGCTCAACGTTGGACCATGTGTCAATCAAAACTCTAGAAGTCTGCCCGTGATTTCCCTAGCCATAAACCTTAACAGAGGATTTCTAATAATAATATCTAATATAGTTTAAATGTGAAGGTTACTGAAAGAGAAAAAAGTGAGTGCCGATTGATAATACTTGTTTCCAGTGGGAGGGCTAAAATGACTGAGTACGTGCTCCTACTGTGCTCCTCCATGCTGTGAGTCATCCAAGTAAGTGGCCACGTTGTCACAACTAATATTGGCTCATGTGACATGCATAGCTTTTCATTGGGACAACTCCCTTGCCTGCTCAAAGTGAACTTCCTCTCCTTATAGTTAAATAGATGTTGTTTGATGTATGGATTTGCTGCTAATTGCTGCAAAGACTCCAGTTGGAATGAGAAAGGCAGAAATGACTCTGCCCACAAGCTCTGATTCCTCTTTGTAGGCTGATCACAGTGCTGCTGAGTACTCCACACATCTCATCTCTTTACCTTCCTTTGTGCCTCTCCTCACCTCCCACCCGGCACTAGAGATGGAAGCCAAGGCCTTGCACCTGATAGACAGTGCTCTGTCACTGCCTTCCAAGCATCCACTTTCCTTTTTATTTTATTTATTTATTCTTTGAGACAGGTTCTCACTAAGTTGCCCCGCCTGGGCTCAACCTTGAATCCTACTGCATTAATACTGTCCAGCCCTAACTAATTTAATCTCACCATACTCTTTGATTTCTGATCCCTCCTTCCTAAGGCAGTCCAAATCTGTATCTATTTTCTCTTGTTTCAAAAGCACATTTAAAATACTTCCCTTCATAGGAAGCAGGATGTCTAAAGAATTCCTGAGTTACTTATTCTATTGTTTCAAAAATATTTCCATATGTATATAATTTCTTCCATTTATACTCCAAATTTCTCTTAGTTCACTGAAAAGAAAGTTTTGTGCTGTTATCTTCATTTTTTCTTTGCAAGAGAAAGTTTTGTCTTGTACTTCAAGTAGTCTTTATTGTGGAATTTTGATATACTGTTGGATAGAAGTAAGAAGAGTGATTTATGTTTTCTTTATTAATATTTATTATATAAGACTAAAATAAAAATATTTCCATTCAAGAATCCTCATACTTTGTGCCATGGTCATTTATGTACAGATATTTCTTAAAGATTGTTATCCTTTTAAGAATAGAATTTTTCCTGGTTAATATTCAGTTACTCACTATATGCTAGGGACTCTGGAGTTGCTCCTTCCGACCCAGGATCATATGTGTAAATTCAGAGCGGCAGAGGTAGCCACCTGGTGGTTATTTAACCTTTCTACCTTGGGTCTTCCATCACTTCCAACCCAGTATGTCCCAAACTGGATGCAGCATCTTTCCCCACTGTTCCTCCCTAAGTCTTACTCTCCTCCTATGTTTCCTAGCTTAAGAAGCAATGGAAGCATTTCCTTCACTAGCTGAGTCAGATGCCTCGAAGGGGTCCTGATCACTCCACTCCTTTTACTCCTGCAGCCCTATGTTCAGCTGTCAGTGCTAATCTGGCACCCACTCTCTGAGGTACCCCCACTTCTCCTCCCTGTGCCCCTGTAAATCTGTAGCCCAACAGCTTCCTTCCCCTGCTGACTGTACTTACTGCTGTGAATTCATCCACACGGGGAAAAGCATGCTTTATAAAGTAACAGATTTCATTTTCCAGGTTAATCATCCACATTGCTTTGGGAACTTCTCTCCACTTTATTTTTTTTTTAAATAGTACTGTTTTAAAAACTCTTGGAAATAGTCAATATTGCCCAAGTAAGTTTGTGTTCTTGCTCAAGTCTACAGCCCCGCACAGGAATTCTTTATTTAGAGAACTATAATAGCACCAAAGCTCAGAGCTTAATTACCTGGTGACAATGAAATTATTATAACTGAAAGTTCAGTGACTAGTCCTTGTAAATGTCTTGACAGCTTAGAACACCCTTCAGGAGGTACAAAACTAAAACTCAGAACCCCCGAAGGGTGTTTATAATGTAAACAAAGCAATTCAGTAATATAAACAAAGCAATTGGCAGTTATAGTTAAACTAGAAAGTAACTCTTTAGAACCCTGGAAGACATTTTAAATAGCAAAGGCCCTTAGGTAAAGTTATAGTCTGCACTAGTTTTTTGACCTCCGTATGATGAACGTTTGGAGTCATATAATTCTTTCAGGGCAGATGTGGCATTTTTATAGGTTCTTTACCAGCACTACAAGCCTCTACCACCCGGCATCCTTAGTAAACAATGTTCTGGGTCCTTAGTATATCCCTTGCCAGAGAACTGCCATATACTTCACATATGTGAGACACTATGAGGTATTCTGTATTGAATAATTTCACTCTGCATCTTACACTGTTTTACTGACTATGCCCTAAATTCCTATATTTAGCTTTTTCAATAAATTAAAAAAACTTAAACTTGGAAGGCTGAGCAGGAGGATCATGAGTTCCAGCTCAACCTTTGCTACATAGTAAGACTCTGTCTCAAACAATGAAAATGAATAGATAGTGAAAACGATTTTTCCTGTCTGGTTAACAATCAATTAAATGGCATTTGTAGCTTAAAGCTTACCCTAATAACTGAGTATGTAAATGAGTACATTCTTTATGGTCTCTCCTGAGGATTTGGCTAAGGGAACACGGAAAAGGTCGATTAAGAGTTGAAAGTAACTTTTTATAATAAAGAAAGGAAGAACTGTTCTTCAAACTCCAGTTCAAAGTTGTGACCAGGTAGCCATCATTATTTAATGATAACTCTGAATGAAGACACAGAGTCCAAAAATCATCAAGTCTGCAAAACTTTCATTCCACTGCCTGTGTTTCTGAAAATAACCCCCAATCAATAATAACTTCACTCTGATAGCTGTGCTTCTGGGTGAGCAAGTGAATGACAGCCCCAAACTTCTAAAAGTTTAGTAATGATAAACTTGCTGGTCCTAGAACCAACAGGTCAGTGATGGTCCCATAGTTCCAGAGAACAGCTGTACCTCAGGGTCAATAACAGTCTTACTCCTTGCCCCATAGTTACTTGGCTATAAGTGCATTTTTTTCTAAGCACTCTTACTTCTGAGTATCCATCAATCACTGAACCCTAAGCTCTAGAAACTTTAGGTAGCATCAGCTCTTGCTGTAAACCTGGGATTGGATTTCACAGGTGTATTTCTCTCTGGTGTAAACTAGGAAATTTGTATATTTTTTCCATGAGAACTGAGTTCAACGTATTGTTAGTTCAGAAATTTATGAATTGAGTTCAATGTATTGTTAGTCAAAAGTTTACTGCCAAATTAACTGCCTATTTACATTACATTTTGAGTTCTGACCTAAAAATGACTAATACAAACTTCTCAATTTCTATGTCAGTTACTACTGTCCATTTATTTTATTTTATTTATTTTTTTATTTTTTGTATTTAGTACAGGGTCTACAGGGTCTCACTACCCAGACTGGACTCATGGTGATACTCCTCCTTTCAGCCTCCCAAGCACTGGCATTACAGGCTTTCATCACCATGCCAGTCTCAATTAACATCTCAGCATACCCTGAGGGCAAGACCAGCATGGCATGCCGGGGATGGAACCCCCCACCCCTGCATCTGCCTATGCAGGCACTTTAATCTGCTGAGCTATCTGGCTGGCCCCTTGTGCATTTTTATTTGTATATCCCAAAATGTCAAAATGCAATATTAATTTCATGATGAATTTTAGAAATAATCAACATGTTTTAAGAAGAGAAAAGTCCCTTTGAAGCACTTCAGGTACCATGTAATTTTTCATTTAATAGTAAAAATGATAGAAAGTCATTTACTTATAAGCTAGCATATCTAATATATAAGTACAAGAAATATATAATACCCTCAATTTATACAAAGAAAGCAATAAAGTAACATTTATATTAAGAGAAATTCATAAAAGAATAAAACAATTGTAGCTGAAAGTCTACTTTGTACGTCATCACCAGTCAGTTCAGAGTATAAAATGTACTGCTAACATAGATAAACTTAAAATTGTAAGACAATTTTCAAGTGCTGTAGGAAAAAACCTGCAATAAGAAATTTGCCAGCTCCCTGTACTATCAGAGAAACTATCACAGACCTTTTTGTGGCATGCCTACAATTGAGAGTGCTCGCACTTTGTAAAACTTTCTCTGAGGCAATATCTTTCCTATGTTAAATGCTTGCTTACACATCTACTGTGTTGTGCCTTTCAAGCAAGTCTTCAGAAATAGCAGAAAACATTTTCTCAAAGTTCCACTTACTGAGTTAGTAACTACAAAGAGTGAATGCTTAAATATAAACAAATATTATAGTAAAAGGCACATTGCTGTTAACCCACCTCAACACATTCCCCCTAATTTCAAACGTACTTATTCCATAATTCTTGCCACTTTCTGAAACAGTTCTGGAAGTCTTCTTCGTTGAGTGTCTCTGACTTATGATGAAAACTCTGTCGAATGTTTCTGCTGAGTACGTCCGGTGAAAGCCATGTTGATACAACCATTAAGGTTGTCCTTACCATCTCAGACACTTGATCTGATGCAGGGCACTTTGTGGCTTCTCCTCAAAGTCAAAGTGACCATGAAAGCTAAATGTTTCAGATCAATTCTAGGCAGGAAGGCAGTCACCACAGCACAAAAATACAGAAGAAGAGATTTCAGAAAGTGTAAAGAATAACCAAATAAGTGTGTTCAAAGCAGGAGGGAGATTGTGGGGAGTTAATGGGCAATGTGCCTTTTAATGTAATACATTTATTAAAATTTAAGCATTCACTGTATTTTTGATGACATGGCGTACAAAGGAGCAAATGTATTCTTTACAACCTTGGCATTGTTTCATAGCAAAGGCCTTCAGAGGGTGATCCATGAAACTGCCTCTTTTTATGGAGATAATACAAATATCAATTCCGTGGATGCTTGCTTAAGTTTACAAAGGAAATCAATGCATACAAGAGTCTATAATGTGTCTATTTCTACATGTGTTCAGTCAGCAGTGCTCTGTCCTGTATTAATCCAACTTTTGTTACTGTAATGAAATACTTGAGGCTGGATCACTTACAAGGAAAAGACTTTATCATTCAGAATTCCAGTCCAAGGTTAAAGCGTCCCATCCTATGACTGGCCCAGGGTAGTTTAGGGTGTCACGTGACAACACAAGAAGCTCAGAATGTCTATATCCTCTGGTCTCTTCTTACATTTGCCACCCATTTAATCATGGGGTTCCTTCCAATGAACTTATTTAACTGCTGTTTATCTCCAAAGAGCCCACCTCTTAAAACCATAGTAAAATTCAATTTCTACCCTCGTAATAATGTACATTGAGGATTAAATTTCAACACCGTAACATGTGGAGCCCACACTTATCCAAATCATTCTATAAGCTTTGTGTGGTCAGTAAAGTATTTGTCATGAAAGTATTTTATTTCAGCACTTATCCTATTCAAACTGAACTACTAATGAATCTTTGTAATTTTGTTTCAGTATTGTTTTTCTCATGCTTTGTTTTTGTTTTAGTAATAAATATAGTCAAAAGAATCCACAGTTTATCTGAAACACTGAAAGCATATATTTTGAAGAGGCAGCCTCACAAGTTCTTGCTCATTTTTAAATAACCCATGGAGTGAAACCTACTTATTTCTTGTTTATTGCTTTCAATGTTACTTTAGCAAAAGGATTATGTAATTGTAAAGAAGAATGGAGGTTGTTATTGAAGTACTCCATCATTTAAGAGAACTTGTTGAGTGCATTAAAGAAAAATAATAAAAATTTTATTTCTTAAATGCCAAGGAGGTTCTAAAGGGAACATTACTTGGAAACAAGGGGAAACCATGTTGAAGCAGAGTAGTATTATAGCATTCATCCAGACTATACCTTTTAATGGCTTTTATCATGGAACAATTTTATTCTTTTCTATGGATATTACTAAGCACTCAAGTATAAGAAAAGTGGAATCCTCATATTGGGCAAATATGAATGAAATAAAAAATTTCAGTTATGTACCTTTTGTCATTGAACAGTATTTGAAACAAGGTAGATCAAGGTATAGAACCTAATTCTGAAGAATAGACAAAAAGTCATTTCAGGAAGGATAGTACTGGGTGTTGCAGCAAAACAACAAGTCACAGAAGTTGCTAACTCTGTTCAGAATCCAGATTCAGCATTGCAGTTTACAAGGCTATTATTGAACATGTTTTCTCATTAATGAATATTCAGTGGACAAATAAATGAAGTTAGATGGAGCATAATGGAAGGTGTGTTGCAATGTAACTGAAACACAGACTTCACTGCAAAGAATTTTAATTTTTTATTCATTTTAATGAAAAAATAGCACTGAAATAGTTTCTAAACAGGTTACTAGGACAGTTATAATAATTAATACATTTCATATTGTTGTCTTCATAGTGGTTATTCAGAGGACAAGATGCAGATATGATATCTTGTCCAAACAATATTAGTACAAATCTTTCCTCTCATCGAACTAAGAGAAGATAGCTGTATATCTATCCTAACTATTTTGTATATACAGATATATTTTTCACTATAAATGGTCTTTTATTTATATCCCCCTTTTTTGTTTTGCTTTGTCAGAAATGGTTGTTCCATTGTTGTTAGAGAAGATGTATTTGGAGAAGTCTTTAAAGGACCTTTTTATACTTGATGCCAGTTCAAATATTGTAGGTACTTGAATTCAAAAAATTAACCCAATACAATCCAATAGTCCATAATAGTAGTGGGTTATAAGCAGAACTGGAAATTCTCAGAAGTTGTTGACTTGAGCCTTTTAAAGCCCAGTATATTAATATGGTATTACTTTTTATGCCTCATGGTTACACTTTTCTGCTGGAAAGTTAAGACCAAGTTAAAGCAAGACCTATATAAATAAAAATCTAATTTTTGTTACAAAATTGCTTTGTTGAGAGCTACTAGTCTAGGCCCAAGTCAAGTGCACAGCACTGTTATTTACATCATCATTATTAATATTAATATTTATGGTGATTAATTCTATTAATATTATTCTGATATGCCAGGTTTTCCTAAGGATAAAATCTGCAAATCCCCCCAAAGCCCCCAGTATTATATATATATATATATATATATATATATATATATATGACTTTAAAATTAAATGAAAATAGAATTTAAATTGAGCATAGTGAAGCATGCTTGCCAAATTAAGAATAGACTTGAGTTCTATTCTGGTTTTAAAATATATATATATATATATATATATATATGATGCATAGATATAAACTCAAGAAACATACATATAAACATACACACATATGCATATATACATCTCTGATTTTTTGTTTTCAGATGCAGCAAATTAATATTATATCAGCCAGGATTGTCAGGCAGCTGCAATAAGACACAGATTGGCTGAGTAGTTACAATGGATATTCCTTATGTACTTGCTAAAAAGGAAAGTATTTTGCCTCAACCAGTGTAACTTTTGAATAGAGTATTTGAATTTAAATGTCATCTAGTGGCAGTGGATAGTACTATGTCCAGGCTAGACTTGAATTGAACAAACTTTCTTCAGAAGAAACCTAGAAAGGTCAGAAACACACTAAAAATTTGCTCAGTATTGGAAATGCTAATTCAACCAATAGATTAATTAATAAGAAACACCACGTGCTCTGGAGGGGGAATAAAACTAGAAATGGAGATGGGCGTGACGCTACTAACCCCACTGATGTATTCATGCCTTGGACCCCAGCAGACATGCTCCCCAGCACAGACTGCCAAGGGCACAGCTCCTTGACAAGGGGCGTGGGCCATTGTTGCTGCAGTCATGGCTAAGGTTAGTTCACTGAGGAACTAATCAAGGGGCAGCTGGGAGGATCCTTCGCAATGTGTTCCCACGGTTGTATGTTTTTGTTTTGGGAGTGTTACAAAAAGTGTGTTTTTTAAAAATATTGCAGTCACTGCTCCATATGCTTCTCATGGCCACAGTTACAAAATCTTTTGTGAGAATGTAGAACAGATGTTGCCTTCACCCCTTTTCTGTAATCCTGCCACAGGAAAAAACTGCTTCCTTCATATCTAACACTGTGATTAAGTATTTTTCAGCAGTTATCTATATTTTCTCTTGGCTAAATTTCATGAATGGCTTATTTTTAACACAAATGTTAGCTTGAATTTGTCTTATATTTTCTCTCATCATGTTTTAAGATACAGAAAATAAGTACAATGAAGATCTAAAACGTATTTGTAAAAATCTTATTGAGAAGCCTAAAAAAGCCCAAGGTGTATTTTCTATAAACATGATGAAATTCAAAAGTAAAAACATGATGTTTCATTACAATTTAGATGGATATAGAAGAATATTTTATGTTGTACTTTTTGTCATTCCTAACTTTTTACAACATAGTGCTGAGAGAAAATCAGTGGAGTGTGGACAAAAAAAACTATAAAGGTAAACAGTTAAAGCAAAAGAAATTGCACTAATCTTGAATAGTGAAATATAACAAAATGCCTTGTTAAAACAGAAGAAAGAGTGAAATAGAGTAGTTTACTAAGAATATGTGCATTTCTTATAGATTCATTAAATAAATTCTTGGATTGTTTGATAACCTGAATGAAAACAGTAATCACATACTACATCTTCAATAAATTTTTTTTAAAGAATCACATACTACATCTTCAATAAAATTTTTTTAAATAAGATTAGTAGAAGATGAAAGATTTATATGATCTGAAGAAAAACCAGAGTATAAAAAGAAGATTGGGGAAAAAAAGCCATTTAAATTCTTGCTGACTTGCCTTTAAATACTCAAATGTGTTAGATAACACAAGGCTCATCACAAATCACTACCAAGCATGGCTAGTGTGAGGTGGGTAATGAGTGTAGTTGGTTCAGGGCCCGTAGCTCCCACACCAGAACATGTTCAGGGCCCTAATGTCTGTGATTCATGTACCAAGAATTGGATTGACACGTCCTCAGATTTAACAGCAGAACTAAATATCACATGCTGTAACCAGTGATGAGGTGAGAATCTCAAAGCAGTTTGTTCAGCTATCAATGTCCAACATTTTTTTCTTTTTTGGAATTCATCCCAGGAATGCAAGGATGGTTCGATATGCACAAAATTATAATAGTAATACATCACATCAACAAAGCCAGAAGCTCATATAATCTTCTCAATAAATGCAGAAAAAGCTTTTTTATTTATATTTTAATAATTTTATTGAGAAAGAAGTAACAATGAGATATTTTCAAAACAGGTTAGTAGTACAGTTACAATAATTAATACATTACATATTTTTGTCTTTGTAGTATTATTTCTAGTACAAGATGTAGACATGATATTAGTTCAAAACACCATTAGTTCAAAACCTTCTTCTCATTGAACTAAGAGAAAGTAGCTGTATAGCTATCCTAACTATTTTGTATATAAAGATACAAAATGGTCCTTCATTTGTATCCCCTTTTTTTGTTTAGTTTTGTCAAAGATGGGTATTCCATTGCCATTTAAATATTGTAGGTGCAGGAATTCAGCAAAATAATCTAGTATAGTCCAGTAGTCTATAATAGTAGTGGGTTATCCATAGGACTGGCAACACAAACACACTGCAATTAGCAATGATAACGACTGAATTGTTCACATGTCTTCCACTACAAAGTATGGGCAGGTGAAGACTTGATCAAAAATGAATGAAGCCAATGAGGGGAGCAGGAGCATGAACGAGGTTAGGGAGCAAATAAATACAATACAATTTGAAAAATTTAGAAGTTTTAAAATAGCCAATTCCTTTAATATCTCTCTTACTTATAACAAATATTTCCTTTGGCTGCTAACTTGTATGTTGCATTCTCTTCACCTTCCTTCCTCAAATGTATAAACTACAGTCTATAAAGCTGAGATCTGTGTTTGTGTTATAAAAGGTTAGATTTTTTAAAAAATGCAAAAGGGCCAGGGAGATAGTTCAGTAGAATAAGTGCTTGCCTGGCAAGCACAGGGTCCTGAGTTCAATCCCCAGTACCACAAAATTAATTAATTAATTAATTAATTAATTGATTGATTGATTGATTGATTGATTAAAATTAAAGGTTAGCTGGCAGGCATTCTCAGGAAGATGAAAGAGATAAAGTGTCTGACAACATAAGCAACATTATTGTGCAGTGGTTAGAAACACAAACAAGATACACTTATATCAACATGGGCACTGTAATACCTAAATGAGCGCTCATCAAAGTGATGGAGGGCAGGGAGAGAAGGAGGGGAAGGATGTGACACCCAGTGTTATCTAAATTAGCGATATTTGTATCTAAGGTAATATTTGATTTTCAAGAAAACACCAAGATGTTCAGTGAAAGGATTGGAATGAGTAGAGGGAGTGGCTCAGGGTTAGCACAATGGAGAGGAAGAGAGAGTATCAAGCTGGGTACATATTGGTGGAAAAATAAGAGTGCTTGGCTGTGAATGGAGCTTAACTCTGCAAACTGGAGGCTGAACGTATCTGTGGAATGTAGGAGCTTCAGTTATTTTCTAGTAATAGACTAAATTATGGTTTAATACTTACAAGTAAAATACATTTTGTGGAAAGTTTGTTTTAAATTAAAATAGTCTGAGATAAGTAAAATCCAGGACCACAATCTAAAGAGTTCATGAAGCTACACATTTCACAATCTGTGGAAGAATAAAATCAAGAGAAATATTTTGTTGTTTGGAAAATTGAGAACAGTGAAGACAATCAGACTGTCATCAAACTCAAAACTGATGAAAATAGCTCATGAACCACGACACATACTTAATTTTATTATTTAAGAGCATTATGTTTACATGATGTCCCTCAAGGGTTGCGTGTGCTTATAAGTGGGGCTTTTGAAAGGTGATCCCGAGCCTACTCCTGACCTGGGAGGTGGACTCTGGTGGAATGCAGTGGTCAAGGGCAGAGCAAGCTGGAAGGGTCTGTCTCTGTCTCTCTGTCTACCTGTCTCAGTCTATCAGTCTGTCTCTTTGTCCTCTGTCTTTCTCTCTCCTCTCTCCTCCCTCCCCCTTCCCTTTCTCTCTCTCTCTCTCTCTCTCTCTCTCTCTCTCTCTCTCTCTCTCTCTC
>NW_004524843.1:1606685-1610272 GCF_000260255.1 Octodon degus
CTCTCTGTCTGTCCCTCTTTGTGTCTGTCTGTCTCTCTCTGTCTCTCTCTGTCTCTCTCTCTCTCTCTCTCTCTCTCTCTCTCTCTCTCTCTCTCTCTCCCCCTACCTCCATGATGAGCTCTATCATGCAGTCCTGCCCGGGAGGCACCAAACTGAACTGAAATCTGTACATACTGTAAGCAAAAATGAAACTCCCCTCCTTAAACTTAGTGGTCATGGTTTGCACCCCAGTGACAAGGAAAGGAAAGTAACTAAGGCAGAGTCATAATAAGAGAAAACTAAGGAGCATGTAAGTCATTGTACAGACCAGCTAACTTCTGCTCCTCTGCCCTCTATGACCAAGTGCTCCTTCCTAAGTCCAGGCTAGGTCCTTTTCCTGGCTGCTCACGTTGATTGCATATAGGGGATCACAAGTATTCACTTTCCTGTATTTTCCAGTAGATAGCAAGCATCAGAGAATAAGAACAAAGAAATGCCTTTGTATGTGTATCCCTAACATGTGGCATTGACCCTGGTACCTAGCAAACACACACACATACACACAAAAGAGCAACTATATGACATGATGGATGTTACTTTATATCTCTATAGTAACATTATATATATATATATATATATATATCCCATAATACCATGTTTTGTACTTAAATATAAGCAATAAAAAGTATTTTAAAATATTTATAGCAAGTATATACAATGGAACAAACATATCAGAGTGTATTAGTATCCTACAAGTCAAGCATGTAGCTATTATATTTATGGCCTGTTAGGAGGTGACCTTAAAATCAGGATTATCATCATTTTTGTGTTATTAATCTATTTTAAATTTATTTATTTGATACAGGGTCTTGCTACACAGCTTGGACTCATAGTGATCCTCCTGTCTCAGCCTCCCCAGCTTTGGAATTACAGGCGGGTTCCACCACACCTGGTTTTGGGGCTGCATGGCATGTGGTACCAGGGATAAAACCTGGGTCCTTGTGCTTGCCAGGAAGGCACTTAGATCACCGAGCTATCCCCTCAGCCCTGCATTATCAATGGAATAAGAAACATCTGCCAATATTTTTCTCTCTTTGCTTTAGTATTTTGTCATTTAATAAAGAAAAATCCTTGAAATATATTCTGTTAATTTTACCACCTAGCTACTATGATGATATTTAAAATAATTTCAAGTACAAATAATGATAACGCAAAATAATCAGTTTAACTTGTGACTGGTCATCTCAAATGGTAACAGGCTGAGGATACAGCTCAGTGGTCTGGCACTTGTCTGCCGTGCACGGGGCCCTCTGTTTACTATCCCGTCTCCAAAACATAAAAATAACATAAAATAAAACAATTTTCTAATTCTTTTCAGTAACTAAAAGCTCTTTAAAAATAAGAATGCATTCAAAAAGTAATTGTTTACATCACATCATATATTCAGGTAATTCTTGGACAATGTTATCTATGCAATCGAGAACAAATAATACATCTATCTTTTTTATTGGCCTAAAAGCAATTAGTTAAGTGATAAAACAACTAAAATGTTGTAGAATAAAATAATTGAAAGGCACAATATGATAAAGGAAAATCCAGTTTGCACATACAATAGTGAAGGAATCAAAATAATCCAGAAATTAGAATTCACTCGTGCATTTTAAACTACATAGTTTAGGGGCCAGGGAGATGGCTCAGTAGAATAAGCACTTACCTGGCAAGCACAAGGGCCTGAGTTCAACCCCCAGTTCAGCCAAAAAATACATAAATAAATTACACAGTTTAAAATACACAATACATGATCCTTATTGCCTTTAGTAATCTTTTCATCTTTGTAAATTTCTCCATATAGTGTTTTGTTGTGTGTGTGGTTCCAAGGGTTGAACTCAGGACCTTGCACTTGACAGGCAGGCAGGCACTTATTCTACTGAGCTATCTCCCTAATCTATCTCCTTATACTAATGCATGCACACTTAGTCTGGCATTCATTATTTCCTGTTTCATATTGATTCTGTTTTAAGATATTCTTCTCCTACATGATGGATTTTCTTTAGTGTACTGTATATTTTAGTACAATAGCTAATTCTGTCATTTAAAATTTTTGAAAAGGTTTTCTAAAATCTATTTTTCTGTGTATCTTTTTATACAGTATAATATACTTACAGAAAAAGGGGATGTCTTTTGTGAATTTCCTTAAGTTTTTTGAAAATAACAGTTAACATGTAGAATTTTCACCTTAACTAACTCTGAATGCTGATACCTGCAATCTGAGCAACTACATTGAGGACAGCAATGTGTAATACAAAAACTATGCCTAAATAGCTATAATCTTGGTCTTCTAAATGTGTACCATTTCTAATGTTATATCAGTGATTACTATACTCTCTCTCTCTTTTTTTCGTATTTTTAGGGATGGATCTACAGGGTTTTCAGGGTCTCACTGCTAGATCGAACTCATAGAGATCTGCCTGTTTACAGCCTCCCAAGAGCTGGGATTACAGGCATGTGCCACCATGCCCAGTCTCAATTGCCCTCTCAGTGCGCTCCGGGGATGGGGGCAGGGCTGGCATGGCAGGTCCAGGGATCAGGCCCTTGGCCCCTGCACCTGCTTGCAGGTGCTTTAATCTGCTGAGCTATTTGGCTGGCCCACTATACTCTCTTTAAAATACTTTTTAAAAAAAAGCAAAGAAAGAAAAGAAAGACAAAAACAAAAATTTAAGATTTCTTGAAAGCAAGAGGTGATATTCAGTCATATGTCCAGTCTGTCATAACTATATATGTTAATCTGAGCAACAGATTCAATGATAAAAATAGATAACGTATCAACCATTGTTAATCAGCTATTCTTATTTTAAAAATTGTAACATTGTTGTATGTTACCATTTCTGATTTTTGTCCTTTTGTTTTTATTCTTCAAAATAAAATAAAACTTTTAGAAATGTGGATGTCTTACATATGCAGTCCACTGAATTCTTCACAAGTGAAACTAGTACTATTTTTGGATAGTACTTACAACAAACATTAGGGTTTCTCCCTTCTTTTCCAGGGAAGGCTCCTTGTAATACTGATGGATTGTGTGGAATGACTAATGGTTATCACCATGAATGGGTTAGAAAGGGACACCCTGGCTGAAACTAGCTGTGTCAAGAACTGGGCTGGGTTAGTCTACAGTGAAGATAAGGAGTTATTTGATGGATAAAAATATGTTATATTTGATTATTAACTTCTGATGTCATGTCACTGTGGGGAACTATATAAAGTTAGCAACATATTGAGATATTTAATTACAAAAACAGGTGATTGCATAAATATTCATACAAGTTGCCTTAATTCCAGGCCTCTTAATCCAAATTTATGTGTTTCAGTTCTAAACAGTTTTTGAATTTCAGACAACAAAAAATAAATAATGTAACTGTCACTTTAAACACTAAAACTAATGGATTGTTACAATTAGTTTTTTTTTAATTCAGAGGCAGTAGAAACTAAGATAAATCATTGAATGTACAATACTTGGCAATATGAAAGATATCAAAATTTTTCAAAAATAATAATCTTATACTCAGAACGTCTAATAGGATCTGCCAACATTTCAGCATCTTTCCCCTGAG
>NW_004524843.1:1612339-1613575 GCF_000260255.1 Octodon degus
AGCAAGTTAGTGAGCACCCGTTGAAAAAAACGGAGAGGTGCACAAGGAATTCTCAATTCAAAGGTCCCAATCTCCTTATCCTCCCCAAAAGTAGAAAGAATAGAGAAAGAAGGAAAGAAAGAAAGAAAGAAAGAAAGAAAGAAAGAAAGAAAGAAAGAAAGAAAGAAAGAAAGAAAGAAAGGAGGGAGGGAGGGAAAGAAAGAGAGAGAAAAAGAAAGAAAGAAAGAAGAAAGAAAGAAAGAAAGAAAGAAAGAAAGAAAGAAAGAAAGAAAGAAAGAAAGAAAGAAAGAAAGAACCACAGACCACCTGAATAGAGCTATTTCCTTTTACCAAGAAATCAAATCATTGATTTCTCCTTTAATAGCAATCGGGGGAGCAGGCTGCTCTGTACACCAGCCTGGTTTAATGCTTAACTTTTCCTACATTCTTCAAGTTCAGTCCTTTAGCATCATTCACTTTCATATCCTAATTGCAGAGCTTTTCAATGACTGAAGGGCACTTCTGGTTGTCTTTGGATGTTTTAGTTAGATTTATCTTGTTTATTATTGACATCTAAGAGTTTTATAATCTTGCTGTTCCACTCAGGTGCTGAGGTTTGGTGTGTGAAGATCTCACTTCTTTCCTTGGTGCTAATATATGTAAAAGGGCTCTATGATCCATCTGAAACTGTCTCAGTTTCATGGAGGAAAACTTGTCATAAATGTTCATACTGGAAAAGAATATCATTTCTTTCATTTCACATGGTAAAGTGTTTCTTTTTTCTTTGGAGTTTAGATTTATGTTAGTTTTCCAGTTGCTAGAACACAATACCTGATACCCACAGATTACTAAAGAGCAAAGATTGAATTTTACTAGTGTTCTAAGGGGGTTTAGTCCATGGTGGGCTGGCTTCATAGAAAAAATATGATTGTGGGATGGCATGGTAGAGCAAAGTTGTTTAATTTTAAAGTATTAATATAATTTTAAAGTATTAATTATCATAGTGATGTGAAGCAAAACAGAGGAGCAGTGACACAGGAAAAAGGGAAGGCCTATCATAGACGCCAATTCCATTCCTCTAAGACCCACACGGACCCAACCAGATGTGTGTTCCACCAATCCCAGCAGCTCTGGGATGCCAGCTGAGATGATGCTCTCCCCTAACTGCTGCAGATATTATGAATGGAAAAGATGTCACAGAACACAGAAGGTTTTAAGGTTCCATGGTACCAAAAGGGGTGTCTGTGGTAGAGGCCA
>NW_004524843.1:1614125-1615877 GCF_000260255.1 Octodon degus
CCCACGTAACACAGAAACCAAAAGAGGATTTTGTATATTAACAGCATCACTAAGACTGATGTGAAATACATCTCCTATTTAACCGCTTAAACAATATTTAGGATGTTTACCATCATCAAGTAAGTTAAACTGTTCATATTCTAAAAGAAAACACACAATAATGCCTTATGATGTACTGTTTAGCTTACTGAGTCATAATGACTCTCAAGGATAATTAGGTCTCAGACATCCTGACTCCAGTCTAGCTCTATGTTTATAAGCTGTAAGCTCATTCTTGACCCAAGAGGCCGCATTTATAGAAACCCATCCTCCAGGCATAATGACTAGCAAAATTGATCAGCATTTCTAATGGATCTCTATTGATCAAAGCAATGCTGTTTTGTAGGATATAATTTTAAAGTATTAATTATCATCCATTTTAATTAAAAGTAATTAGCATTGTAAGTCAGTGATCACTTAGAAGTATTTTAGATAAAGACAGAATATTTACTTGATGAATTTAAATTCATTGAGTCATCTGTAACTTTATATTTTATATAAGTTATTAGAATTTTATGTATTTGGAGTTTTTTTGTTCATTTCAATAAACTTTATTTCTTTGCAATTGATTTATAACAAGCATGCATATAATAATTCATTTTCCTATATACCCAGTTTACCAGCTGACCCTTATACTAAGAATTTATATTTGCATGCTACATTAATGACAATTAATGAAGCCATATTTATGACATTATTTTTCTTAACTACTGACATTTGTCTTTTCATTTCTGATTTTCCAGAATGTCCTTTTTTTTCTTCCAAGATCCCACCCAAAATACCACCTTACATTGCACCATCGTGCCTTCTTAGACATCTCTAGGTGGTGACAATTTCCAAAGCTTTCCTTGATTTTGATGGTCTTCAGTGCTTGAAGCATAATAGGTCACATGTTATGTAAAATGTCCCTGAACTGAGATTTCTCTTATATTTTTTTGGATCAGGGTTATTAATTTTAAGGAGCAGAGAAGGTCATTATGGTTTAGATACGGAATATCCTCCCCAAAGCCTCATCTGGGGATCTGGGAAGGGGCCAGGATCATCAGGAGTAAATCTACTGATGAGTTTCTGACGGAGTTTGCCAGCTCTTTTTTCTCTATTTCCTGGACATCACACTGTAAGACGCTTTCCCCCACTGCCGGCTCTTCCTCCTGGTTGATTCCCACTTGAGCCTTCTGAAAACGTAGGGTGAAATAAACCTCGTATGTATGTATGTATGTATGTATGTATGTATGTATGTATTTTTGTGCAGGGTCTCACTGCACAGCTCGAACTCCTAGTGATCCTCCTGTCTTCAGCCTCCCCACCGCGTGCCCGGGGACAGGCCAGTGCGGCATGTGGTGCTAGGGATCGAACTCTGGTCCCTGAGCTTGCTAAGCAGGCGCTTAGTCCACTGAGCTATCTAGCCGGTCCTAAACTTCCCCTTCTTTAAGATGCAGGATGTTGCATTTTGTGTCTTGGCAATAGGAATGTGACTACCATGGGGAACACAGCAAGTAAAGTGCGCACTGGTCGCATCATTTCAGTGGCACACACTGTCGATGTGAGCTAGCATTGCTCAAGCTAACTGTGGTTTACTCTGTGATGCTTTTGAAGTGCATGTATAGTTTTCATGGTGCTTTAAAAGTGCATGGTAGGGCGGGGGAGATGGCTCAGTGGAAGAAGCGCTTCCCTGGCAAGCGCAAGAGCCTGAGTTCAATCCCCGGTTCCACC
>NW_004524843.1:1616239-1619534 GCF_000260255.1 Octodon degus
GGGATAGATATATAGTTGCATTCTCTTAATGAATAGAATGATTTGTTCTAATGGTGTTTGTAAGTAGGATCACAAGTCTGCATCTTGTACATTAACCACTAAGAAGAATATATGCAGTGTATTATTTCTTGAAACTGTACTTTCGATTTGATTTGAAACTGTCTCATTGCTATATGTTTATCAAAACTTTGAAAAGAAAAAAAAAGGCAATTAGTGTTCCATCTTTGCAGGTGAATAGGAGAAATGGTGAGTCTAATAATTTGTAGCAGAAATACATGAAGCTTGTACTGAAAATGGAACGGCCCACCACCTGCTATTACCTGTGACTCTCTCCAGGTGCAGCCTTGCGCATCGCTCCCTTTTCAGCAGAAGAGTAGAAAGGATGCTGGTTGTGTATGTTGACTACATTCTCCTTCAGTACAGTGAAAACAGACTTGCCTTTGTGTGTGATTCTGTGTGATTGCCCTCCCTTTTACAATCAAATCCACTGAAGACAAAAAAAATGTATTTTCTCCTTAGCCTAATAGCCTTAAATGTCTGATGTCATAAGAGGTCTAAATTAAGTAACTGAAAAAGCATATAATATAAATTAAGATGATTTAGTACATTAAAAAGGAAAAGTGATAACATATGCCACGGTATATGAATTATGTTATAAACCATAAAAGAGCATTTTTGAAATGTTGAAGTTGCTTTATAATATTTAAAAGATGACATCTAAAAGGCTTTCTCTTTTCTTTTTAATGTGTTTGATCACCTTTTTTTTCTAAGATACATAGGTCTCTGGAAATGGTTTATACTTGTGTTGAGTCCAATTAGCTGAGGAGAAAACTCACATGCTTTGTTCTAACTGAAGCTCAAGTTCTAAGACATGGGAACAGAAGAAATCTTGAAAAATAATTTCAGCAACCTCCCCAATGTTTGCACCACATAATCCTCACTGTAACTGTAGTCCACATGATTTTTATGTTTACAGATGACTCTCATTTAATTCTATATATAATCTAGCATGATATAGAGAGGTTGATGAGTCTCAGCTCTCATACAAATTTTCTACAAAAAAAAGTTTTTGTGATTACATGCAGTTTAATTAGGGCACCAACAGTTGGAAAGCACTTCAAAGTGCTTTTTCACCAGTAACTTTTTTTTTTACCTTTTATATTAATTTCACCACAAAAGACATAATTTTAGATTCTACATTCTCCTCAAAATATTTTCACAAGTTGTTTTGATTCAAAATAGAAATACAGGGTCAGCCAATAAAAGCTCAGCAGATTAAAGTGCCTGCAAGCAGGCACAAGGGTGTGGGGGCAGGGGTGTTGATCCTCAGGACTACAGTGCCACCCCCCTCTCCCCCAGGGCATGCTGAGACAGCAATTGAGACTGGGTGTGGTGGCTCTCGCCTGTAATCCCAGCTCTTGTGGAGGCTGTAAACAGACAGATCACTAATAGTGAGACCCTGAACACCCTATAGACCCTTCTGTAAAATACAAAAAAGAAAAAAATATATAATTATCTAATTTTTAGGAAGAATATATACTTATTTTAAAATATGTAAAAAAAAAAAAAAAACCTTCCCCATTGTTTTATTTCACAAAAATGAGCTTCCTTCAGAAAGACAGAGAAGTAGAGGTCTGACTGGCATGAGGTGTAAGAACGTTCATGGCCTGATGATCAGGGAGACAGAGGAAGACACAACTCAGAGTGTAGCTACCAGAAATGAGGTCAGAGACTGGTAAAGTATGATGCAGAGTTGAATTGCATAAAAGATGAATTTAGATAAAAAGCAAAGAGGATACAAAATTTTTTCATGAAATTGTCTTGTTTTTTTCTTCTTTGTTTCTCTAACTTTAGAAATCTGATATATTAGGTGCAACATTTTAAGATGATTATAGGTCATGAAAGTAAGTCTTGTACATTGCCTGGCACACGATAGTCACCATAGTTCGTCATTCTATGAACATATGACCTTTCATGGATGACTCTGTTTTTGTTGTTTGTTGTTGTGCTGTAGACTGAACCCAGGGACATGGATGTGCTAGGCTAGCTTTCTACTACTGAGCATTCAACGTCACTCGCAGCCTGTTGATTTTGTAAGGTGTCTTCCCTAGAGTCACATATTTAAATCTTTATTTCTTTTTTTCTACCCAGGCCTCTTAAGAAGCTGAAAAGGAGATAAAATATACAGGATGAAAAGATGGCAACGTTGCCTCCTCCAGGACCTCAAAGCTTTGTCCGCTTCACAAAACAGTCTCTTGCCCGCATTGAGCAGCGCATTGCTGAAAGAAAAGCACAGGAACCCAAAGAAGAAAAGAAAGATGATGGCGAAGAAGGCCCAAAGCCCAACAGGGACTTGGAAGCTGGCAAACAGTTGCCCTTCATCTACGGAGACATTCCTCCAGGCATGGTGTCGGAGGCCCTGGAGGACCTGGACCCCTACTATGCAGACAAAAAAGTGAGTTCTTGGGGCTTCTATGGTATGTTCCTCTTGGTTTCCTTGCATACAAAAGATATTTAAACAGAGTACTGTAAGTGAAAATTAGGGGAAAACCAATCATGACCTAAACATTAAATTAGTACATCTGTAGGATATTCACAATACGTACTCTTCTTACTTTATCGTTAGAAAGGTTTTTGACATTGGCTTATTAACTTGATTTCTTTTAGGGTATTCAATATAACAATCTGCTCTTATGGATACAATGACACATACCCCAAAATGCATTGTATGCCTATTTTTCTTGCTTGTAATTAATGCTATGTGTGTGAAAATTCGAAAGCTCTTGAAAAGTTTTTCATGAGAATCAAAATTGCTAATTCAAACTTTAAAATATTAAATTCTTTTTTTAAAAATTTCAAGTACAAAGTAACTTGAACCTGTCAATTGTTAATAATTTCTGACACTGCCCATCAAGCAGAAGACCCAACACTATTATGGACTACTGGACTCTTTTAGAATATTTTGCTGAGTTAACACACCTATAATATTCAAATGACAGAACTAAACAAAAAAATTGATACAGATAAATGCCCACTTTCTATCTGTGTATTCAAAATGGTTAGGATAGATATACAGTTACATTCTCTTAATGACTAGAGGGTCTTGTTCTAATAGTGTTTGTAAATAGGATATCATGTCTGCATCTTGTACAGCAAATAACCCTAGGAAGAGAGTATGCAATGTGTCAATTATTGAAACTGTCATACCAATTTGATTTGAAACTCTCTCATTGCTATTTGTCTCTCAGTAAAATTATGGGAAAAAATAAAATAATAATAAAACTATAAATAGTAA
>NW_004524843.1:1619634-1624607 GCF_000260255.1 Octodon degus
TAAATAAATAAATAAATAAATAAATAAATAAATAAATGTGCACGGTATTCCAGTCAAATTTCACCTGTGGAAAAACATCACTGTTTCCAGAGAAGTGTCATTTTCAGAGCAGAATTGTATTTGACCAATAGTGAGAATCAATAAAAGCTTCTATTTTACTTCTCTTTGCATTTGTCAAATGTCAAATAATTTAGACTTAAGCCAATCTTATTTATATTTTGGCATATATTCAATAAGGTCTATAAGGCCAATTTTAATTTTATATAAATAGAACTTAAATAATCTACAAAAGATTCTGACATGGAATACAAAGCAGCCTGTTATTGTTATGCAAATGTAAATTTATACCTAATCTGCTGCTCCTTGAAATAAGGAAATATCTTCATCCCTCTAATAGCAAACAAGCAAGAAATTCAAGCACTTTTTCCTTTGAGGAATACTGAAGTTATCAAGCTTCCTGCTTAAAGGGATTCAGTGGGAAGAAGTATTTTGAACAGAATGAACTCTACTTATAAATTATGCATTTCCTACACAAAATAAAGTATGCTAATAATAATCAGTAGGACAGCACGATTTAGTGACGGGAATGTAGCTCTGTGCAGAACACTTATCTAATGTGAACGCAGGCCTTGCTTCAGTTCCCAGCACTGAAAAAAAATCACAATTCTTATTACAAAATTACATAGTCATAATAGAATATCGTACTTGAATCATTATAGGATTGTTGTTCTGACTTTAATAAATCACTTGAGAACTGCAGTTTAAATTTCAAAACTTAAGCAATTCGGTGGCCAGGGTGTTTCAGCGGCCACTGGGCCATGTGCTCGGCTGTGACAACGGAGACCCCTCGCGTTCTTCCTTTCAGGGATTCGGTTAAGATTTAGTACGAAGGCCTGCTTTTGTGAACTCTGGCAGAGGCAAACCCTGGACTGAGGATGTCTACATAAACTCTCCATGAGTTTTCCCTCCAAAATGGGGTTTTTGTAGCACTCTGGAGAGCCAGGAAGAGCTCTAAAGTAGTTTCCTGATGACTGTTTTTTTAGAACCCACAAATACATTGTTGAAAACAGTGTGTTCAGAGCCAGATCAGATACTCTTTTTTGGTTTTTTATTTTTTGTTTTGTTGAGTTTTTTGTTTTTTTGTTTTCGGGAAGGCTCTACAGAATGTTCAGGGTCTCACTACTAGATCGGACTCTTAGTGATCCTCCTAAGAGATCCTCTTAGTGATCCTCCCAAGAGCTGGGATTACAGGTGCGAGCCCCCAAGCCCAGTCTCAATCATAGTCTCAGCGTGCCCAAGGGGCAGGGTGGACACTGCAGGCCCTGCACCTGCTCTCAGGCATTTTAATCCACTGAGCTATTTGGCCAGCCCTAGATCAGACACTCAGTCTCTAAGACTCTCGAAAGGCATGTGAGACTTTTCTACATATTTTTGAACTAAAAGCATAGACACGTCAGGATACATAATTATTCATTTTACATTAGATTTTTCTAACATTAGATGCATCTTCAATATTTTGTAGGAACGCAAAAAGAAACTATAGAGAATTATACTGTATGAAACTTAACTTTTAAAGAAATGTATATTTTTATAAAGTAATCCATACGTTACTTCCTAGCCTGATAAACATATTTTTAAACATCTTTGCCTGTTTGGGAATATCATTTATTCCCAAAAGTGGAAAGTCAGCTTTTCATAGGACACGCTATGTGGTTGACAGCAATAGCTGTTCCTCCTTGTCTTTGCTGTCACATAGAGCAGATTACTGGAGGTTGACTAGCACTGGCAGGTTTGAGGGGTAAGTTTAGGGAATACCTGGGAGGGACATTTCAGGCCTCAAAATTAACATGAGAGAATAAAGAATAGGAAGTGAGGCTGCTCTACCTAATACGAAGTTGTGTGAGTGGCAAGAGTGGTGCTTAAAACGAGGAGAAGTAAAGTAAAAATATTTATATTGAAGGACAGACATGCTTGATTTTCATTCTTATAGTTGGAAATATGGTAGGGAACCAGAGGCATTTTTATCATTTTCTCTCATCTGTTTTTTTTTTTTTCTCTCATTTTCTTCTTTTATGTCTGATTATCTATGTAGATTCTTCTTTTCTCCTTCAAATCCTCTTTTATTAAATCAATGTTTTCCTCTCATTCCAACTCTACTTTCTTGAATTGATTTTAATACAGATTCAGAGTTCAACTATACATCATTTTTGATGAATGCAATTTGTATATATTTTTTTCTAATTTTGAAATGGAAAACTTAAAATATTATAGCTTATAATTCTCAGTCTTCTAATAAAACAAAATATAAAATCTGAAATTTCTTTACAGTGAACTTGCTTTATCTTACCAAATAATAAAATCTGTCTGTCTGCCTGCCTGCCTGCCTGCCTGCCTTCCTGTCTGTCTGTCTGTCTGCCTGCCTGCCTACTTGCCTGCCTGCCTGCCTGTCTGTCTGTCTGTCTGTCTCTCCTCTGCAATGCTGTGGGCAAGCCTAGGCATACTCCATCATGAGTTATAGCCTCAGCCTTTTGTTGTTTTGCTTTCTTTTGTTTTTGAAACAAGTGCTTGCTAAGTTGCTTAAGGAGGACTTAAATGTTCGGATCCACCTGTTTCAGCATCCTACATTGTTAAGATTACATGTGTTCACCACCACACCCAACTTCCAACACATTTTGATTACAGCATTTTTACTTTATGATGTAATTAGGATGAAATACAGTTGCTAAGTCAAAGTGTCTATTTCCGTAAAAATGATAATAATGATTTTTATCAATCTTATTATAAAGCTATTTTGTGCAATGTTCCTAAGAGAATAAGTTTTGTTATTTTATAATTGATACATTTTAGTTTGGAATGTGCAGAATGTTTTCCTCTGAAGAAACTTTCAATTTAGAAAAATTTAAAGATCATGCTATGCTATCTGAAAAAAAGCAAAAACAGAGATAGGAAATCTAACTAATTCTAAGATTCTTTTATAAGTATGGCTGGAAATAAACTCTACTGATTCTACCTGGATTCAGAGGAGGGTAGCAGAACAGGTGGCCTGAAACACTGTGGCTTCATCAACTTATTCTCTTACATATTTCCCACAGATGCCAACTCTCAGACTTTCTTTCTTTCTTTCTTTCTTTCTTTCTTTCTTTCTTTCTTTCTTTCTTTCTTTCTTTCTTTCTTTCTCTTTCCTTCTTTCTTTTTGTCAGTTGAGTGCTATTGCTGTGGCCTTTGTATCAATCTCGTTAGTAGGGAATCTGATCTGCTACCAAATCTTCATGCTTGTGCAAACTCCTGAGTATCCGTCTCTAGTTTTCAGTGATGTCATGCAAATATTCCCTGTTGTACATCCTTGATTTTCTTGTAGTGAGAATAACGAGGCTGGAGAGCAATAAATATATGGATCAGACCATTATTAGGAACTGCATGCTGACATTGCAGTGGCTAAGAAGATATATAACGGGAATATAGATAATGAATGAATGAACAAATAGACATAGATACTAGTTTTATAACAGGAAAAAAGTTCAGAAATTTTTATATCTCATAACTATAAAAGTCCTAGATACCAGGATAAGGCATTCAAATTTTATTTTCAGTGATTGCCTATACACTCTCTAATATGAGATTAATGAAGACTGGGGAAAATAATTGTAAGAACTCAAACATATTGTTTTTATATGCAATGTCATTTTACTGTAAAGAAGAGGTGATCATAGCAGTATACATATACTAGAAATACAGTGATATATCAGTAAGTGCAAATTAAACATAAGAATAAACATGGCCTGATTTTATGAAATGTAGATATCAGACCCAATCATTTTAAGTGCTTTTATTTGAAGTGCATTTTATTTTTAATGGATATAATTGCATGATATTTTCATCAAAAAAATCTAAAAAGTGAAAAGTATGAAAATTAATAATTCACAACCATTGTATATTTACTTTTATTTTCTATATTTTGTGAAACTTAACACACATGTATGTGTGCAACTTGCATTCCTTCCATTGTTATAATATATAATTTCAAAGATTAAATAATCTATGAAAGCATTTATTTACATTTTTTATTTAATAAACCTTGGCTATTAGTCTTTTGGATTCATTTCAATGTTTCAATAATATAAAAACATCACAATAGACATCTTCATAAATTTTGGAAGACTTCCGAGACTGCCTTTGGATAAATTCCTGGGAAGGAATTATTTGGCAAGAAAAATGAATCAACATTTTTAACAAATACTGCCAAATTACCCTTGAAGCATTTGTATGCATTATTTATTTCTATCATCGGAATGGTGTGGTGATTTCCTAAGTTTCCTCTCTGGTAGCTGAATTGTTACTCATGTTAATATCTTAGCTAATTTATAGGGCTAATTGGTTTCACATGTTCTAGTTTTTAGTTCCTCGATTATTGTGATGTGTGACATGTTTTCAAGTGTTACTAATTATTTTGATCTTTCAAACATATTCTATTTTGTATTATCCTTTACTGCCTTAGTACCTTTTTTTTTTCTATTTCTTTTTTTTCTTAGTATCTTAATTAAAGAAAAAAATTGCTGTCAATTGTGTTGTGGTTCCTTCCACTTTTGTACGCACCTCCCAATTCTATTATTATTTTTATTTTTTTGATTCATTTTAATCAGAAAAAAGACAAAATGACAATGAAACAGTTTCAAAACAGGTTAGTAGGACAGTTACAATAATTAATACATTGCATATTGTTGTCTTCATAGCAGTTATTCAGAGTACAAGATGTAGACAGGATATCTTGTCTAAACAATATTAGTACAAACCTTTCTTCTCAATGAACTAAACAGAACTTTTCTTATTCTGGGAAACTATTGCATGACTTGCAGTACAGCCTCTCTTCTGAAAATGTGCTAAATGTCTGCTCTCAAAGGCAATTAGTGTGAATCCTAGCCCAGGTCCAGTGAGTGTGTGGAGAGCTTCCTGCTAACCTGCACCGGCGGGACCAG
>NW_004524843.1:1634317-1642963 GCF_000260255.1 Octodon degus
AAAATAAATACAACTTTTTCAATTAGACATTAAAAAATTGCAACTTTCTTGCCAGCTTAGATTCCTTTCATTGTCATGTGTTACATAATTGTTCACTATATATTTACAGCATTATATGAAGCATAGGCCTACAATTTTTTTCCAGTACCAGAGATTGAACTCAGGATCTTTACACTGAGACCCACCCTAGAACTTTATATTTTTTCTTTCAAGACAAAATTTTGTGATCCCCCAGACGAGGTTCAAACTTGTTATCCTTCTGTCTCAGCCTCTGCAGGTATATTCCATGGTGTCTTGTTCAATGACTGAAATCATAAAAATGTAGTGTATTGATATGTAAGAAGAAAATAGTTCTCCTGAGGGACTAGACATTAACTTAAAAACTAATTTTCAACATAAAAATAATGTTATATAAAACTGCTTTTAGACATAGCTGTTGTAGTGGAAGAGAAGAGGAATAATAGATTGTGGGTAAACATAGCTGTCACAATCTACTTGTAAAAATCCAGGTTCATGGACTCATCTCCCCAATTTAGGAAAGGTGTGGGTTGCCAGCAGCTGAGTCATGCTCTTTTATAAAATAAAGACTAAATAAAAAGGACTAACTCAGTGCATTCTAAGTGACACAAGTAATGTTTCTTCCAAATTGCCAGGGGTTTTAACATGGTCCTAATTTTTAACCCAGTGCTTTTAGTTTTTTTAATGCTGTGGTTTGCTACTACACGTTGACTTGTTTGTTTTGATTCCTTAACTAAGTATGGAAGCGAAGAGTGTCACTCATTAAGAAATTGCCACAATAAACTATTTTTAAAATGCTTATTTTTATTCAAAATATTTTAAGAATTGCCACAGACAGGAGCAAGCAAATTTTTTTTTTATTTTAGCATTAGAGTAAAACAAACTAAATTTCCCTACTAATCAAAGGAGGGAAATTGAACTCAGTAATTAGAACTATTCGTCCAAATCTGACATTGTATTAATCCATAAAAAATATTTCTGGAAAAACTCACTTGCTATTAACCACGACAATTGCAAGTAAGTGTTAACATTCTCAAGACGCAGTGGTGAAATCGGAGCTAGCCACTTTCTATCTGATTTAAAATGCAGTGTAATGGAAGAGAATGAAGTATTTTGAATTAATTTCAGTGGCCACACGTTATTATTCTTATTGTAGAAGAAATATGACAAAGAAAATGTGTGAAATGTGTTTGTAAGACATGCTTATAAATAGCCAACCATCAATTTATCGCACAGAAATTGGACTTAAGTTCACTGGACCAGTTGGCATTGATAGCTGCCTAGTGGCAAAGAACAACATTGCCTAGGACTTGGGGTAGTGTCTCTTTAATACTACTTCTGCCTTGTGCAGACACGTCTGTGTATTTGATGTGCGAGACTGAGGTTTTGGATTCTCAGTGTCACAGTTTTTGTTTTATCTCCTGCAGACTTTTATAGTATTGAACAAAGGGAAAGCGATCTTCCGATTCAATGCCACATCTGCTCTGTACATGCTGTCTCCCTTCAGTCCTCTAAGAAGAATATCTATTAAGATTTTAGTGCACTCATATCCTTTCCAAAGTGCTTACCTGAAATGGGACTTTTGGGATTTTGGTACTCTTTTTCAAATATAGATTAGTCTTTTTGCATTTTAAACAGCGCTGGTTGTTTGATGTAAGACTCAGAGGTGATTGACAGGACGACGTTATTGGAATTTTAGGGTGCATTACTTTGTTGTTTTGTTCAAAGTGCCAAAAAAAGTATTTTCTAAGGAAAGGTTGTTAGCATTTCAACAACTGTTGATGTAAAATGCTTGGAGTTCTTGCTGTGGTTTCTTGGTCATGTTCCTTGATTCTAAGCCACCTTGTTCAGCATGCTTATCATGTGCACTATTCTGACAAACTGCATATTTATGACCATGAAGAATCCTCCAGAATGGACAAAAAATGTGGAGTAAGTACACTTTGAAAGAGTAATATTATCATTTTCAGCCCTTTCCTATTTATATCAGAAAGTTAACGACATCGATTAAAAATGGTGATGTTTATTTTCTCATGTTGTGTAATTCCTTCTCTTTCAGTTGTTTCCTACTCTATGGAATTAAATCACCAGTAGCAGTTTAGAATAATTAGATACTGCAATGTTTTCTAGAAGAAAAAGCCTATCAGATATGCTGCGTTTTTCTCAAGCATGTTAGAGAGGGTATATTTTGGCGTATATTTTGATAGTCATAGTCTAAGATTTTTCTAGGCAGATCTAATACCTATGATGTTAGCTATTTCAAGTACCATTTCTTTCTGGGGGTGTTCCTGATAAGCACATTTTAAGGTTTTCCTGGAATGCACTTTATTGTATTATAGTTAAGTTTTGGTTTATATACTACCAACATCATCCTCTAAAAGATACCTTCTATTTTTATTGAAAGAACATAAGTGATAAAGATTTGCATGAGGCTCTATCCTTTTCACATCTAACATCTCAATGGCATCTTGTGCTCAGGTACACTTTTACTGGAATATACACTTTTGAGTCACTTATAAAAATCCTTGCAAGAGGCTTCTGTGTCGGAGAATTCACTTTCCTTAGGGATCCGTGGAACTGGCTGGATTTTATCGTGATTGTTTTTGCGTAAGTACTCTTCTTTTTAAATAGAAATTCATGAAATTTTCAGATAAGGCAGTATTCTAGTAAAAACAATCTTTGGGTTTGATTTTTTTTCCCTGCATATAATGAGTGACTTTGAAGAAAAGTAAAATTTAGTCATCAAATAGCAAATATTACAAAATTTCTAGAAAGCATTAGAATAAGGCTTAAGTAAATAATTCATATAGTACTAAGCAGGTTCACACTTTTCCATAATATGCAAAAGCTCAAAAATCTTTAAGAAGCACACAGACACACACACACACACACACACACACACACACACACACTGCTCCTTAGGCCTTTCATTTTAAGCACAGTGTTCTATTTCTTCTACTGTGCCATTCAAGGGCCAATGAGTCTATTAAAATATAAGAATGATATTTTTACAGGAGTAAGCACTGCTTGCTAGATCTACAGCCATTGTCTTACAAGCACATTGTGCATAAATCCACAGCTTATTTCCAAGGGAAAATTATTATATTAAATTATAAATTTAACTCATTCATACTGCTGTTCTTTTCTAGAGTGTATTTGCCAAAAACATTTATTTCTTTTGAATACTAAACTTAGATGCAATATTTTCCTTTTATAATTTAGAATTATAAAAGTAGTCCATGTTCACTGGAGCTCTTTGGACAACTCAGAGGGTTCTTAATATTTGGGGCTCTGATTCTCTCACCCCTACCCCTCTTTTGTTCCTCAGACTCCCTGTTTCTAGGTCAGATGTTATGCTGCTGTCCATCTGTTTCCTGTTGATAAAAAAACATAGTGCCAGAATTGGTTAATTTTGTTATCTATCTTTTTTGTCTGTTGATAGAATTCACCTACCGTGACATTCATCTTCTTTAAAGCATGGAACTCAGTATTTTTTAGTATATTTACAAAGTTATAAAACCACATCTCTATCTAAATTGAGAACATTTTCATTGTCCTAAAAAAGAAAGCTATGGTATTCATTTTCAGATACCTTTACTTCTTTTTCCTCCACCCTTCCCCTTCAAAACTACTCATTTATGTTTGGGTTTTTTTTTCTGTACAGATTTGTCTTTTCTGGTCCTTTCGTATAAGTGAAATCATGCACTATGAAGTTTCGTGTGTTTGTGTGTCCCATCACTTTCATAAACTGTACTGTTGTCTTTGTTTTTAAGAGATTAAAATTCCACATTATCATAATGCTGAAGGACTACTGTTATAACATTTAATTGGTTATTTAAGCATTTGAGTGTAGAAAACAGTATGAATAGTTTACTACTTGTGTATTTGCAACCAATGTATCGAATCAAAGCAAATTAGTATAAATTGATTATGATAGGGAAAAATAAAAGACTTGCAAAACTATATATTTTACAAAGCTTTGCAAACAGAAAATACCATGACTTAAAGGCACAGGTAAGTATCACAGACTCTACCTAAATTCTGAATAACTCTGGTTTAATTCTACAGGTATTTAACAGAATTTGTAAACCTAGGCAATGTTTCAGCTCTTCGAACTTTCAGAGTATTGAGAGCTTTGAAAACTATTTCTGTAATTCCAGGTAAGAAGTGATTGGTGTGGACCACTAGGCTACTTAACTCCAACTGTTTGGGAGTTGTTCCTTGTTTGTGTGTGTGTTGTCACTGTGTTTGTGTATAAACTCCCCCATTACAGATATGTGACAGAATTTGTGGACCTGGGCAATGTCTCAGCGTTGAGAACATTCAGAGTTCTCCGAGCACTGAAAACTATTTCAGTCATTCCAGGTGAGAGTGGGATTAAACACAAGGGCTGACTTCTATGTTTTGGAGGAAAGAAAAGAAAGAAAATCCTCCAAGCAATTTTAATTGAATTTATTCTAGGTTTTTTTTTTTCACAACTGTTATTAAAAGTCAGCTTTTGAGTTTAATCCATTGCATGAATCTTGGAGGATGAAGATGACCACCTGGCTCACATCTCCACTTGAAATTTTCCCTCCTGTCTAAGAACTCAGTTCCCCTCTGCTTCTCCAGGAAGGAAAATTTCAACTAATTTTAGATGTTTTTCACATGGTTAAGAAAATAAGTACGAAATACTAGCATGGAGTTGTTGCATGACACACTGCTCAATTTCTCTCTCAACAAACTATTTCTTAATTGAAAATTAGTTCAAAATAATTTTGTCATTATGTGGTGTAATTCAGGCTTTTATTTGTTTTGACACCATAATAAGAGATGGTTTGTTTGACAAGTATTTATTTAATTAGAAATTATAAAACTATGTTATAATGAGTATGAATACAGTATTGAGCAACCAAATTATTCATTTGACAACTTGGATATTCATGGAGCTATTTTAAAGTTTTAATCATTTGCTTTAATACATGAAAACATTATACATATAAAATGGAAAATCCACCACTTCCAACTTCTAAGCTTTTTTGAATTAAATTCCTTGGAGTCACTGACTCAACATAATGCATGCATCTCTAAAATAGCTTGTGTTTTGCTTTTTGTCTCCTTTGGAGACTTCATGTCATTATGAACACTTTTTGCTCCCTCGCAGGCCTGAAGACCATCGTGGGGGCGCTGATCCAGTCGGTGAAGAAGCTGTCCGATGTCATGATCCTGACCGTGTTCTGTCTGAGCGTGTTTGCACTCATAGGCCTGCAGCTCTTCATGGGCAACCTGAAGCACAAATGTGTGCAGGATGAGCTGGCAAACAATGCAACAGCTCTCAACATGCTGAATAACTCCAGGAACGAAGAAGAACTGAAAAGTACGAGTGCCCCTTAGCTGGGAATAGGATGAAATAGCATGAATAATTTTCTTCTTTTCTAACACTAATTATTTCAAAGCTGTTTGGATATACAGAACATTTTGAGAGTGTGGATTTATGTCACATTTTAAATACTTTTATACATTTTTCTGACCTTTGCTTTCTAATAGTTCTGGAGCATGATATAGTTGTAAGTTCACCATTTTTATAAAACAAAAAATATTTAAATAGTTCTAGGAAAATGAATGGAAATAGGATATAATATTAAACATTATATCTCACTATGATATATTTTTCATAGGTTATAGTTTAGTATATAATATGCAGTATATTATAGTATGACATTTACTTTATGAAAAAATAAGTTTTTATACATAAGATATGTTTAAATTATAATATCTTAGAGCTAAATTAGTAATACAGTGATAATATTCAAATATATCAATAATATTCTCATAGACTTATATAAAATAATGTTCATTTTATCAATGGTCCCCTTATAACCAGTGATAAGTTCTGCAGCTGGTTTAATGCCTTCCTTTAATACAGGCTGATGGCCTTTTGTCAAAGTTAAATTCAGTTCTTTCATTTCTATAGGTAAACAAGATGATCGGTCCAGCAGTTGAGAAGTACAGTTAACTCAGAGATACATTTTCAAGTATTTTACATAAAGCATTAAGTATCGTCCTCTAAGCAATTATCCCTAAGTGCAATGCCTTTCAAAAGTACTATTGATTCTGTGCAATTAATTTCAAAACTGTACTATCTGTTTAATATCTTGGATTTGCCCATATTCACATCCAGTTTTGTGAATTGATCTATATCACTTTTTTGAATTTAACTCTCTTGTGGTGCGTATTGGGGATTAAATCCAGGTCTTCCTCATACTGGCAATCTCTGTATAATTGAGTTACACTCCTACTCCTGGTTATTGTACTTTTACACTGGATCTCCCTAAATTGCCAGGCTGTCCTTACCACAGGATCAACCTCCCTTAGCTTCCCTAACTGTCTGGTATTACAGGTTCACCACCCACACACTTAGCCCAATTAACATTTTCCCATTAGTAGCATCATTGTTTCTTTTATTCTCAGTCTTCATTTCATTCTTGAACTTGTAAAAAGCAAACAAACACCAACAGCAAAAAAAAAACTTTGCTAAAAGGCGAATCAAATTTAGCCAACTTTATTTGGGCAAAGAAAAGCTCAGGAATCAGCATTTACAATCAGAAGTTCAGAGAGATCCATGCAACAGTGTGAGCAAGCAAAGAACAAGAAGTTAACATACAGAAATGGCTTGATGGCTATAGCTCAGCATTTGCATTAGAGACATGACTTGGGCAGTTGGCAGCCTGAAATTGCCTGAAATTCAGGTGCTGTGTTTGACGGGGACTCAGCCACTGGTTACAAGAATACATTCTCAAATTATAGTTTGTCTAGATACACACTAAGTTAAGTTGCACTTCCTATGTATGGAGACAGTTTGTTTTTGTTTTGTGGCTGGCTCCCCCCGTCCTGAGGGCAGAATAGGCATGGCATGTGGTACTGGGATTGAACCACAATCCCTGGGTGCTTTCCTAAGCTTGCCTAACCAGACACTTTATACTACTGAGCTATCTCGCTGGCCCCCTGAAGGCAGTTTTATACCAAATTTATTTTAACAATTCCCTCTTTTGGAGAACAACCTATTCAATTTTGAGAGACTGATGGAACCCTTAGACATTGGTACCTCTCTCTGTTATTATCATAATGAATTTATTTGTTCTCAATACAGGATTCACAATTCTCAGCCACTGGTCAGCCAATGCTCCTTGATTTTCTCTTCCTATCTCCATCCTTTTAAGCATGGTGAGACCATTTCACATGCTATACCTGAAGGCTGCATGTGAGCCTTTAAGTGTTTCTAGGGGATCCAGTGCTTCATGAAGACTATAAGTCCTATTTTGGACAATACTGAGATTGAGGATTGCACTCCATAATGGGACCTCTCCACAAACAGAATGGATCCAAAATGAACCAGCAAAGGAATCTACTTGCTTTTATCTAAGTAGCTTGTGGATTTCTTACAACTGAGTTTCTTCCATATCAGATACATTTACCAAAGAGCAGGAGGAGATTTCAGCTACTCGCATAGTCAACACTTAGTCTAAAGCAGTCTTGTTACTTAAAAACAGCTTTGGTAAAAGGATTTAAAGCTCTCCGGGCACCTGTAGCTTTGGCACTAGTGTCAGTTGTAGTAGTAAATGGTTGAGGCAGACTTTTTAATCATAGCCCCATTTATATTATGTCAAGCTAGCAAGACACAGTCTACTGAAACATGCCCATCTGGAGGTATTTATTCCTCGTAGCAGATTCTTTGCTCCACAGTCCAAAATTATGAATTATAGGTCAATGACCCGTAGATAAAATTAAGAAGTGTAGTCAATGATTTACAGTTTGACAGAGGTGCCAATCGTATTCATAATTCTAATTGCTCCTTATTTTCCATTCAGTAAAATAAAGTTGCCTACACATATGGTTAAAGGATCATTATGTCTTTTTTTTTTTTTTTTCCAAACTGGGATTGAACTCATGCCCTTGCATTTGCCAGGCAAGCGCTTATTCTACAAAGCCATCTGCCCTTCCCTATTTATTTAGTTTTAGATAAAAAATAACTCCTGAAGGGCCATAAAGACTCTTCCCTGTGACAACTTGTGCTATGGGAGTTAACTTTTGGAGGATATTAGTAATATTTATCAAAGAAACCATTATTGACATTGCATGGTTGGCGCCATCAGCATTAAGTGATTAGGGCTATAAGTTTATTCCTAAATGTCAGACTATTTTTCTTATCAAAATTTTGGCAAGGGAATT
Source organism: Octodon degus (assembly GCF_000260255.1). Taxonomy (NCBI): domain Eukaryota; kingdom Metazoa; phylum Chordata; class Mammalia; order Rodentia; family Octodontidae; genus Octodon; species Octodon degus. The sequence goes on from NW_004524843.1 coordinate 1,642,544, forward strand.
TAAAGAAGCTTTCTGGACATCTATAGCCTCTGTAGTAGAGCCAGCTATAGTAGCCTCCATAGCAGATAAATTTTTTTTCATCATAAAATTTACGGGGTTCACAAACAAAATTTTGGCTGTGAGACTATTTTAATAATATTACATCAATTACTTCAATAATTATTTTCACTTTCTTATCATTTTATCATTCCACAATGAATAATAGAATGGAGAGTTTGTAAGAATAGAAACTTTAAGAACTCAAGATCAAGCAGATATATAGGTTTCCTATGAGTCTACAGTTGTTAGATTTATGTCATTTAAAATACTATTGTTGGGGCTGGAGAGATGGCTCAGTGGTCTAAAGCACCTACTTAGAATAAGCTTAGCAAAGCATCAGGGACCGCGGTTCAATCCCCAGCACCACATGCCAGCCAGCCC
>NW_004524843.1:1643572-1682501 GCF_000260255.1 Octodon degus
TTTTGTTTAGAATATCACAAGGTTTAAAATAATCAAAATAGAATCATCAGTCATTTCAATGGCAACCATTCCTTTAGGGTGATAGTCAGTGTAACTCAAAGACTTCAAAGGCACGTGTAAAAATGGTAAGTAGTCATATAAAAACATGGCTCTTTTTATCAAACAACTCAGCTTTCTGAAGCCATAAAAGTCATAATAAAAGACAGCAGGAAACATTAGAAACAATTTTCATGTACAAAAGAATTTTTGTTTCATAATGAATTACTTGAAAAAGTAAAAAAAAAAAAAAAAATCAAGGTTTTTTTGTTAAGACCAAAGCAAAACTTGAAGAAAACCTAGTTGCTGTAATAGAGAGGACCAAATTCTAGTTTTTTATCATCATACTTTTGACATTAATGCACAATTTAAAAAAAATTATAAACACCTACCTTTTATGTTAGGCATCTTGACCATAAATAAAATTCTTTCACAAGGTTCATTTCCTACGAAGCTAATGTGACTCTTATAGTCCTTCAGTAGTTTTTCTTATACAGTACATTTTTCTTATTTTAAAGCAACTAGGTATTCTGCTTTGGGACAAAGATTGTTTTTATTCCCTGTGCAAAAGCAAACAGCTTCACACTAGTATATCTTACCTTCCTAATATATTGCATATAGAATTTTTAATAAGTTCTGATCATTTTAGTTACATTATTGAAATTCTTAACTGTTAATGGTCTTCATTTCCGGTCACACTCAGAAGCAAGCAAATGTGAACTGTCTCTCACCAGCAGTATGTAGAGTGGCAAATCTCTGAACTCTGCTTTCTAGAGCTCTGATTTCTCACAACGTGATTTCTCAGTGTGAGAGAGCAAAAGGCAACATCTCCATTTCCAGCTGACTTCGCTGAATAGATAGCAGTGGTCAGCAAGGGAATGGTGCCCACGTTTTTAGGGGAAAATCACTATTAATCACCAAAACTTCAGGCATCTTTGAGAGGTCCAAAGCAAAAGACAGAGAGTTGGAGATTTAAGTGTATAAATCAGAGGAACTGGCCTGCTTTTCTGATACAAATTTCCAAGTGATTGGCAAAAAGAAAGGACGTGGAAGGAGAGATGTTTGCTGGTAGGAAGGTGATAGACAAGGTTGTGCTTTAGAGCATGATCAGCTCCCCAACCCTAATGTTTAGGATTCCAGCACAAAAGAGGACCTTAAAAAGGGCATACAAAAGGAACAATCAATAAAGAAAAAAGAAAATAAAGATAAAAATAGTAATGCTAAGGGAATGAAATATATTTTGCAAAAGGAATTTTTGTGTAGAATGATACTACAAAATCAAGGCCTACTAGTGAAAATAGGAGACTATCCATTGTTCTTAAGCAACATGAAAGTTGTAAGAGACGTTCCTGAGAAAAGTTTGGAAGAGGCAAGGGCACACAGCCAAACAAACACAGTTATACAGATGAATTCAAAGTCAGAAAAGGAACAATCAGTATGTGCAGAACTTCTTCCAATAAATTTGACTTCAAAGGGAAACAGAATAATGTGACAATGGCTGGCATTATTTTCCTATGGGTTTTCATAGGTATGTTTTCCTAATGACAGAAGTGAATTAATAAGAATATAAAATGTGGAATAATTCAGAGTAGTCAGGAGGAAGTCAGACTCTGGAGATAGTGAAAAAGCAGAAAGGAGAAACATCTTTGCTGATGTGGGCAGAATAATGGGGTGCAGACTGCAGAGTTATTGGAAAGGGATTAAATTCATGCCTATGGCTTTCATTTTTCCCAGAGAAGAATAAGACGGAATCATTGGCTGCGATTGAAAAAGGAAGGAAAAATTCTACAGAGGGTTTGCAGTACATAATCACGTTAGAGAATGAGAAAATCAATTTATTTATAGAATGAGAAATTGAATTTATTTTGAGTCTCAGTTTGATATTGAATATAATTTAGTTAAAATGTAGCAGTTCTCTCGGTTATAAGAATTTCTCCACCAGTATTTATGCTTAGAAGCAAGCACAGAAAAGATGCTCCCAGAATATGCATAAGTTGAAGAGCTGGACAAAGAAAGACGTGAACTCAAGATTTTCTTGACAGCTTCTGACAAGTGATGAGTTAAATGTGTTAGCATTCCTGAGATACCAAAGAATTAACACGGTAAAAACAACCTGCAAAGAAAGCCAAGCAACATCTCCAAGTGTATTCTTGTTCCCACGGCCTTCTCAGGGTAGCTCTTCAAAATTCACTATCAAATAAAAGAATGACGGTAGCTTTCCATTTTAAAAGGCAGATTTTTGAATTTATGGATTTTATGGATTTTTCTTGGTATTATTCATTATCTGCTCCAAACCTCACCAAGCACCTTTTGTTTTTGCTGTTGATGAAAGCAAAGGTCATGTTAGTTTGTTGCTAAATTTCCAGTAACTAATGTACTAAAGTAAATTACTTGGGCTAAAGTAAGATGCCCCTTTGCTCTTGTTTTCTGAATGTTTCATATTTAATGGAGGCTTGTGGAAAAGCCACAGTACTGCTCTTTACTTGTACCATAGCTTTTCCTATCTGCACCTGCAGATCTTTTGTTTGCTGAAATTGTGCTTGAATGCAGTGTGGCACTTGCAAACATTCTACCCCAGTCTAATACTCCACACCAGTTTCCCCAGTTGTTTTATTTCCCTTTGGTTGGGAAGCATACCCTCCACCTCCGTAAGCCCAAGCCATGGGCATCTGATACAAGTAGTTTTTTGAGTGAGGGGAGATAGACATATCCACAGAATAATATTTTAATACTTTGCCCTATTGATCTCAAAATTAATAAACTATTGCCCTGTAATCTGTACTAGAATGAATATTAACTGTAGATTTTTGTTATATCAATTTTCATAATTTTCTATTGTTTCCTTACATGGATTTTGCTGGGAAGTTGGGATTTATCCCACCAGTATGAATAATATTTGTTATTATACTGAATTGCCATTCTGAAATAGGCTTATTAAAAACATAATCCATGTGCCAAAAGACTCCCCATTCTAAAACATTTCACCATATTCATGGTTCCATCCTTGATAAATCTACTAATCTCCAGATTGTCCTAGCAATCAAACTATCCATTTGAAACTTACCATTTAATACCTAATAACCATCTCAAAGTAAGCGTGGCTAGCACAGCACTCCTAGTATGACTCCCGACCTCCTCACCTTAGTAGCTGGAACCATTGTCCTCCTGTGCACGTCCCCATATGCTCTGCCCAGCAATTCTCATCCACCACATTGCCATCCCTTCCTGTCCCTATCTAGACCTCTCTTCTGAGTTGTAATCATGACCTTTCTTACTATATTCACTTAGTAGGTTCCCTTGTTTTTGGACTTGTGCTGCTGTAACTTACTGCACAAAGCATCTATGATGGCATTTAAAACTACAAATGGTGTCTGGTCTCTCCACTGTCCACTCCACTGCACTGCCTGCACTCAGCTCCCTGCTGCCATGACACTGTCTTGCTGGTTCTCTGTGCACCAATCTCAGCTCTGCTGCAGGGCTCTTGATCTTGCTCTTCCCTTCCCCAAATGAGTCTTCACCACGCTCTGCCTTCTTTATCTCATCTAGATGCCTATTCCAGGGTCACCCTTTAGAAAGGTCTTCTCAGACCACAGCTTATCACTTTAGCAAAATTTATTGTCTCTAGAGGACAGCAGTACCTCAATTCATGAGCCTGATTCTTTCCATGATTCTGGCTGCAAAGTGAATAGGACAAGAACTGAATTAAACTCAGTGGTTGACCTTCTGGGGAAATTTGATACAATTCTTGTCCATTCTGGTCTATGACCAGAGCTGTGGAGAGAACTGAGATTGTGAACCTAGCTTATCATGGTCTGATAAATATGATAGTATATATTTGTTCATTATTAAGCATCCTTCTCCACCCAGAACTTCTTTCTTCACCCACACAGAAAGTTCCCCAAAGTTAGCAACTTTGTTATCATGTTTGTCATCACATCCTCTGACTGGTCCATAAGAGTTTATCACTAAATACTTGAGAGGTTTATATGAAAGTACAACGTATGAATGGATGTTCATTGATTGAATTCTCCCAGGCACACATGTATGATACATGTTGCTTTATTTGCTACGTCACTCTTCCAGTTTATGCTATAATGCTATATTGTTCAAATTCTTCCTAAACAGAATATGTTTATTATTTGGAGGGATCCAAAGATGCTCTCCTCTGTGGCTTCAGCACAGATTCAGGGTATGTAATCTCTGTCTTTTCTTTCTTCTAAAAGCTGCAAAAGAAGGAAAAATTATGCTTAATTAGTTTGCTTATCAAAACCCTCGGTTCCATAATCTTACACATTTTATGGCATCATTTAACTCAGTGCATCTCCTCAGTGAAACCAGACTTAAGAATGTTTCTAGCTAATGCACATCCTGGAAAGCAAGAGTCTGGAGTGGTGCCTGAATTTTAATAAGCTATGAATCACGTAATCATAAAAATAGAAAAAAAATATTTACATGTACTCCCAATAAAGCTGGTTGAATAATTTCAGGCCTTTTTTCTTTCTAAGAATAAGAATAACAGAATCAGCAGATAAAAACTTTTCTTTTTATCTAAAAGTTTTATCCATTCTCTCATTAAATTTGACTACTGGGCAACTGAGTGTATGGTTTTGGCCATGTTATTGAAGAGGGTCACCAGTCAGGACTCAAATCCATGTGATCTGTGTTCCTAATTCTCCCCCACAAAATCTCCAGTTTGCAGCAGGGTATTTACTCTGCTCTTCCTCCTGTGTAGAATGTCTATTAAATGTTTCCCATATGCAGTATGTAAGTAAAGAAATTTGCACAATTCATCTCATTTAAATTTCATTACTGTCTTATCCTCTTGAAGTGAAATGTCTTTATGATGTTTTCACCAAAGGAGAGAACTGTATCCTAAAGAATTTAAATAATTTGACAAGGTCTAACTCCTGTTGCAAACAGGAGGGTGAGAATTAAACCCATTTCTTCCAGACTCCAAATTATGTGTGCTTAATTATGGCTCAATACTTTTGCCTATGTAAAGAACCTTACGTTTGTAAAGTTTTTGTACTGCTCTTTATTTGTCACTAACAGAACTCCTAACTGACACTATTCTTCTTGCTGTGCAGTCAGTGTCCAGAAGGGTATACCTGTGTGAAGATTGGCAGAAACCCGGATTATGGGTACACGAGCTTTGACACGTTCAGCTGGGCCTTCCTGGCATTGTTCAGGCTGATGACTCAGGACTACTGGGAAAACCTTTACCAACAGGTGAGCACTAAGCAGCACATGCAGTTCTGAATGACATACAAATGTAGGGGTTGTTGTTTGCCAGCTTTTTAGCATGAGGTTTTAACATCTCTTTTGAGAACAGTTAAAACGCTATTAATTACTAAAATGAGAACTGCTGTACTCCAGCACTATTGCAGCAGATAGCTCTTGAGTCGTCAGCGTATTTCTTGTTCTTTCTGGGGAAATTTGCTCTTTAGATCATTTCTGTTTTTTTCAATACGTGTGATTTGATGAAGACAGCAGGAAACACACTATAACGTTCTCTTCGGTCTACACATGTACCGCTTTCCTCATGTGCTTAGTTAGGCTGTCTTGAACTCACGAGGCTCCTCTAATGCTTATGACCAACACAGTTTATTTTAAACTCTTCCAGTTAAAGTTTCAGTTTAGTTCTCTAAACTTCCCTCTTCCAAGTCAATTGCTTTAGACTCCCATACCCTTTGTGAATTCAATTCATTGCATTAATCTCTTTTACTGTAGTTCTTGTTTGTATCTAACTTGAGTGTGAACTTTCTGGAGCCAGGGGCTCTGTTATTGTGTATGTTCTCACTACCCAATCCAAGGAAGAAAGAGAATGACATGGGAAGTCTTTATGATACATACTGAATTCTTTGCTCAGAAATGCCACATTCTTCCTATGTCCTGTTTTATTTTTCCATAATAAGTACAACAGCACAGGATCCTTGGAGTCCTGTGTTAGCACTGTGTGCCAGGCAGCGATCCTGGAGGGCATGGGACTAACATGAAGGGCCTGGCTGTGACTCAGCCATGCCTGCACTACTCAGGTGCTACATAAATGGGCATAGTCCTGATGGAGGGTTCTAGATAGTGATTTCATGAACAGGCAGCTGGGTGGATTTGCTGGTCACCTTTCTCTCACTGCCTGAGATGGGTACTGGGAAAATGCTGCTGGGTTGCAGCTTGTTTTGGAGAGGGGATGATGGAGCAAATGTGCACTCAGAGACTCTCTTGGGTGACTAGTCTCTTTAGGGCTCCTTGATTCCCACTGGCCACCTCGGTGCCCACACTCAGCTCCCTGCTGCCATGCCGCTGGCTTGCTGGTTCTCTGTGCACCAACCTCAGCTTTGCTGCAGGGCACTTGATCCTGCTCTTCCCTTCCCCAAATGAGTCTTCACCATGCTCTGCCTTCTTCATCCCATCTAGATGCCTATTCCAGGGACACCCTTTAGAAAGGCCTTCCCAGACCACAGTTTATCACGTTAGCAAAATTTATTGTCTCTAGAGGAGAGTGGCACCTCAGTTCATGAGCTTGACTCTTTCCACGATTCTGGCTGCAAAGTGAATAGGACAAGAACTGAATTAAACTCAGTGGTTGACCTTCTGGGGAAATTTGATACAATTCGTGTCCATTCTGGTCTGTGACCAGAACTGTGGAGAGAACTGAGATTGTGAACCTAGCTTATCATGGTCTGATAAATATGATAGTATATATTTGTTCATTATTAAGCATCCTTCTCTACTCAGAACTTCTTTCTTCTCCTACACAGAAAGTTCCCCAAAATTAGCAACCTTGTTATCATGTTTGTCATCACATCCCCTGACTGGTCCATAAGAGTTTATCACTAAACACTTGAGAGGTTTATATGAAAGTACAATGCATGAATGGATGTTCATTGATTCATGGGAAGTTTCCAAGAGAGGTGAGGAATGAGGCCTGTAGATGGATCACCACTTCTGTCCTCTTAACTACTATGCACATGTTGATCTTCCCTAGGTCTATCAGACATGACTATTCCTCTCGACATTTTCAGTTAATTTTTGTATGGATTTGAATTAACTTTAAAAAAATTAAATGAATGGGTCCCCAGAGAAAGCTTTAGTGGTCTAAGCGCCTGTTTAAGCAAGTGCAAGGTTCTATCCTGGGTACCACATTCCATTTTGGCTCCGCCCTAAGCATGCCAAGCTGGCCACCAAGACCAGGCATAGTGTGGCGCACGCCTCTAATCCTAGTGCTGGGGAGGCCAAAAGAGAAGGAACACCATGAATCTGAGCTCTGCAGTGAGACCCTGTACCAAATAAATAAGTACATAATAATTAATAATAACCATGAATCACACCTAACTTTGGCAGAGGTTTATCAGGTTGCTATATTTTTTGTAATAAGAATATATTTGTTTTAGTACTAATCATTTTCCATAAAAATACCATTTTATTCTTTTTTATTTTTGTGAGATTACACAAAATTACCCAATTTATGCATGCTTAATATACCATTCGCATTGAAACAATTTACTTTAAAAAACTGTATTATTAAAAGAACAATCTCCATTTTTCCCTAGACACTGCGTGCTGCTGGCAAGACCTACATGATCTTCTTTGTAGTTGTGATTTTCCTGGGCTCCTTTTACCTAATTAACTTGATTCTGGCTGTGGTTGCCATGGCCTATGAAGAACAGAACCAGGCAAACATTGAAGAAGCTAAACAGAAGGACTTAGAATTTGAACAGATGCTAGATCAACTCAAAAAAGAGCAAGAAGAAGCTGAGGTATTGTTATTTTGTTTAAAATTTTCCCTAGAAGTAGAAATGCAAAGGGTAGTAACAGAAGGCTGTAGTCTATGTTTAGCCTTCCACAGGCTAGCTTTTATACATAAGCTGCAGCTTCACTTCTAGTGTGAGTGAAGGAACCGGCTCTAGACTTAGCTACACTGTTTCTATGATCAATTCCCTTTCCCATACAAGATGTTTCAAGGCTGCTGCTCCTAAAGCTATTACCAGCAGTGCTTAAATATGTACAGGACCATGAAAGCTTACAAAATACAAATGATGCCTCTCCCTAGAGTAACAGCTGTGTAGAAGCATTTAGGGAAAAACACATAGTCTGTGAGTTGAAAAAAAAAAAAAGAAAAGAAATATTCATCAGTTTTTGTTAAATTTGCAAAGATTTTTAGGATAAAATCTGAGATTAAAAATCATATGAATGGTTGCAGGTACTTACACTTAAGTCACAGATCCCCGAAGTGTCCTCTTAATATTCTCCTTTGAGGTGTACTTTAATAGAGGAGCTTGAAAAGTCTTTCACTGAGAAAACATAACTTCAAATATGCTGCAAGAGTCTTAAAACTTCTGTGATGGTTTAATCTTGTTAATGTTTTTCAAGAGTTCTAATATCATTCATACAAAGTAATAATCTGTGACGCAGAGGTACTTTGATGCACTAATGTACGCAGTGTGGTATGTTAATGCATCTAAACATCAGAAAACACATTTTAGGGATGGGGAGACAGCTCAGTTGCATAAGTGCTTTCCTGGCAAGGGCAAGGGCCTGAGTTCAATCCCAGGTTCCGCAACAAAAAAAAACAAAAAAAAAAAATTGAAAAGTTAGAAAATGGTTAAAAGGATTACAATAATTTTCACATTTTAAAGTATTAACGAGCCATAGTATTATGTATTGAAGGACATTATGTGTCTTGAAGAAAAAGCTATCAAATAATAATGGATTAAATAATAGGATACAGCGCAAATCTAAAAATTATTTAAGCATATAGACAGGGTTGAAGACATAAAAACAGCATTGATTTTGGTGGTATAGGAGTGGAAGTTCTTTTCTGCTTTTCATTTACATCTTATTTCCCAATTCTTTTTGGAAGAATTGTCTGGTGTATTGTTTTAAATGTTCAGAAGGTGGTGATACATGCACTACACCTTCCCAGATACATACCAGGAGCTCTTAGAGGCTTTTAAGAAAACAATCATGGGGCAGCAGGATAGCTCAGTGGTCTAAAGTACCTGCTTAGGCAAGCGTAGACAGTACAAGGACCACAGTTCAATATCAGGCACCACAATGCTGCGCCAGTCCTACCCCAAGGGAAGGCTGAGCTAGCCACACACACACAAAAATCATTGACCTTATAGTTTCTCTCGATCCAATTATTTTTAGATTATATCTTTGAATTTTCAGATAATTCCAGCTCAATAAGCTGAGTGGCCTGACTTCATCCATAAGATTGAGTTAATTATCTAATACAGAAAAGCATCGTATTCCGCAGATTATATGAGTTTTATGTCCTATCTGATAAAACTTTAGCATATAATATATTTACTTTAATGTATAAATATATTTACTTTAAGCAAACTAGTAACATCTATGAGTTCAATTCCCAGGTTACAATTGCACTTATTACAAGTGGGAAATGCAGCAAATGTATGCTGTGTAAGCTTTCTGGCCAATGTGCAAAGAAAACTGTATCACTTCATGTACAAGAATAGTCACATGTACAGTGTGTGGACAGGAGACAGGTACCTGTGATGAGGTTCCCCAGAATTTTCGAGTGAGTTATGTTGTGCAATGTCTTGGCCGAACAGGTAATAGCAGCAGCAGCAGCTGAATACACAAGCATTAGACGAAGCCAAATTATGGGCCTCTCAGAAAGTTCTTCAGAAACATCTAAACTGAGTTCAAAAAGTGCTAAGGAAAGAAGAAACAGAAGAAAGAAAAAGAATCAGAAGAAACTGTCCAGTGGAGAGGAGAAGGGAGATGAGGAGAAGCTGTCCAAGTCAGAGTCGGAGGAGAGCGTCCGAAGGAAAAGCTTCTTTCTCAGTGTTGAAGGGCCCAGACAGGCTCGGGAGAAGAGACTCTCCACCCCTAATCAGGTACTGCACACTCCTGGCAGGAGCAACCATGGTGTTCTAGCTGGGGTAAGGAAAAGTGTGAGTGGTTTCATTCATATGTATAGGTAAAAAATCTATTTCTGAGGCTGGGCATGAGGTGCACACCTATAATGCCAGTACGCAGGAGGCTGAGGCAGAAGGATTGCTGTGAAGTTGAGACCAGCCTGGGCTACCAAGTAAGTTCAAGGCCAGCCTGAACCACATAGTAAAACTCCGTCTCAAAAAGATTTTTTAAAGGATCTATTTCCTGGCATTTAAAAAAGGACATACTCAGATTTCCCATTGTGTTGTTCATTTTTGAAGGTGCTTATCTTTGAGAATTGTCCTATCTTCAATAATCAAATTTCCTAAACAAACTATTCTTAAGAACCGCTTTAGAAATTGGTCAGCAAGATAGCTCAGTGGACTAAGTGCTTGCTTAGGCAAGCATAGGAACCAGGGTTTGATCCCTGGTACCACATGCCACATTGGCCCTGCCCCTGAGGTTGGGGGTGGTTAAAACAGGAAGATCACTATGAGTCCAAGTGGCATAGTGAGGCCCTGTACCAAATACATAAATCTTTAAAAAAGTAATGAACACACCATTTATGATAGATTCTTTTTCATAGCTGAAGTTAGTCTGTATTCTTAAATAATGGCTAAAAAGTAGTCTTTAGTTTAGCTTCTTTCTTTACCACTATAGGTAAGTACATCTCCACAATGCCAGGTACACAGTTTAGAACTCTGTAGATGCCTTTGACATTGTCTATCTTCAAATATATTAACATTTGCTTTCTAGTCTCCTAGACTGTTTATTCTGCTTCTGTGATTTTCCTCTTTCCTTTTCCTCCTTTCTCCACTGAAAGCTCTGCACATCAGGCCCCCTTACCTATGATTGTATGCAAAGACCCTCTAGGATGAGCCATTGCTTCTATCCTTAACATTTGTTTCTACCATACAACTTCCAAACATTTTTATATAATAAAAATCTAGCTGTCCTTCTGCCCAATTAAAAAAGAAAAGGAAAGGAAAACAAGAAAGAAAATATTCTCTTGAGCAAGGCCCACATCCCACCCACGCCCCAAGCTACCTTTGGCTTTGTATTCCTGTCTCTCTCTGCCTTCTCTCTCCTTTCACCATGCTGGAGTGCTCCCTCCCACCCACAGGAGTTATACTGTCAGGCTTTTATTAGTGAACATACGCAGTTGCTTCTAATGGAAGTCATTTTCTCTGTCATTTTGTCCTGGCCTAACATTTCTCACTCTTCACCCGCTACATAAAATGTCCCTCATCCTGCAAATCTCTTCTGCCCTCTCTGCTTCCCATAACTCTTCTTTAATGCCTCACCAAGAAATTTTATCCTTCTCATCTTTGCTTTTGTTCAAAATTTCCAGCTTCTACTATTTCAGCCTACAAATCACTCCAGATATAAGGAGAGGGAGCCCCTGCCTTTCAAGATTTTATAGTTTAGACAGTGACCAAGAATATGAACCCAAATGGTATCGATAAAAGAAATAGGGCTGCTACAGTGCAAGGTAGTTTTAAGGCAACACCTTATCATACTCATTTTCTGTTGTTTATAATGCTGTCACTGTGTTCTTTACAGAGTAAACATTGATGTTTTCTGAGTGTGACACTTCCAAAGAATTCTCATAAGATATTGATTTATGGAAATGATTTCTCCTTTGATATGAAGCATGTTAACAAGATCCCCTCCCCTTGGTGGTGCACAGCTTTCTTCTCTTTTCTTTTTTTCTTTTTTTTTTTGTAATGTATTTGGTACAGGGTCTACAGGGTCTCACTGAGTAGATTGGACTCATAGTGATTCTCCTGTTTTCAGCCTCCCACTTGCTGGGATTACAGACACTCACCACCACGCCCAGTCTCAATCACAGTCTCAGTGCGCCCCTGGGGGCAGGGCTGGCTTGGCACACCCAGGAGCGAACCCTGGCCGCTGTGCTCTGCCTGAGCAGGCATGTTAGTCCATTGAGCTATCTGCCGGCCCTAAGAGCTTGTTTTCCATGTTCCAATATTTCATGACTTTGTAAGTGCTTGTCACTAAACAGGTCCTTTAAGATATACCTTAATGTAGTTTTGAGGAATCAAAAGCAGTACCATACAAGGAAGCACTTGAATCTAAAAGAGTTTTTGTTTCCTGTGGAATTTAGCGATGGAAAGGGTAAATGATAGGTGGCAATACCAAATTGTTATGTGACACGTCAATATAACGAAATAATGGTATACAGCGGATGAAGATGCCACTGTAAAAAATAATAGTAGAGAGCTGCACAGATAATTGACCTGGTCCTGAAGGAGGAATTCTTCAAGTTATTTCGTTCTTTATTTGGGACAATTTGTCTTCTTGCTGACTTGCTCTGCTCTGATGTATGTTTCTCTGACACCAGCGGAGCCCCTGCCCTCGGGCCACCGGTAGCCTCGCGGAGCGCACTGCCGTGTAGCATCCCTGCAGACCCATGTCACCTTATCTTTTTCTCTGCAGTCACCACTCAGCATCCGGGGCTCCCTGTTTTCTGCAAGGCGCAGCAGCAGGACAAGTCTTTTCAGTTTCAAGGGCCGAGGAAAAGACATGGGATCTGAAACTGAGTTTGCTGATGACGAGCACAGCATTTTCGGAGACAATGAGAGCAGACGGGGCTCACTCTTCCTGCCCCCGAGATTCCGGGAGCGGCGCAGCAGTAACATCAGCCAAGCCAGTAGGTCCCCCCCAATGGTGCCAGTGAACGGGAAGATGCACAGTGCTGTGGACTGCAATGGTGTGGTCTCCCTGGTCGATGGACCCTCAGCCCTCATGCTTCCCAACGGACAGCTTCTGCCAGAGGTGATAATAGATAAGGCAACTTCTGATGACAGCGTAAGGACGTTTCTCCGTAGCTCAGGCATGGCTGGCCCCTACTCCTGCATCAGTCTCTCTACTGCAGGGGCCTTCTGTCTGGCCTATGAATGGCTCTGCGTTTTGCAATTCTTTCTTTGATAAACACACCTTTAATTCACTTGCTTAATCCTCATACTATGTGTAATAGGCATCTGATTCAAAGATGTTTTAGGTTCTGTTTTTTAAAAGAATGCACTTCTTATTGATGTTATATTTGGAAATTATAAATCTGCCCTTTATAGAACAATCTAAAAAAGATACATGTAGCAACACAGAAAATTCATTGAAAATGCTGGCCTTATTAGTTGGCAATAAGTCCTGTTTCAGTAAAGAAGTTGCATTGTGTGCTACCTGCTGCTACCTTTTTAGGTTACTACCTAATATGTAGCTTTTAATGAGCCATCTTATTTAAATTATTCATAATACTATCAACAAGCACAGATTTAAGACTTATAGCAGCTCTATTAGGGGATACGTTACTACCACTGCCTACCAGTGGGAAACTGACATACAGAGAGATAAAAGAGCTTACATGCGCTCACTCAGCTATTATGCAGCTTTGAAGTGTAAACACAGAACCCTAGTTTCAGAGAATGAGCTCCTAGCTGCCAGGTTCTGCTCTCTCTGAAATGCAGTAGGCTTGTCATTTAAATTACGTAGCATGGCCATGCCTAATGTCCCTGAGAAAATAGAAGAGTATTTTAAAAACCTCTTTTGTCTGGTGTTTATGAATATAAAGAAAATATCAAAAATACACACACTGATACAAACAAACAAACAAACACAAAGCAAGAACAATCCCACGAGTTTAATAGTGGAAACAGAAAAGTGTCTAATTAGATTTGAAAGTGAGATCTTTCTTATTCCTGGAATTTCCAGGGTAACTCTTTACCCATTCATTGACTACAGTGTGCTGCAACATCATGTATGACCAAGGGTTTCTTCTACCCCAGCAAGCTCTCCGTGCAGGCTATCTGTTCCTAAATTCCTATCTGTGGACCATGTAGTATTCCAAGTGAGAATACAATTCCATCAAAGCCATGACTGTACACACAATTCAGTTGGAATGAGTGCATGCGCTCTGCGGGAATGTGCGGCCACTAGTTGCATGATGCAGCCTGAACCTTGCTGCCCAGCTGTCGTCTTTATCAGATAAGCATGTTACATTTCTGTGAAGTCAGACTCTAGTTGTGCTTTGTCTTGCAGCGATGTAGCTTTTGTCTGTAAAATATCAAGCAGTTTATTTCAGAGTTGGTGATTATCTCACATTTTTAAATGAAGTGTTTTTATTTACAAGTTTGTTTTACCACCAACAAAAGTCAATACCAAGGTATACTCTAAAGTCAAATTATAAGACTACAGGAATTACACATGTGGTTATCATAAAAGTGTGACATAATAGAGTTTACCTGAAAATATTGCATGGCGAATAATTTCATCTCTGCACCTAAGACACGTCTACATGGAAAAAAATTTTGTTTTAGTGAAAAAAAATTCTATATGACTTGGGGAAATTTTTATGCTTCTAGCAAGTCCATAAATAAGAGGCTGCAGCAGAGAAAATATGCTCATAAATCATTATTTGTAAAAGCCTCTGCAGCTGTATGTCTGTGTATATACACACACATATGTACACACACATATATTTTTGCTTGAGTATGTATACAACTATACAACTTAACAACTCTTTCTCTATCTATCAATAAATAGACAGATAGAGATATATATATATGGAGTATGTAAAAATATATACCACATGCCATGTTGAAACAGAAAAATGATATAGAGTTGTGTAGTTGTTTGTGTGTATATGTATGTGAGCATGTGTGTATATGATTTTGAATTCTACAGAACCAATATTATGTCTTAAATTTCAATGTGCTGCCATGCTTTGAAAAATAAGACATTTTTACTTAAATAGGAACCTACATGGTGTGCCTGGGCTCTATGCCTGCACGGCAGCAAAGTTTAGAGCTGACTAGTGGTCACCTCTTTCGGATGGAGCTTGCATTCTGTTTTGCTACAATTCATATCACTGAGTGATAAGTGTCATTTTCAAAGTGAGACATTTGTCATCTTATAGTCAGCTGAGGTAATGAGGTATCTTTCTTGGCCACAATGAGCAGTCATTAAAGTAACTTTCACTAGTGTCTCCAACCTCTAGAAAGAATAAGCACAGAAAATTACTGGAGAATATTGGGTTCTTTTTCTCTTTACACAAATATCGCTACTTCATTTGTCTAGCTGTTTCTATGTAGGATACTTTAGCTAATACCTGAATAAATTAGGTAACTTGAAAGACAATTAATGATGCTGCCATAGTGACAAAAGCAGCAAGCTTTGTTTTCAAACTTAAGTATTAATTCCTTTAACCCCTCATAATAAAATAAAGAAGCAAGTGCTCTTATTACCCTCATCTACCCATGATAAGACAGTTAAGTAAATCTCCCATGATATCCAGCCAGTAAAAAGCCATGATTTGAACCCAGCAATCTGCTCTTCCCTTTTAATTACTCTCTACAATACCCTAAGAAATAACTTCATACCCACACTGTATTAGAATTCCATTGTTAAGATTTTAATTGGTCATCTTTTTTTTTCAGGGTACAACCATTCAAATACGTAAAAAAAGATGTTCCAGCTCTTATTTTCTTTCAGAAGATATGCTCAATGACCCCCATGTCCGGCAACGGGCAATGAGTCGAGCAAGCATCCTCTCAAACACTGTAGAAGGTAAAGGTGATAGTGTTCTCTGCCTTACTGGTTCTAAAATAAAAGAAATCGGGCCAGCAAGATAGCTCAGTGGACTAAAACACCTGCTTAGCAAGCACAGGGACCACAGTTCAATCGCTGGTACCACATGCTGTGCCAGCCCCACACCCAAGGTGGGCTGAGCCAGCCACAGAATCTGGGCATGGTGGCGCATGCCTGTAATCCCAGCGATGGGAAGACTGAAAACAGGAGGATCACGATGAGTCCACGCCACGTAGTGAGACCCTGTAACAACCAAATACACTTTAAATAAGTAAATAAATAAATTAAATTAATAGATAAAAGAAATAGGCATTCTAGGTACCTTTAGCTAAGTACTCAGTGTTCTTAAAAAGAATTCAAAGAGTATAAAATGGCTTCATGCTGGAGTAAAGATTACAAAAGGAAAGTGATACAGTCATTTTTGTTTAAGAGTGATTAAGAATGAGCTGTCTATTGTGGTACACACTTATAATTCCAGTACTCTGGGAAGCTGAAGCAGGAAGATTACAAATTCAAGCTTGGCAGGGGCAACTTAGTGACTCGATGAGGGCCTGTCTCAGAATCTCAAATGTGGGTGTAACTTAGTATAAGATGGCCTGGGTTCAGTTCTCAAAGTACACTCATAGACACACAGAGAGCCACACACCCACATGCATTCCTTGAAGATGGAGGACATTTATGACTAAAAATGTACAGTAGATGAAATGGCCTTTCACAGATAAACAGTTTAGTAGCAATTGATGCAAAAATCTAGATGAAAAAGTTATGTGACTTTCTCACCTGTATCATTTTAGACAATATCTAGTCTCTCATCTGACACAGAGAGCCAAAGGGTGATGGGTTCCCATTCCCCCCATCGCAGCACGTGTTCCCCAGGCTCCACTTTGTCCAACGGCTCACCATTCACTCCCACACATCATCCTGGTCCTAAAGTTTCTGCCCACTCCTTAAACTTAGGGTAAGAAGCAGAGGAGCTAAAGAGGGTCAATGCCTATTTGGTGTTTTCCTATGGAAATTGTTTCCTAGTATCTTGATTCAGGTATTGTTTTCACTTAAAAGGAGGAAATTTTTTTTCTGGACAGAATGAAATTATCTTGCTTTTGTCATGGGATGAAATACACAGTAGAAAAGCATACGCATTGGTGGGAAATAAATATTTCTCTGTGAAGGCAGCACCAGGTCTCCTGCTTCTCATCACATTTAGTGCGTTTTTATCTCAGAGTTGCTCACATTTCTGCTTCCAGTCATTTGTTTCACTGCCTTTTTCTCACTTCTGCTCAATTTAGTCAACAAATGCAATACAAGACTGACATATAATATATTCTACTTTCCTAGGAACAGCACTGTTACACAAAATTTAAGCCCCAAGCTTTGTTTGAAGAGTAGACTGTGTTGATAGCATGCATAAAATATACAGAAGACTGACTTCCTCTTGTTACTTTTTTTTCTTCCAGAACTTGAGGAGTCCAGACAAAAATGTCCACGGTGGTGGAACAGATTTGCACACACATTTTTGATCTGGAATTGCTCTCCATATTGGATAAAATTCAAAAAGTTTATCCATTTTATTGTAATGGATCCTTTTGTAGATCTTGCAATCACCATTTGCATAGTTTTAAACACGTTATTTATGGCTATGGAACACCACCCAATGACTGACGAATTCAAAAACGTACTCGTTGTGGGAAATCTGGTGAGTTTCTTTTCTGGTGTTAGATATGCAGAGAGTTTTTCTAGGCAGTCATTATTGTTACTTTCTTTTTAAAAACAAGTATACATTTAGCTAAGTAGATATGAGTAATTAGAATGAACAATATGAATTGCTCTGCAGAACCAACTTTCTGGGTATATATTCTATCTTCAAATAATTAATTCTTCATTAGTTTTAAATTCTATAGAAACAATTTTATTTCCATATATGTCATCATTTTGGAAGTTAATGGCATTTTATTGTCTGCCAGTATGTCTGTCTGTTGAATACTTTGAAATATTGACATTTATATACTTTATAATCACATTAATAAATTAATCTTATTCTTTTCTTCTATTCATCTTTGGAAAAGAGGCATAACTATTTTTTTCAACCATTGATCATGCACACCTGTATCTTCTCCCCGAGTTTACCATGTTATTGTAAGCCCCAAGGTTTCACTATGTACCTTCTCTATTATGACAACTCCACATTCAGGTGCTCCCTGCTTGTTATGTCATGGTAGATGTAAACTATCTAATGCAGTTATAGATCTTTGAACCATTTATGTTCAGGTTTGTTGAGTCAGAATGTACTCAAATGAGTAATAAGCAAGTTTTGTACTGTTACTCTGAGTCCTTTTATCCCAGTATCATGAATTACTCATGTTTTGCAACGCACTTTTGTATCAAAGGTTTAAAAGTCTAACTTCAGCTGTCACTGTGTCAGTCCCTTTTTCCGGTTCTACTTCTAAATCTTTTAAAGCATGAGTCACATGTTCTTTATTCTTCTAACAGTCATAAGGCCAGAAAATACTGACTCAGAATTTCAGTGTTGATCCATAGTTCCTTCTTCTAAAATAGTTGGTGAATAAATGTTTTGCAAAGAATGACTGTATTAATTTTCAAATGTTTCACTTATCTGGGATATTAATATGTTCCTCCTAAATTACGTCTGATGATGATCAAAAGTGACAAGACAGAACTCTTAAGCCTTTTGATACTGGTATAAGAACTAAATGAGTAGCTCTCCTGTTTACAGGACAAAAGGAGGCAGCAGCCATTTTGAAAGCATGAGGCACATTTTCTGGAACGCACGAAATGCTAAGCAGATAGTCTTATCATTGTTATGTTGATTTCATATCTGCTACTAATGCAAGAAAAATGTTGTATTTCTCACTTAGGTCTTTACTGGAATTTTTGCAGCTGAAATGGTTTTGAAATTAATCGCCATGGATCCATATGAGTATTTCCAAGTAGGCTGGAATATTTTTGACAGTCTTATTGTGACTTTAAGTTTAGTAGAACTTTTCCTAGCAGATGTGGAAGGATTGTCAGTTCTGAGGTCATTTAGGCTGGTATGTACAAACTCAGCTTGCCATTATATTCTATAATAAAAAGTGTCTTGGCTTTGCATTATTTTGACAGTAATATGTGCATAACTTAATAGATTTGATAGTTGATAATCAAATTATTGTCTCTAAAACAATTGATATAAAACATATACTAAGAATAAAGATTTTTAAAGCACTTTTTTTCTTAAAATGATTGCCATTGTCTCAATACCTGTATGAAAACACGCAAAAGTATCAGAAAGTAAATTATCAATCCCGAAAGAACTAACACCTACTGCCAGAGAGAGAAGCTTTTATGACAATCGTGAACTACAGTTCAGACAATTCATAGTATGTATTGTAGATATACAGTGGCAAGTATAAGAAAATAACAGGAATTTAAAAAAAGATGTGAGTGAAAAATGGAGATAATTTATTTCAGTCAGCTAATACTGATCACACGATAGGATAAAAATCTGTTTCAGACTTACAATAAAAACTCAATACTGGAAACACTAGCATTTTTATATGACTAAGATTAAACTATATTTGCTTTTAGCTTCGAGTCTTCAAGTTGGCAAAATCCTGGCCCACGCTGAACACGCTGATAAAGATCATCGGCAACTCCGTGGGGGCGCTGGGTAACCTCACCCTGGTGCTGGCCATCATCGTGTTCATCTTTGCCGTGGTCGGCATGCAGCTCTTCGGGAAGAGCTATAAGGAATGTGTCTGCAAGATCAACGAGGACTGTGAGCTCCCGCGCTGGCACATGAACGACTTCTTCCACTCCTTCCTGATCGTGTTCCGCGTGCTGTGTGGGGAGTGGATAGAGACCATGTGGGACTGCATGGAGGTCGCTGGCCAAACCATGTGCCTCATTGTTTACATGATGGTCATGGTGATTGGAAACCTTGTGGTATGTAACAATGTTCATAAATTTTAAATTCTCTATAGAAATTATTTTACGGTGATACTATATTATTTTTATAAATTTAAGATTAATTGAATATAAAACTATTATAATAAATATTGACAACATTAATACAGAAAAGAGCAGAAAACAAAATGGTGTTTTAATTTCCCTTGCCAGATGACCCTTACTGATTTTTTTGTTTTCTATTTACTTATTTTTTATTTTAGGGAAGAGTCTACAGGGTGTTCAGAGTCTCACTACTAGATCAGACTCGTAGTGATCTGCCTGTTTATAGCCTCCCAAGAGCTGGTATTAAAGGCGTGCACCACCACACCCAGTGTCAATTGCTATCACAGCTTGCCCTAATGGCTAGGCACTAGCATGGCAAGCCCGGGGATCGAACTCCTGACCCCTGCTCCTGCTTGAAGGCACTTTAATCTGTTGAGCTATTCTGCCAGCTCTACTGATTTTTTTAAAACCATCATGTAAAGTTTCTACTTTATTTTCTCATTTTCTTAGTGATGTCCTATGAATTAAACCAATGATGTTTCAGATGACTTAAATGACATGAAGTCTCTCCCAATATGAAACTACCAAATTAAATGACAAATGACCAAGTTGATAGGAATAAAAAGAAGTTACAACAGAGACCAAGTCAAATAAAAGTGCTGGTCACACAGTATGGTCACCAAGCCTACCGTCTGTAGCAGAATCACTGAATCATGGTCTACAAGCCACATACATCCTACACTGGTCAGCTTCTGGAACATAACACCAACCACTGTACCTTATAAGATAAGAGAGTTGTTTTGGTTTCAGAGGATTTAGTCTCTGGTTAGCTGTTCCCAGGCAAAGATCATGGTAGAGGGAGGTGGTAGAAGAAAGCTGGTCATGGGACAACTTCAGGAGCAGAGAATAGGGGCAGCACACTAGAGAGGAAGGAGGCAGGGACCAAGCAAAATTCCCACAGTCATGCTTTTGACACAGGGAAACTTCCAAATGACATAGGGAGAAAAACTGATCTCTCCACCTAAAAGGTACCCGGGATGAGTTTGTGTTCTCTAAAACCAAAGAATGATTTTTAGGAACAAAGGGAAGTGATGAGCAGAATAGATTTGTTGGGGGAAGGAAAGCTCCTGTGTGAGAAAGGAACAGAGGGGGGATCCGAGTGAGTTGTCCCCAGGAAGTAGTCTCTTCCAGAGACTTTTATAGAGGAAAAACATGTGGTAAGGTGGGTCTAAGGTGGTAGAGAACATGGGAACTCACTTAGGTGGGCATGAGGTGGGACAAAACTATGGTCAACCAATGAGATTACAAGTACCATTGCTCAGATAAAATTGATTAAATCCTGTACCAAATCGGGAAGGAAGTCATGTAGCAAATGGGCATGAATACAGGACAGGGTCTCTTCCTGTTGGGAGTTGGGCTAGTGACTCATTTGGGCTCTTTCAAAGTGATTGATGCCTGTTTAGAATATCAATCCCTGATGCTCATCCCTAGAGAAGTATGTAGCTATGTTTCCTCTTTTGTCTTGGTCTTGAGGTGTGGTCCATACATGAGTGTCTGTCTCTTCCAAGTTGTAAAGTCACCTTGTCCATGAGGGTCTGGCCCGGTCTGACTGCCTATCATATTTCTATCTAATTCAGCTGCTTACAACACTTCACTACCCAAACACACTCAGAAGTGTGATTCAATAATCTCCTGGGTATCTCAAGCCACTCAAGCTGACAGTCAAGATTAACCATCATGCAGTCGAACACTTATTTTAGTTGAGCCTTGAACTAAGAAATTTTACATTCTAAAATATTACAAACATTGAAAGAAGAATTTTTAATTATGTTTATTGATACAATTTAAATATACAAAATGATCATATTCATGACAGGTTATTTGTGTCTCAGTATGATATATGTTGGTTTCTATACTTTATGACACATGAGCATTATATAAATTTGAGTGTGCACAAATAAAATTCTTTGGGACACAGACATGTTTATTCACTTATATCCTATCTATGGCCTTTTTCTTTTATAGATTTTATGTTTTTATATTTACTTTTTTATTTTAGCTTATGAGTAGATGTTTATAGTAAATCCTGTTTATATTCCTTGGAGGAAGTTGGTACGTGCACACAACATATCTTTATTCCTTTTTCAGCCCCCTTTCCTCCCCTCCCTCTCCTCTACCCATTTGTTGATCCCTTTTTTATAGGATAATAGCTGAGCTGAATGATTAACATAACAACCTTATTTCTCCTAAATCCCAATATACCTATTATCTGGCCCTTTACAGGAAAAGTTTGCCAGCTAGTAGTCCTTAGCCTCTCATTTACACATCAATCTGCATAGCTTCATAGCTCCCTAATTAAGACCTTACATCTGCTCTCATTTTGTTCTTTGTATTGGTTGGTAAAGACTTTCATGCTTGTAAGTAGGAGAAAATTGAGATGAGAAGTTCATCTCCATTCTCAAGTCCACCATGGTGGCTTATCTCAGTGGTCATTTTAGCATCAAATTCTCCATCAATAATCTCAGAAGATAGAGTTATGGTAATAGACACACAAACATAGTTAGGTACCTCCACTTCCCACTACCTTGAAAAGAAAGGTTGCTGATTTCTTTTTCTTTATTTTAAAGAGTAAAAACAAAAATGAAAGCAAATAATTAGAACAAAGACAGAAACAGAACAATATAAAGCAACATAAATGCTAAAGAATTTCAAAACAAGAAGATTAACACACACTATATTACATACTGTTATCAAATTTGTTGCTCCAATTACCATATATAGGTATTTAAACAGATAATAATAATAATAGCTAAGACATTAGAGATGGTACACAGTTAAAGCAAAAAGATGAAAGATAATTCAACCATAGTTATAGCATTGCACATTGCTGTCTTCAATGTAGTTGTTTAGATTATAGATATTAGGATGTACAGTTAGGCAAATATAAATTTAAAACATTAACATCTACTTTCAAAAAACTGATAGAAATCAGCACTATAATCATCCCAGCTATCTTGTATATATACTTACATGGTTTTCCCCCTTCTTTTTTTTCCTGTCTTCTTTCCTTTCCCTCATTTCCATTGTTCATTGCTTATGTACAGTTTCTTGTCCATTTTACTATCTCTATTGTACCTCTCAGATTTTATTTATTCTTTCAGGTTCTTTTACTAGGGAGATGATACAATGCTTACACATGTGGGTCTGATTTATTTCACTTATGAGTACAGCCTCTAGTTGCTTCCATTTACCTATAAAAGCCTCAAGTTTATCTATCTTCATAGCTGAGTAATACTCGATTGCATAAAAATACCATACCTTTTTTATCCATTCCTCAGTTGAAGGATGTTTGGGTTGTTTCCAGGATTTAGGTATTACAAATTGTACTGCTATTAACAAGGGTGCACATAATCACTGTGGTGTGAGATTTTAAGCTCTTCTGCAAAAATACCCAGGAGGGGAATAGCTGGCTTGACTGGGACTTCTAATCCTAGTTTTTAAGGAGTCTTCACACTGCTTTCCACAGTGGTTGCACCAGTCTACATACCCACCAACAGTGGAGAAGAGTTCCATTTTTCCCACAGCCTCGCCCACATTTATTATTAGTTGACTTCTTTATGATAGCCATTCTTGCTGGAGTAAGATGATATCTCAGTGTTGTGTTAATTTGCATTTCTCAAATGCCCAGTGCTGCAGAACACTTTTTCATCTACTTTTTTGAATTTCTTTTGTATTTCTTCCTCTGAGAAGTTTGTATTCCTGATTTATTTTTGTTTGTTTGTTCTTTTAAACTCCCTTGTACAAAGTATCAGATAAGGAAAAAAAATACATCCATCAAATCACATATTAAATGATAGTGTGTCAAAAATATCAGTAAATTATGAAATGCAAATTACATTATTACTGTTTAAAAATATGCAACACAATTACCATTTTGTAATAACTGATAATCCTTGAGTTATGAGCAAATATTCTAGTTTTGTATGAGAGCTGAAATCTTTCTTTATTTTGTATTTTATTTATTTATTTATTTATTTATTTATTTATTTATTTATTTTTGTGGAACCAGGGATTGAACTCAGGCCCTTGCACTTGCCAGGGAAGCATTTATTCCACTGAGTCTTCTCCTCGGCCTGCTGAAATCTTCCTAATGATGCAGTAAAACATTTTTCTTGGTTCTCTTGAACTTAAGTTTTGTAAATGCCTAAAAATATAGTTTATTTCTTATAAAATTTTGACGCAAACATAGTGATGTAATCAGAAGAATAAATTATAAAAGTGTGCTACACAAAAGCAATCAGAAATATTTTATATATTTTTATTTGGTGAGGCATGCATAAAAGGTAGATTTTTTGGAGTTTTGCCAATTATTTCTTCAATATTTTTCAATACTTTCCCTATGAAAAACATGTACATAGACATTGCTTCATATTATTTAAGTAGAGAGATGAAAATATCTATGATCAAATCTTTCTCTTCAATATATTTATAGTCTAATAGAGCAGAGAAAATTGGTATAAAAAGTGACCAAGATTAAAAGTGGTCTTGACAGAAAAAAGTTTCGCCCAGGGATTCAAAAAAAGCATCTGAAGCTGGTGTTTAAAGGATATGTAATATGGTATTTGAGCTTGAGGACTGCTATCCTCAAGATAACACTACCCTGCTTTGTCAAAGATAATGCTTCTCCTGAAAGGCAAGATACCCTTATGCTAAACATAGAAGGGCGCCTTAGGGATTGTTTTCTACATATAGTCTTGCTGAGGACTGGTTCAGAGCATCACTCATTAGCTACCTACCCATGATAATAAAAAGCAGAGCTATCTGTTGGCAACTAAAGTTAAGTAATGTAAAAATTACTGGTAGCATAGAATATGTCCTTGATATAATCTTAGATTTGAGTTAGATGATAAACTGATCCATTGGGGGAGTTTTTTGTTTGTTTTTTTTTTTGTTTTGTTTTTCTCATTTGTGTATTTGGTACAGGGTCGCACTACTCAGCTTGTGCTCATAGTAATCCTGTTTTCAGCAGCCCCAGCACTGGGATTATGGCCGTGAGTCATTACGCCTGGTCTCTGTGGCTAGCTCAGTACATCCGGGATGAGGTCAGTGCTGCATACAGTGCAGGGGATTCAACCCTGGTCCCTGTGCTTGCCTAAGAGGTGCTTAGTCCACTGAGCTGTCTCACCAGCACTTTTTAATGAATTTTGATGGAAAGGTATTATTGAATCTCTTCTCAGTGAACATGAGCATATTATTGTAAAGGGATTCTCCTAGCACTTTCAAGGACTAAGGAGACTAATACTGTGAAACAGACTTTTAGGCCCTTATCAATAATTCTATCAAAGATCTGGGAATATAACTCAGAGGCACAATGCCTGCCTAGCAAGTACAAGGTTCTGAGTTTCATTTTTGGTACCAAAACAAATATAATAAAAGAAAAATAATAATCTTATCAAAACACAAATATATCAGACACATATTTCATTTTGAAATCTATTTTTCAATGAGAATAATGACCAAAACTAAACTAGTTTGAGACTCCTTGATAATAATTTTAAATGATTCCCATCTTCCCTCCCTAGAAGCTTCTTTGGCTCAGTTTCAATCTTGTTTTTTATGTTTAACATTTCTGACAAATTGTTTTAGGGGTGGCCCAGATCAAGTTGTGTTCCTTTTCCTCAAGTGTAATTTTGATTTTTCTAAATGAGACATAGATTATTTTAGTCACAAAGACACTTAAATCAATGGGTAATTCAATTACCTTTTAGTTTCTTATATAAAATAATATTAACATAAAACTTTTCTATGTTAATATTATATGTATTTTATGCATTTTTTTTTTACTTCTGGGAAAATTATTTTTGTTAAAAAAAAAAAGTTGAGTTAACCCAGACCCCTGTTTCAGAAGAAAAAAGACACTTTTGCTCACAAATAGGAATTTGCTTCAAAAGTAGAGACTGTCGTGACCTATTTTATAACCTCTTCCAGGACCAAAAAGACAGACAATGAAACCATCTAACCAGTATTATTATCTCACATTAGTCATATTTTCAGGGTAGTCTGTACTCTATGCTTGTTACATTAAGTGGCAAGTCAGTTTGATACCTGGACAAAATATTTCTAAATGGGGGCTAGGTAAGTATTTTACACTCCTTATTCCAACAAGCAGTACTCATATTCTGAGAAAAAGGGTAGAGATTTTGACCTGAATGGTTCAGCACCATAAACAATAATCCAATTTTCTTGTTCAATTGATTTCTCAAAGCTGGAAAATAATAATTAATAGCTGAATGTTAGGAAAAAATGTTAATTCAAGAAAAAGAAATGGAACAAACATCTCTTGATACAGAAATGAACTTAAAACTGATGAAGTTATAATGTTGAAGGGGCATTTTCTTCTCCCCAGGGTAATTCTTTCTGGGTAGAGTTGACCTTCTGCTCCCTAGAGCACTCAGAAGCTACTATATGGAGAGAGTGTTGAGGAGTCTAATTTGTACTTTGGACTGTATTTCAGAAAATTATCCTTATTTCTTTCATTTCCTGTCTGCCCCCTTCTCCACCCCCTTCCAACCTGATGCAGGTCCTCAACCTGTTTCTTGCTTTACTACTGAGTTCATTTAGCTCTGACAATCTAACAGCACTCGATGAAGACCCGGATGCAAACAACCTCCAGATTGCTGTGGCCAGAATAAAAAAGGGAATAGATTATGTGAAACAGCTCGCACGTGAGTTTATCCTAAAAGCATTTTCAAAAAAGCCAAAGGTTTCCCAGGAGCTAAGGCAAACAGAAGATCTAAACGGCAAAATGGAAAACTACATCTCTAGCCGTACTCTTGCTGAAATGAACAAAGATCTCATTTTCCGTAATGAAAGAAGCAGTGGCTTTGGAAGTAGCATGGACAGAAATTTGATGGAAGAAAGTGATTATCAATCATTTATTCATAATCCTAGTCTCACAGTGACAGTACCTATTGCCCCTGGGGAATCTGATTTGGAAAATATGAATACTGAGGATCTTAGTAGCGATTCTGACAGTGACTATAGCAAAGAGGTAAGATTGCTTTATACATGTTGTTTCATATTATTAACTTTCTTGAAATAAATAGACATTTCAGATGCCTCCTGCCCTCAGTTCTATCAAGTGTCACATATATATTGATAGAAAGTTGTGTGTGTGTGTGTGTGTGTGCGCGTGAGTGTGTGCATGTGTGTGTGAAGTTTCACATGGTAAACTTTTCTCACTAATTTAACATTGCCTAGCGGTATTTGAAACCACCAGGCATCTCTGGGTCTTCCAAGCTTTCACCTCATGCTTGTTGCAAGTCATAAAGTCACATACCATCTCCATCTGTACGGTCTGTTGAACGCACCTCTCCTCTTCTCTGTTATTGTGTGCACTGTCTGCCTAACCATTGCCAGTAGAGTTCCAATGGGCCTTCTGCTTTCATTTTCCATCTACTCTACACTTATTAATTTGCCTCAGATTCCATCCCACCCATGCCATATTTTTGATGAACCCATGGTCCCAAAAGCCCCCTGTGTACACAATGTGTGTATGCAGGAGCTTCATCTTAGGACCCCAGAGGGATTTTACCGGTATGTGCTGTCGTGCCCACTGCAGCTCCAGTCCCTATGCCAAGCCAATTTCCTTCTAGGCCATACACACTTGTTACTCTGTGAATTTGCTTGTGACTTCCTTCTTCAAGTCCTGTATACATACTTCAAGACCCAAAGCTCAAATTTTTCATCTGTGAAATTATTTCCTGAATCATGGTGTATACTAATACGTGTAAATGAATAATGGTCATCTCTCTCCAACATGTTACCTATTGCGTCCTTTTGAATCTCTGCTCAAGTAGTAGACGGACTCACTTTGAATCCCACACAAATTTGTAACTCTTCCTTATTTTAAAATGAGCATTGTATTTTAATTTTTTGAGAAATCATCACATAGCACTGTAAACTCATTGAGAATAGAAAGTTCCTTGAAGTTGTATCTCTTCCTTTCTTACTTTTTTCTGTATATCTTTAGTCAAGTCAAGGTAATATTGAATTGCAGTTTGATTAATATGAAATACAATTACCATAAGAGAATAATATTTAAGTCATTATCTTGTTGCCTTAAAACTTCAAGATATTATTGAAAAATACTATTTTTTTCTCCAGGTTATATTAAAAATTATTTGACCAATTTTTACAAATACCTTTTATCTTTTCAACCTTGTTAAGGCCTTCACTCCATGAATTTATTGTGGATTTGGAAAAAATTATAGAATAATGATGACCAATACACAGTCATATGTATATACATAAAATTCATAGATAGGCAGATATGTACAGACAGATAGATAGATAGACAGACAGACAGATAGATAGAACCATTATATTTTACTAAATAGTGAGAAAATGACTAAATGAAAAATATATGTTCCTAGGTAGTCCAAAAAATTATTTCAAATATGGCAAAGGAATATGATATGATGTAAGTTCTGATATCATAGTGCTGGTCTATCTTTTTAAATTGGTGTTTTCAGTTGTAGAGTATTTGATAAAAGAAATGCACCATTTTAAGCTTCCATAAAATTACTTTGCCACCTATCACATCCTAAAAATATGAAATTTAGTTCTCTATGAACTGAGCTGTCCAAAGGTCAGTGGATAATATTGCCCACCTCCGGATTATTGTTTATTTTTCTCATAAACAATGTGTTCATATCTCTTTACTAAAAAGACACATTATTATTCTACTCATTTCTGTGTTCTGCACATGATAATGTACAAGAGTTAGAGAATGTAAAAAAGACTACACAAGCTAATCTTTTTAAATCATTTAACATAGAGTTTAAGACAAGCAAATCCTTAAAAATGAGCTTTATGATAACTAGTGAAGGCATCATTGTTGCCATGTAAGTGTTCAGTTTCTTACGTGGTACAACTGACATACAATTAGGGACTTTGAAAATTTGTCCTTCTTCAAAGATATTTTCTATTGTCTATCTCAATGTGTCCTGTTAAGTCCATTCAAGCCTCCTTGACATTCTGCTGGAATTGAGTGATGGGTTCATGATCTGTAGGAAATGTTACATAGCACAGAATTATTAAACTGTGGCTACCAGTGAAAATCAAGGTCTAGTGTCTTTCTCATTACTTTAGTTTGGAATATCATTGCATGAGTTTTGGATTTTGCTTGTCTCTCAAATTAAGACTCCTAAAGTATGCGAACTTCAGTAACTTACCTAAGATGTCTCATCTTCATGCAGACATTCCCTGGCCTAATTCTCATAACTTTAGCTCCTAATTTAGTTTCCAAATTCTTAAATTGCTTAATCCATATCTTGTAACATTCTTCTTTTTCTGTCTTTCAAATTTGTGAAATAGTGCCTGACACATTCCAGGGACTTTATAAGTCAAAGAGGCTAGCTGGTCTTGACAGTCTAAGGCAAAGTAACTTCTAATTTTATACATACAGGTCATTTAAGTCTTAACCACAGTGTAAGAAGGAGAGTGGATAAGAATATAACTTCGAAGAAAATACATTGGCCTCATATTCCAGCTGTTATGCTTATTAAATCAATGATCTTGAAAAATTTATAAAAGACTTGTTTCAATTTATATGTCTAGAAAATAGAATTATAATGATTCTAATCAACTGACATGATTCAAATCTACTGACAACTCCTATCAAAAAGTGTTCAAATGAACATTTAGTTGAAGCCCAGGATTAAATACTTGCACACACATACTTAATGATTATTAGGCACAGAAATTAAGAGAGGGGGCATGAGATAGGCCAGGGGTCACAATTTTAGTAAATGCAAACCATATGAAGAGCTTGCTCCCAAGGCCTGTTGTGCACCTTATCCTGTGATTTCCCTGCCCACAGCTGGCTGGAACTTCAGAAGCCACAGAGGTCTTATCAATAGTGTTCCAGGTGGCTACTGTGAAGGACTGCATTGTCATGAAAAATGAGTTCAACTTCCTCCTTGGCTTGGATACAAGGTCCTGAAATACTGTATTGGTCAATTTTCTCATTGCTAGACAAAATATCTGATATCCAGAATTTAAAGGAGGAGAGGTTTATTTGGTTTGTAGCTCCAGACAATTTAGTCCATGGTCAGCTTGCTTCAAGGCAAAAATATGGAGCAAAGTGGACCAAAGATGCTTAGTTTATGGCAGAACAGGAAAACAGTGCCAGGAACATGTGTAGTGCCTAAAATCACCTCCATGACCCTCCCTGATACACCAAGAAGTATGCTTTCCTATCTACTGGATATTTTTAGGCTAATCAAGTTGATATAATTAAGCTAACATTACAAATATTATTTTTATGCAAAAAAAATTAGATAGGTCCCTGGTTGTCCATTTAAGTACCTGAATTTTGAACAAAGGGAAAGAACATCACTGATCTTCAGTTTTTCTTGCTTTATCCTCAAAACTCCTTTCTTTAGGCCTAGAATCCTGTTTTCTCTCAGCCAATGGAGGAGACATTTCAGTTCTCTTCTAGTGTCAACTCGCAGTTCAGCAGGTCTCCTTTTTGAGCTGATAGTTAAAGATACCCTCCAGAATCAAGTAAAACTATTTTATAGTAAAACATTTTATCTGAAATGAGTTCAACTAAAGGGCTTAGTCAGATATCTTAAAACAGGTCAGAGGAAACCATGGGCAATAGGACATCCACATTTGTCTGAGATACAGCCTGTCTCTATCAAGAAAGATCTGTCATCTCAGTTGAACCCATCAGAATAGGACTCCCCACTGTTCTCAGAGTGTAAACACAGTTAATGGCTCCTCTCCTCAGCCTCCCATTGAGTACAGTGCAGTCCTCTAATCACCCTGCAAACAACAGCGTACTCCACAGACTTTTACTATTAGCATTATAGGCCTCAAATGAAGCATGAAATGTACCATTTCATTCAATAAATATTTATTGCTGCCTACAGTGTCCCAGGCACTATGTTGAATTGCTGAAGGAATAAAATGTCCTGGTTTAATCCACATGCAATAATTTAATATCTGGCTACGTGTACAAGCTAAAACATAACAGTTCAGGGATACACAAAGCCCTGAATTCTTTTAAATGTATGTATTTCCTAGAAATTATCATATTAGCTTTTATATTGGACTGATTTTTATACCTATAATTCATTTTTTCAAGTTTAGGTGACTATTGCTTTTCATTCATTCCATACTACTTATTTTATGCATTACAGTGTTTGTTGTCTGCACATATTCATTTCTGAATATCTACTTATATAAGGTATAATAATGCATTATAATAATGTGCCTTCAATTAAATCATTGATAGATATGACACACACTGCTGGACCAAACTCAGACCCTTGTGGTTATTCCCTAATGCATTCTTCTCTGGGGAGAGAGGTTCAAGGCCTAACTGACCCTGACTTAGAAGCATCACCGAACCCCAGCTAGTGAGTTCTGAAGCTTCTTGTTGGTCAGTGTGACTTACTGTATTATTATAGAAAAATATTGATCTGTCATCAGTTCTTTTAAGACAAACATGTTCCTCTCAAATGAGTTTAAATACCCAGAATATGAAGATCAAGAATTAATGAGGTAGACATAGCCAATAAATCATCAGAAAGGAAAATTAGGGTGCAATTAGTAGCACAATACTAGAATTCCAGTGAATAAGCATAAAACATGTAATGACAATGTAATAATATTTGACCTCAAATTGCACAATTAAGGAACAGAAAATAATTATATTTCCTTTCCATGATATATAACACGCTGGTGAAAACTTGTGGTTCAAACTTTAAAAAGTCCCATACAAACAAAGGACTAATAGCACCTTCTCTTAGTCTTTTTAAGTCTCAGTTATCTATAAGTAGAAATTAACTATATGTACTATCTAGGGATGTCATGAAGAGAACATTTGTATAATGGGAGTCAAGGTAGCTAATGTCTGTCTTTTTCATTGAATGTGTTGTGTCTTGTGTGTGCGTATGTATACACTCGCTTTCTTCTTTTTGCATCTAGGTGTCCAGTGTTACATGTAACCAAGTGTCTTCTTATTCCTTATGGTCCCTGTCATGTAGTAATCACTCTAGAGCATGGGTTTTACTACTCTTAATCATTATTCCTGTATGAAAATGAATTCCCTTATAAATTATTACTATCATTCCTATATGAAAGTTTTGAAAGAATTGTATGGTAGTATTTTTATGTTCTAAGAGATGCAGACACCGTATATACTGGAAAACTCGTGAGTCCATTATAATGCCATATTTTGAAATCATCCACTAATCAGGAAGTAAGGTTTTAATTTGAATGTTATAAAATAAGTTGCACAGGGGCTGGGGAGATGGCTCAGTAGACTATGTGCTTCCCTGGCAAGCGCAAGGGTCTGAGTTCAAGCCCCAGTTCTGCCAAAAAATAAATTAATTAGTTCATTAAAATAAAATAAGTTGAACAATAAGAAACTGCAAATATTTAATTATTTTTTAAATCTGTGTAGAGATTTCACGTGGTTCAGTGTACTATACAGGAAATGAAAAATAAGACATGAAGTTTATGAACATAATCCATTACTAATTTCATAAATATTTGGTCACTAAGAAGTTTTTTCACTTATTTCTTATTTTTATGCATAGTGCAGAATATATTTAAAAATTCTATGTCTATCTACCCAGCATAATTATAGTCATAAAGTTCTTTGCTCTCCTTAATTACACCTGTCAAAAATTTTGGTCTCAAAAAGGCCATGTTAAAACTTCATGTACATATATCGAAGGTAAGTAGTAAGAAATTTCACCATATGGACATTTATAGTGTAGTAGTTTTCACCAAAGATAAATATGAGACTACTTATAAAATAGAGCAGAGCAAAGTGTGGCCCCTAACAGGACCATAAGCCAGTCCTTTGAGGAACCATTGAGGAAGGGACTGTAATTCATCCGAAAACAAGGGAAAAGGGATGACAGTAGTGCTGCCCCTAAAGTGTGGAGATAAATTACTGGGCACATATTGTGCGGAAGGAAATCTCAGACAGAGGAACAAACCCTCATATTGCGCACTTGATTCACTCATGCGTTTATTTATCTATTAAAAATTTGAAAGCATTATCCTTGGAAAGACATAAATATGCTTTCTTGAGATGAAATGCATTCATTTTATTGATTTGATAACAAGTTGCTTAAATATTTATAGTAATCAAGGTTAAATATTTTGTAGCTCTTTATGATAACTGTGCTTTTAACTACGATGTTAATGGAACTATCTCTTTTCAGATTTTGTTATCAACAATTTCTTTTCAAAGAGGCAGTTACTCTCTTTGCCAAAAGGGAAATTTTAATTTTACTTATAATTGAACTTTGGAAAATATAATAATGTTTTCCAGAAATGCATTTGACTTGGTAAGATTTGGGTATAAACTATGGTTGTGTTTTTTGAGGAAACTGATCTTTGATCTTTCTATGCATAATTTTTTAATGCCTTTTAATACAGGATCTTACAGGGCCTCACCATGCATATTGGACTCGTGATCCTGTCTTCAGCTTCCCAAGAGCTGGGATTACAGGCACGTGCCACCATGCCTGGTCTCAGGCCCCTTTCAGTGGGCCTGGGGCCAGGGCGGCACCACATTCTGGGGATTGAACCCCCGTCCCCAAGCCTGCCTAAGCAGGCACTTTAGTCTGTTGAGCTATCTGGCTGATCCTTAGATTACTTTTAAAATCACCTTTTAGGTTACATCCAAAACTTTTGAAAAATCTTTACCTCTTTATTTGATTTGTTCACTTGCCCCCCAAAATTCTTTTAAATTAATATTGGTCTGATGGATTTATTCATTTATTTATTTTAATTTATGCATTTGATACAGGACTCTACTACACAGCTCATACTGATAGTCATCCTCCTATTTTCAGCCTCTCCAACTCTGGGATTACAGGCATGCAACACCACGCCCATTCTCGGGGCCGGCATGTGGCACCCCTGCCCTCTGAATTTGCCTAAACATTTGCTTGGTCAGCTGAGTTATCTAGCAGCCCTTGGTCTGGCAGATTTAATCAGTGTTTTGAGTTCGTTATGTTCAGATAAATCGGGAAATGTCAATTTGTTAAAATCCTATTTGAAATGATAAAATTATTTGAATATAATTATAAATAAATCAAGAAATGCAAATTTTAGACTATGTTTTATCAAACAATGCATGTTTATTGCCTATTAGTAAATTGCCTATTTTTAAATGCTGTACTGAACAGCAAACAGAATGTGAATGAATTCACACTTTATAGTATCAATTTCCTTGATGACAGAATTATATAAATTTATAATGCTTTTTTAAGTCTATGTTTAATGATATTTAATCTTTGTGTTTTAAATATATTATGTAGCCCTGGGTATATCATATATTTTCAAACATATAACTAATTTCAACTTACATGTACATGACATTAAACATTTAAGCCACGTTGTCTAACCTTTTCCACCGTGCTGTCTTTCTAGATTTCAGTACCTAACCTTATCACTTCTCACAGGGGTAAAATCAAACCGGATCAAGCAAGACTGCAGATCTGTGCTTTAACCAGAGCTATATGTGACCACTTTTACACAGGGTACCTAAAAAACATCATGCATATATGGTATTTTTTTCAGTGTCTTGCATGTTGTCCAGCTACAAAATCTTTCTGCCTGACCCATTGCAAGAAAGTAGAGCCATGTGCAATCGTTCCATGGATGAGATGACATCGCAGCATGTAACCAGGGAAATTCCACCACGCTTTGTCATTCTCTTGATGGCTTCCTTGATGTATCACTCATCCCTTGGGGGCTTTCAAATGCATGACCTGTGGATTTCTTGCTGGATGGAATATTAAAGGAAGAAACACAATGTGACAGAAGCCATGGAGGCAACATTTAATTGAAAAACCTCTGTGAATTTTTAATTTGAGTAGCTTAAATCTCTACTAAAAACAAAGTTTGTAGGCAAATATCTCAGTGATGAACCTAAAGCCTCAGAGCAAGCAAGGCTCACTGCAGTGCTAGCTCTACGTTTACAAATTAAGGACATTTAAAATGCATGCATGTCAGCTGTTTTCTGTGTGTGCATCTAGGAAGTGGGGTGCAGAGGCACAGTGCCCCATTTCTAGTATAAGCTTCAAATACATTTTTCAATGATTTTCAGCAGGGTGCTTACGAGGAATATTTTTTCTAACCAGTTCCATAAGGTATATATCATTTTATTTGCTCATATATAAATGTTACCAATTGAGAGCTAGTAGACACTGCCTATGCATGAAAAATCGTATTTGAAATGTCTAATTTGACTCAAGAAGCAATATTACTCACTGTGAAACTAAGTTGCTGATTATTTGCATAGTCAAACGGGCCTGTAGAAGCCAGGTTTAAATAGAGCATATTACAAAACAAGCTCTGAATCTAGATGTCAATAGTATATAAATCATTATTTCTAAAATTAGGAATACTAACAAAAATCACTTCATTTATATTTCTAAAAAGTAATAAAAACGATATACCACTAAAATATACAATAATATGTTATTATAATCTTATTAGAACTTGTTGAATGAATTATAACTATATTCTGTGGAGACAAACCCACTGTAAAAATCTTGCCTTTTTGTAATCCACATTTTAATTGTTTTGTCATTGTTAAAATGTTTGCATTTTTGTTTTTTTGGTTTTTTTTTTAATGTTTGCATTTTTGGTTACCCATTGTACAGTGGTGAAAGCAAAACTTTATCCTGAAAGCAACATACACTTGATGTATATAACAGGGCTAACAGTTTATGATTAGAAATATTTTAGTGTTTAGTTGATCTGAAGCTAGCTTTCAGACTGGGTAGATGGCTTAGTAGAATAAGCATTTGCATGGCAAACGCAAGGGCCTAAGATCAATCCCCAGTTCTGCCAAATAAATAAATAAATAAATAAATAAATAAATAAATAAATAATGAAGTTAGCTTAAAAGTGCTTTTAAGAGATTTTATTTCAAGTTGATTGTGACCTATAGGCAATATACTTGACAAAAACTATTACTGCACAGCATAGGAAATAGCCTTCAATTAGAAACTGTAACTGTATGGATATAGTATCTATACACATAAGTAAAACATAACATTTCAGAGAATTGGTTTCAGAAATATACTTTGTGTCTACATCTACTTATATGTGTTGTGAATTTATAATTTTTTTAGCAAACAACTATTAGAAAAGATGAGATACATGTCAACAAATGTCCATTAATTGATTAAAAACTCTGTTTCTGAATAGTTTACTTTCACAGAGTGCCTTGAAGTATAGCACTTCGGTACAAACTGCCTATGTGAATGTTAGAAGTCATACATTTCCCATGTAAATCTTGTATTTTACATTATATTTTAATGTTAGAAAGCTCATGTTTAAAAACATATATTATTACATACTTTACAATTCCTTGGAATTTATTCATTGTCTTTCCTGTCTTCATAATGAGTAGTTTGAGAAGACAGCAAAATGGTTGCGATGTTTTGATTTCTACTTTTCTTTCTGAAATTATAAATAAGCATGAATTTAGAATCTACTTGGTAGCCTCACCTTCTCCAGTTTACCTAGACTCTAATTTTCCTGGAGCAGCAGCAATCTTTAAATATCTGTTTCCAAAGTTTTAAAAATACTTCTGATTTGACCTACCATATCTCAGATTCTTAAATACCTATTTTCTAACAAGAGTATAAGAGTTCTGTGACAGTGTGCAGAACTCTTGAATACATGTGGACACTTTGCATTTTAAAAAGTTATCATTGAGTTCCTCTTCCCTGGTTCCTAGAAACAAATCCCAGAGTGGTAGGATACAATCTAAGAAATCTGCAGCTACTTTGGCTTTCCTATTGGGCCAAATTTTGTTGTTCTTGTCTGTTTTATTTTATATTCAAGATCTTATCATTACCATTAGTGTAATAATATTTCTGGAGATCAAAGGCCCTAGGAAGAAGGTGGCTGGCAATAGAGGGGCCTTCAATGAAACCAGTATTTTATTTTAAATTTCCCTGGAGGTAGATGAGATTTGTTCAGTTGATTTCCACGGCACCTGAGACTATACTCCATTTGACCCTGTGAGAGAACTGCATTTCCTACTGGATGAACAGTGACGTCCCAAGAGTCTGCATAGGCTTTTCCAGCAGTAACAGAAAGAGAACAGTAGTGTCAGCCATGTGGATGAGTCACGGCCATCCACATGGCTGACACTGACAAAGGATCTATAATCTGAGGTACAGGATCTCAGGATAATCCTGAGGGGATTTCACTGACCTTATCAGACTCAAAAGCTACAACTCTTGTTGCATAGGTCTTGGTTTATCTTGGTCTTAACCGTCCAGCAGAAAAGTATAAAACTGAAGTATAAGAATTAAAACCATGCTGTTATATTGAGCTGTAGGGGACTCAGGTCAACAATTTCTGACATTGCCAGTGAAGTGGAAGACCCAATACTATTATGGACTACTGGACACTTTTAGAATATTTTGCTGAGTTAACACACCTATAATATTCAAATAACGGAACTAAACAAAAAAAAAGGGATACAGATGAATGTCCATTTTGTATCTGTGTATTCAAAATGGTTAGGATAGATATATAGTTGCATGCCATTAATGAATATAGGGATTTGTTCTAATAGTGTTTGTAAATAGGATATCATATCCGCATCTTGTACAGCAACTAACCACTAGGAAGAATGTATGCAATGTGTTAATTATTGAAACTGTCCTAACAATTTGGCTTGAAACTGTCTCATTGTTATTTGTTTCTCAATAAAATTATGGGGGGAAAAAAGAAAGAGAACAGTAGTAAAGGAAAAATTACATTTCCTCCCCCAACCCCGTTTTTGTACCAGGAATCAAACTCAGAACTTTGCACTTGCCGGGCAGGTGTTGTGCCGCTGAGCTACGACCCCTAGGCCCTCAATTTATTTCCTTTTAAAGCAGGAGCATCATTGCCAGTAATTAGAATATAACTAAACAATTTACTGCAATTTGTAAGTAAACTGACAGTTTTCTGCTAAGTTATTGAAGTATCGTGAAAATCCAGATGGCAAAAACACACCAATGAGCAAGAGCATCTGAATTTCTTTTCTTTCTTTTTTTCTTTAATCTGGGGCATCATGTTTTAAACAGAATCTTGAGAAATTTCACAGGGATTAGGAAAAAAGATAAAGAACTCAGTAATCTAAATAGGGAAAGACACTATAGTTACATGCAAGATAAACAATAAAAATCTTGATACCAATTTTTTAAAAAACCTACAACAAAATAGTGTTTGTGTTTTCCAGAAGAAAAAGCAAGACTTTAATAACTGCAAGGTAGAGAGGAAAATTATTTTCTGTTCTACACCAGAAAAAAATATTTAAAATTCAGATTATTAAACTTGGAGAAACCTAGACTCCTACACAGTAATCAGTGGAATTCTCAAGTATTTGGTCCTTATTCTGTCCTTTCTTATTTTGCCTTTTAATGATGGAGAAACACAATACAGACAGTAAAATACATCATAAATTAAAAATTGATTAACTTTCACCTAATAGATATGCTTTCTTTAATAACTAGCCATGGAATTTGGCTAATCATTAATATTTCCCATACTTTTTCTTTTATGCCAATTCCTCCCATTTGATTCGCTTCTCTCAAACTTCTTGTTATTTGTGTACCTTTGTTTTGATGCCCATGTAAAATAACTATTCATTAAGGAATATCTTCCTTTTGTTGTGTGAAATAGTTGTACAAAATATACTTTTAAGTTACTGTACTTTTTTGTGTGTGTTACTGAGGATTGAACTCAGGACCTTGCACTTGCCAGGCAAGTGCTTATTCTACTGAGCTATCTCCTGAGCCCCCAAGTTACTGTATTTGAGATGGAAGCACCATTTTCTTTGGGAAAGGTTTTCATTGAGTTCTGTGTTTGTGGTATTGCTGTGATTCATGGTTTTCAGCATTTGAGTGTCAGATTGCAGCGTCACTAGATAATCTTATTTCACACTTCTTGGACAAGAAATGACTGGTTGGCATTAACTCTTATACTAACAATAAAATAGTCCTATAATGTTAATGCCTATTTTAGGAAATGTCAGTAATAACTTTGTAAATGACCAAGTTAGGGCATTTTCTAATATGACACCCACATGACTGTCTCGAGGAAACACACCTTCAAAACAATCAAAAGGAAATCCTTGAAGAATAATAATACTTAAACTTGATATTTTCCATAATAGAAAAGTCCTTCTTGGCTACATAAGTTCACACTTAAGGGAAAAAGTGTTTATAAAACTACAAATTTTTTGTATTGAGGACCATGGAAAGCCATATAGAAAGAAAATACTTTTCATATGTGTGCATGTGTGCACACACTGTATTGTGGTTATCCCAAGGAAGCTGAGTCAAGAGAACAGTAAAGTTAACTTTTATCTTCAATTATATGCTTTTCTTTC
>NW_004524843.1:1682601-1701783 GCF_000260255.1 Octodon degus
TTCTTTCTTTCTTTCTTTCTTTCTTTCTTTCTTTCTTTCTTTCTTTCTTTCTCTCTTTCTTCTTTTTTTTTTCAGAACCAGGGATTGAATTTAGGCCCTTGCACTTGCCAGGCAAGTGCTTATTCCACTGAGCTATCTCCCCAGTCCCTATCCTCACTTTTATGTATTCAAAGCTTTTGATCCAAGTTGGTCACTTTCATATAAAAGAAAGAATGTTAGAAGGTTCATACAGTTAAAACTGTATTATTCAATAAAAAGGAAATTTCGAATGCTAACCATGTCACACTTTCTATTCCTAATAGTCGTGAGTCCGTCTAATTGATTCTATGTTTATAGTTACTTTTAATTCATTTATATGTTGACTCCCAAAGATTAAAAAATTATCTTTGTGAGAAAGTATGCTTTATTTTATACTAAAAATTAAACCCCTGATGGGAAAGCGTTTCAAATTGGCTAACTATAATATGAAAACAGAATGTCTTTCTTTTTTTTTTTTTCTCTTTTTAGGGAAGGGTCTAAGCATGTTCAGGGTCTCACTACTAGATCAGACTCGTAGTGACCTGCCTGTTTACAGCCTCCCAAAAGCTGGGATTACAGGTGTGTGCCACCATGCCCAGTCTCAGAATTTCTTTATATCGAAGTATATTTGTATATTTCCAAAACCACAAAGAAAACTAAGCAAAGATGATTAAATGTATAACATACAAATACAATTAATTATATCAAATATAGTTGGCATGATGCATAGTACAGTAAAAACATTTCAATACTTAAATCTATACATATCATCAGTAATAAGTAAACAAACTATACCTCACTTAGAAACTTAAATTACAGATATTATCCTATGTATTCAAAATGTTCTTTAAAAAATAAATAAATAAAAATATTCTTCAAAAACCCTCTTAAGGGGATAAACTATCAAGACTGAATAAATTAAGCCTAAAGCTGTCTGTATTGCTAAAGCCCACTCCATATACACATATATTTAATATTTGTACAGGAAATTTCTGAAATATTTAGTGAATATTTAATTTACTCGCAGGAAAACATTACATATCTAAATATCTATTGGCCATAATGACTTAACATGTGATATAAATCAAATCAAATTCCTGTCATATATTTTGATAATTTAGGTTACATCGAGCAATAATATGGGATAACTTTAATTTCTGAACTAAACTCTCAATGTAATTGCCAAAATCTATACATAAGAAATTGGTAAAAACTGTACATGAGAAAGAAAACAAACAAAAATTTCTAGTGGCATGATACACTAAGTAAAACGATCTGAATTCTTATGTGCTATTAAACTACCTTAGCAAAAATATTCTTGGTTAGTACTTTTTTTGAAACACTGAGAACATCAAATACTCATATTAAATATACTTTCATTAATTTCTGCTATCAGAGTCAGGCAATATGTATCATTTTATTTAAAAATTAGTATGCAGTAAGGGAAAGATATTATAAAGATTAGGGTTCTTTTTGTTGTTGTTGTTGGTTTTGTATTTTAGGGAGGGTGTTCTGGGTGTTCAGGATCTCACTACTAGATCGGACTCATAGTGATCCGCCTGTTTACAGCCTCCCAAGAGCTGGGATTACAGGTGCGCACCACCATGCCCAGTCTCAATCGCAGTCTCAGCGCGTGCCAGGGGTGGGGCCGGCACAGCAGGCCCAGGGATCAAATCCCTAGCTCCTGCGCATGCTTGCACGTGCTTTAATCTGCTGAGCTATTTAGTTGGCTCTTATTAAGATTAGTTATTGTGCGTATTTTGCCTAATAGCATGGAAGTGCTTTGCACTTTTTCTGTCAACAACTTTTACTGTCTATTCTTTAGCCTCAAAATCCAAGCTAATAATTATTTTTCTAGGGGTGTGTGATTTGGTCTCATTTATATAGAAATATATTGCCTTTTTTATTTCAGTTTCCTGGTAACAGTTTACTTACTGAGAGGTTAGGAATTGAGCCCATCACATAATTCTTGGGTTTCCATTAGATATGCTACTTAACATGGGCTTTGTAGCTATTGGAACATTATAAAGTATTAGTGTCTATAAGTTTCCTTAATATTGTTCCCTTGAACCACGTACAGTTTAAGACCTTAAGTCTCACAGAATATATTTAGCTAAATTAATTTCTATTTCCCTTCCTTATCTTATTTTTTAAATAATTTTATTAAGAAACAAATAGCAATGAGACAGTTTCAAAACTTGGTTAGTAAGACAGTTTCAATAATTAATATATTGCATATTTTTGTCTTCTTAGTGGTTATTCATAGTACAAGACGCAGACATGATATCCTGTCTAAACACTATTAGAACAACTCTTTCTATTCATTGAATTAAGAGAAAGTAGCTATACATCTATCCTAACTATTTTGAATATATGGATACAAAATGGTCCCTTCCTTAATTTAAAGTAATTTTGTTTGTTACCTGATTTTGAGGTTTTATATTGATGATGTTCATAATTAATAATTTTAACAAGCTCCTCCACCTGATTAGAAGCCAATAGAGGCCACTAGATTTCTTCTAATACTAAAGGTGTTCCTAATTGTTCATTTTAATTATGAGAGGACTTCAACTGTTTCGCACCATTCCTTATGTATAGTGCACTATCACTGCCATCTTTATAACGTATGCTGCATGACAATAACAGTATTAGGAATTTAATGAGGTCTGTCTTCTAATTTCTAAGTCAGTTTCTAAAACTTAACACTTTTAAATTAAGCCTGCAATCCTAATACAAATGTGTGGATTCAAAAATCAGTTTAACTAAAATTTCCACATTTTATCACGTGCATTTGCTTCAACTATTCTAGAAGAAATAAAACTGTAATCCTAATAAGAGAAGCATATGCTACAATAACTAGTGCTTTCATAGATTCATATCTTCAGCACATGAAAACGAAACATGAACTCTTCCGTGCTATGCTGTTCTACCATTTTATTTAACAATGTATTAGGAAAATTTCACAGAGCTTTGATACAATTATTGTATGGATTTTCCCTAAAACTTCCTGTGTATTTGTGGACATTATGTTTGATCATAAAATCCTGGGTGGGACTTGTATTATGATCAGTTATAGGGTCGTAATCACAGTGAATTCATCGCTCTCATGTGTAAGTCTGCCGTGTTTAATTTCATCGAACCTTTATTTCAGAGTCTGCATGTGTGTTCCCGTTCGTACTTTCTTGATTTTATAAATAATAGTCTACCACCTTTTCTACTAGTCTAGACTAAAATGGATGGCGTTGGTGTGATGTCTCACATATTGATTACAATACAATGTATCATTTTTTTGCTCTTTAAAGAACTTCTATCTATATCATCTGAGTGTTTCGATTTTTGAAAGACAAACTTCCATGACTTAAAAGCTTTTTATGCCAAGTAACTTTTGAATTACCCAGTGCTGGCAATCTAGCTCTTGTTCATTATCGCTACTGGAGTCATGGCTATCCAAAAGTAATAATTGTTATAAAATTCATATGAAGGGATAATAATCAAATGTGACCACTGCTATGAAACACCGCTATTTGCCAATTCTTTTTTTACAAACTTATTAGCACCTGGAAAGTAAAATCTAATCTTCCCAGGATATGTAGATAGAATGATGAGGCACAGATGCATTGTAAGTTTCCTTGACCTCAGCGTGTGTTTACACATCTTTATGGCCATCGTACTGTTGAACTCCGTTCATAACATTTTGCATGACTGTTTTTAAAGTGAGATTTAAATGCAAGATGTGAATCAACCTGCAGTGATATGTCTGGTGTGGGGCTTTCCTGTTCCAGAGAATGCACCGCTCAAGCTCCTCGGAGTGCAGCACTGTTGCTAATCCCATGCCCGGGGAAGAAGAAGCAGAGGCTGAGCCTCTGAAAGCCGATGAGCCGGAAGCCTGCTTTACGGAAGGTGAGAGAAAAAGAGAAGCACTGACATTTATTCGGGTTCTCTGAGTTTAGTCATGCCCACAGCGATGGCACTTTAGACTTAAACCCTATTAGAGTTATTTCCTGACAAACCGGAGGCCTCCATTCCGTGGTGCTGCAGCTGTGGCTGCACGACTAAGGAGACTCACCGGTGGTCTGGAAACTTCAGTTTCCACACCTACTGCACCCTACTAATGAGCATTTCAAATGGCAGTACATCATGCTGTAAAGCACTTACCGTAATGTGTCAAGATTTCTCACTTAAGATCCTTAATTCATATCTACAACATCCTGGAACTAGTGAAATATAAGCTGGATGGATAGGGGCCGGCAAGATAGCTCAGCAGTCTAAAGAGCCTGCTTAGGCAAATTTAAGCAAGCGTGCAGAGACAACAGTTCAATACCCAGCACCACATGCAGTGCCAGCCCTGCCCCCAGGGTGGGCTGAGCTGACTTCTCCCCCCCCAAAAAAAACCAGGCCTATGAGATAGATGGTACTATTGTCTTTTACTTCAAACAACTGAGTAGATCTAATGCTTGATAAACCTTCTTAGACTGTTGACTACATTCTGTCTCAAAATTCTTCCTCCCCTTGCTTTAAGAGGTCACACCCTACCACTGTTCTTCTATTTCTTTTATAGTTCTGAGGTATCTCCCACTTACTTCCTACACATTCCATAACTAAAATCATATCCTCATGTTTCTGATTTGTGGTTATCTTCTGAAGGCTTGAAACTCTTCATCTATCTGTGGGGATTGTACCACTATCTCTGTACTAGTTCAGTTTTAGGCTACAGCAGACTTATTAGTCATGTCAACCTATTATCATGAATAATCTCAAGTTAAATAAGTTTACAACAGATTTTAGTGTGATCTTCCTCATGCAATCTACAGCTTTATCTCACTTACTGAAAACTGATCTATCCTGCCTCTCAAGCTAGAAACTTTGAGAAGCCCCCACTTCTAGTCTTTAATTCATTAAAAGCACATGGAATAGAGACTGGGTGCTCCAGAGGATTCTACCACAGGCTAAAATAAGAGAAACCTGGATGTACAAGATAAAATCTGAAGTTCTGTAACTTGCCATGTAAAGCACAGTAAAATTAGCCTACTTCTATTTTTTTTTCAACAGTAGCTTCACCAACTCCTTTTTAGCTTCTGCATATTGAACTTCCTAGTATGCCTGGAATTTGCAGGAATCTTACTCAATGTCCAAGTAGCAAATTTAGGCATGACCTAGGAAAGAGTATAGCATTATCTGAAAAATTATTGCATCATCCAAGTAGGACACAGAAACCTAAAATAGGATTAAGGTATTACACAATGGCATGAAATATAAACTTTGATCCTAATAAACATTAAA
Organism: Octodon degus; assembly: GCF_000260255.1. Classification (NCBI taxonomy): domain Eukaryota; kingdom Metazoa; phylum Chordata; class Mammalia; order Rodentia; family Octodontidae; genus Octodon; species Octodon degus. The sequence continues at coordinate 1,687,900 of NW_004524843.1, forward strand.
TTTGACTTGGCTGGTTACTAACCATCCCTGAGACCATAAATATGATTTTAAATCTGGTACTCAGGAGCCACATTTATAAAATGGTGATAATAACATTCATGTCAGGGAAATGGGGAGAGGATCAAATAAAATAATACTTACAAATTAATTAGCACAATATCTAGTGTCCTTTTCTTTCTACTTTTACTACTATTTTTCGTGGGTTTTTTTTTTTTTCACAACCCTACATAAAGGTTGTGCGACCATTGATACAAATGACACACTATCTGATTGTGGGATTGACTTTACCATTATTTTCACAGGAATCATTGATTTGCTTTTAGGCTCCAAGATTTTCCTGAGAGAGTTTCTAAAAGACATACATTAAGCAAAGTAAATGGAAAAATAAAATTTCTCCAAACTACCATGAGTGTAAGGACCTTCCTTAAAGAGACATCTATTTTTATTCTTTATTAGAAATACTATTTTATGTCATAAATAATGGGTTATGACACCTGTTTGACCTAATTATTGCATTTGCTGAAATTAGTGCTGTAGTGAAGGCTGTGGAATTGTCCTTCAAAGGGCTCATGTGAGAAATATTCAAGGATTTCATCCAATTATATGGGACATTGCTCAACAAATTGCTTAGCACTCTGTAACATTATATTTGTGATATTACAAAAACTTTCCCTATACATTAGAAGAACACTTCTTACTTAAAGTTTACTATAACTAGAAAGAAGTTTGGTTTAGATAAGAAATTAAGGTTCCAAATCTGAATAGGGTATAATAAAACTAAATTTTCTATAGACAGTATGAGCACTATATGATTCACTTCAGGGTTATCCTACTGAAATAGAACTTTACAAAGGTTATTTGAATCTTATCAAATATCAATGAAAATATTTTTGTAAATCTTATCAAATATCAATGAAAATATTTTTGTAATTAGTTTGACATATTCATAATTTATAAAGTGAGACCAGTGTAAGGTAGGATATGGAAGCATTTTCATATGGACCTTGTCCTGAACCTTTGAGAAATGATTGAGGGTACATATCTTGGAAGCAGTTGCTTTGATTTATTCCACTGGAGACATTATAGAGTCACCACACCTGTTGGTTTAAGAAACTCCACTTGACAAATTCAACAGAGCAGCCAATTCACACTAAGTCTCAGTGATTCATTTCATCATTAAATGGACAAATCATTATCAAACACATTCTATAGTCATGTCCAGTTTTTGGCACTGGAAGAACACAGTGATGAGCAAAATCAAAACAAAAATATAACAGCAAATAGAAACAGACCAAAGTGTTCTTTACCCAAGTAAACAGGTAAATATGGAAAAGATAAATGTAAAGGCTGAGTATAAGGATGAGGGCAGGAAGGAGGATGGCAGGAGCTTACTATCATATAAATGCAGTGACTCAACCAGGCCTTTAACATTGTGACAACTGACGCAAAACCAGAAGAAAACCAAAACAGAAATGTGAATGAAAATTATTTTAAGCATGTACAAAAGGCATTTCTGAGAGGTGGAGATATTTATAACATCTGAGGAAAAAACAAGAGTCCAGATTTGGATGGCTCAAATTGAGAGTTGGGGAAGATGATAAAAGTCGAGGTCAGGGATATAGCAGAGTCCAGACCACAAGGGCTTTGAAGGAGAGCCTGAGGCTCTGATTTGTAGGGTTCACAAACTGTAAGTGTAAGACTGGTGGGCAGAAATTGGGATGATGTCTTGGAGTTTTCTAGAGTAAACCAGGTGAGAAGTGATGAGGTTTAGACTGCTGAGGTGGAATATGGAGTATGAGATTCTGAAGATATTTTGTAGCGAGAGATGAAGGGATTCAGTGATGCACTCAATATGAGGCCCACATGTAAGAATCTCAGAAACAAACATGGAGAATAGTAGAATTTTCAGGATGGGAAATTATAAACTTGCTCACTTACACTGGGAGTGACTTGTAGGTTCATTTTTCACCCATTAGACCTGAGGTAGAACCAATGTTCAGAGTAGCATTAGGTTTACAGAGAGTTTTGTTATCAGAAAGGAAGTAAAACTAGCAAAGGAAGGATAAAAACAGTTCAATTGAAGTGTTATGATTTCAATAAAGATGTTCTTTATCTCACTTTCATTGATCCTGCTGAGTTCACATCTCTCACCTTACTGTGTGTCTTACTGGTTACATTTCATCTTGTTCCCTTTCCTCCTCCCTCCTGTGCCATATCCTCCTTAGCTATGTTCTATTATTTTGTAACTCAAAACATCAAACATCTTCCTAGGTCTTCTTTACTGTCCTTAATTTTACATGTCATGGTAGCCTGCTTAATCATGGACACAACATGATCCCTTGATTCTCCTTGTTTTATATATTCCTCTCTCTTTTGAGTAGACAATCAGTAAGTTACCCAAATTTGAGCTCAATAAGCATGAGTTTGAGGTAAAAAAAAAAAAATAGCCTGTTTTCTATAAAATAAGGTTATTTTCTACTAATTTTTTAGGATGAGAAAACTTATCACCTAAAAAACCCAAAGTTACTCAACTTCATATGAACCTTCCTACCTTCAAAAATAGAACAAAGAATCATCTTTTTTTCCACTTGAAAGGAATGTAAATAAAACACTTGTTTTAGAACATTTACACATTTTAAAGAAGCAGTGGGAAAAGCTTCTTTTTCCTAATCAGTTTTTGTACTAATTTTTTTATCATAGTCTTAATACTTTTATTGATGGGTGGTCTGCCTCTGAAAGGAGAATAGGTTCTTTTTCTCATTTAAGAGCATTTATTTAACATGATGAAACTGAGCAGAGACTTTATGTAATGTAACATGAGAGCAAATTAGTGAAACCATCCAAAAGACGTGGCATCTACCCACTGAGACTCATTAGGACTGTTTGAGAGTTTCTCAGTTCTGTTTACATTTAATTAGTAGTCTTTTTAAAGAGAACCTGTGATAATGTTGCTAACTAGTTAAGTTGGAAATCTCTTGGGATGTACCTTCACATGAAAGCCAGACAGATATTGGAGCATTCCTACCTCAAAGCAATAGAAAAACTGTCCAAAGTGTGATAAATCCTGCACAAAAGACTTAGGAAACTTCATCTTACATAAGTTTCCTTTTCTCCTTTACAATATACAGTATGTTTTCTTCCCTTAGTCATGAGAAAGTTTCTGCTCCTTTTAAAGACTGACAAAAATAAATCCCGGGAAGCAAAATCTTCCAAAGGATAATTTTCTTTCTGCTCTGCATCGGAACATTAAGTTTGCATAAATTTTGAAATTTGAACTTCAAGGTTTTATTTTAAAAATTCTATCTGATAGCTCAGCAGCATAAGCACTGGCATGGTAAGTAAGTGCGAGGTCCTGAGTTCAATCCCCAGTAGCACACACAAAAAAAGATAAAAATTCCATCCCAAGATTTTTAGTCTATTTTTTTTATCCAAAAGAAATTACTTAGGAATTTTTTTATTTCATTTTAATTTTTTACTTTATTTTAATAAAGTTTATCATTTTATAAAATTTTTTCCTTCAATAAATACAATTGAGATAAAAGGTAATAAAATAAGTACAACAATTAAAAATTCAGTTGGAAAAAAGAATTCAGTCAGGTCTAAGATTCTGTCAACTGTCCTTATCATTGGATAAGTGAAGCTATACATATGTTCTCCATTCACTTGGTTTCTATCTAATTTTGTGTCAATCATAGAATTTACACAGATATAATCTTTTCAATTGTGACTAAATGCTCAGACAATAATAATATTCTTTTCCCAGACTTGAAAATGAATGACACCTCATATTCAGTCACGGAACAGAGAATGCTATAAGCAAACATAAGGGCATCACAGAATGTTTCATACATTTGGAAACTTAAGGAAAGGAAGGATAAGGTGACGCGGTAGCAAAGCAACCATTCCTAAGATCTAGTTTTCAAGCAAATGTCCGCAGACAATAAAAGAAACACATAAAATAGATGATTCTGATATGGGAGCCATACTGTGTCTGAATAGACTGGAGCTGGAATTTTCCAGAAAGTGTTCGGTTGTGAGTCTTTAACCTGCAAATGAACGACTTCCCTTGAGGTATTTTAAAAGACCTGTCAAGCATAAAATACATCTGTCGATGAAAAACATCTTTCATTATTAAATACCTTGCTAATGAAAAAAAAAGAAAGAAAGGAAGGATAAGAGCATGTAAAATATACATGATAGCAAAAAACCACCAGAGATTTTAGTGGTGGCAGTGCGGTGCAAGGAGGCGGCTGGCTACACTTTTCTGCAGGGGGAAAACCATATGCTAGGAAATGCCTGACAACGAGTGGCGCAGGGCACTGCTTTCATTTGAGAAACATGAAAAAACCCATAAAAAGACATTTCTAACAAACACAATACATAAAAAAAATTTCATTTCATTGTTTAGGGACATACAGCATTTTTTTAATGCATCTGGTTGTTACCAGGTCTCATGAGGCAGCCCTGTGCTTGCCAGGTGGGCACGTACGCTACTGAGCTATCTCCCCAGCCCATCATTTCATTATGTGTTGCTCTTAAGAGCAATGTGAGGCACGCAGTTTATAAATAATGACATTACTCACAATATATTTTAATATGCATTGCATACATATATACATTATTATTGCTTCTAGTATACTTCTGTTGAATTTGGCCAAACTTTTATTTTTATGCACAACCTATAATTACAGTTGATGAAGAACTATCGTTTTAACATCAAGATTGATGGTATTTTCATTCACATTACTCACTACAGTAAGAAGGAAATAAGAAAACTCTGGCAGAAATTGTGCATTAATGATCCTGCAATATTTGGGTAACTGGATTATAGAGTTTCATTAATAAAATAACAATTTTATTAATGAATTATTTGTGCTGTTCATAGTATAATAGCTATGTACATGACATTTTTACTGTGTATCTAACGTTTTCCCCATCCATTTTATTTCAAAAATAATATTATATATTTTTAGTGAAAAATGCCTGCTTTGAGAATAACTACAGTGATGGTGGAGTTTAGAGAAGAGTCATAGTAACCCAATAGTATTACAAATTCCCACTATCCAGACAGAACAGGCATAGCTTTCCTCACGAGAATAGATTAGAATGAAATAGGGAACATTAGCTAGAAAATAATGAGCTTTTAGTATTTACTACCTTCTTAAATTCCATCATCAAATTCTAAATTCATGTAATTTAATTTCAAATAATGGCTGCATTAAACAACAGACTATCAAAACTTCCTTAATAGGGAGTAAAACTCAATAAGGAGTAAACACTAAATAGTTTGGGCTGGATCTTGGACACCACTGAATTTCGTCCTGTAATCTTGTAGTTCCAGAACGTTCTTGATTGACGCCTTTCTCTTTTTTTCTACATACTTCACTTGTGTGACTTTAAAAACCTATCCTGACCTCAGCTGACGCACACACGCTAATATTTTTTACACATTTCTTTTCTAATCACATATTTTCTCCTGAGTTTCAGAGTCACATCTCCAAAATATCTATGGACTATTGTGTTCAGAAAACTTGCAGGCATTGCAGATTCTTCAGCTCCCAAGTCGGCTCCGACCTTTATGGCCTTTAGTTCACTACGGCCACCCGTCACCAAGCCCTGCTGATTTCACCCGAAAGATACGTCTATCATTTGTTAATGTTTTAGCTCCTCGGTAAAATTAGCCTAGTCTGCCACACTGGACAGGGCTAGTACACCAGAACCCTAGGTGGTCCCTACCCTTCTAACCTATCTCCACACACTATTTAAATTGCAAGCCCCCTAGTCTGCCTCTGCTTAAAACTCTTGCTCTTCATCTCTATGGGATATAAACCAAGCTTATTAAAGTAGGGTCAATGTGTTCCATAACCTGACTAGTATCTTAACCCTTATCTCTCACTGCTGTCTCTTGTGTGTTTCCTGCCCTCATTATTCCTAGGAATTGATTGTAACCCACATGCATCAGTTTTTGGTTCCCCCTGCCCTGAAATTCTTCCTAAACATTTTTGTCGCTGGTACTTTGATGCAGGTCAATTTCCACCTTTCCCAGGAAGCCTCCTTGTGTTCTTGTCAATAAACCTGCCAAGTTAAATGGGTTTCCTCCTATGCCATAACAATGTACCATCTTCATTGCCTTTTCCAGTTATAGTTATTTATTTATTTCTAGCCACTTAACCAAAAGCAAAAATGAGTTCCCTGAGGAATAGAACCTACATACAGGCCTGAGTACATAGAAAATATTGAACAAATGCTTAATGGACAAAAGATTGCATGAAGTAATGCGTAAAGTGAAAGATCTTTAAAATTTTACCCACTTTTTCACAGCAAGAGAAAACAGTAAAGGTTAGAAGATGAAAGTGACAAATTGAATCTATCTAAAACTGCAGGGAAATGTGTTAGAAATTGTTTGCTTGAAGCATTATTTCAAAGAAAACTTTCCATTGAAAAATATATTTTAAGGATTCTGTTTATCCTACTCACTAAGATTTTACATGTGAGTCTTTCTTGCCAGGTTGTGTTCGGAGATTCCCATGCTGCCAGGTTGACATAGAGTCAGGGAAAGGAAAAATCTGGTGGCACATCAGAAAAACCTGCTACAGGATAGTTGAACACAGTTGGTTTGAAAGCTTCATTGTCCTCATGATCCTGCTCAGCAGTGGAGCTCTGGTAAGTGGCCTGATGCCTAAGTCAACACTCTGGCAGTCAGTGTGTTTAATAATGATGGATTGTTTTATTTAAGAATTAATCCCTATGGGGGCCAGCCAAATACCTCAGGGGATTAAAGCAGTTCAGGAGCTAGGGGTTTGATCCCTGAGCCTGCCGTGCAGGCTCCGTCCCTGGGGCACGCTGAGATGGCAATTGAGACTGGGAGTGGTTGTATGCACCTATAATCCCAGCACTTGAGATGGCAATTGAGACTGGGAGTGGTTGTATGCACCTATAATCCCAGCACTTGGGAGGCTGTAAACAGGCGGACTGCTATGAGACCAATCTAGTAGTGAGACTCTGAACACCCTATAGACCCTTTTCCTAAAATACAGAAAAAAAAAAAAAAAAAAAGAATTAATCCCTATAATCATCAGAAACAAAATTTCTGTTGAGATCATTGAATATTTCCTGAACATCCTACATGCAAGGCATTCCTGTTGCTGCCCAGAATACGAAGACAGATAAGATCCATGTACTGTTCTTATGGAGTTAAGAGAGCAATGGGAACAGACAGTGATTACAGAGCTGTGATGCATTTGTACGTAAAGCGTGCACGTAATGCTCTGGAGCAAAGAAAGCAACTGTTCTCTTGTGATTTGGGAATGGCAGATAATGCTTTGCAAGATCATAAAATAATAAACATTTTTCAGCCAGGCAAGGAGGGCTGAGGGGGACAAGCACCCAAATGTAAGGAAGCATAAAGTGACGTGAAATATTCAGGAAATTGTACGCTGCTGAGCTGTAGCAAAGGCAGTGGGAGGAGGAGCAAACACAAAGGGAAAGAGACCCTGTGAGAAAGACATATGTGCCTTTCTGTGTCATACATGAATCAGATTGTGAAGTAGCTTGTATGTTTTTATAAACTAGATGGTAATTTTAGGATGAGAATGAAGAATTTGTTCACTCTTGTCCCACCCTGAACTGAAAACACTTGAGTGCCGACTCTAAGTTAACCTGGAATCATAGGAATCACAGGGTCTTCTATAGGAGTTTAAAGGGATCTGGGAGCTAAAACCACTCTAAGACATTTCTTAATTGTCATATTTCCTGTTGACTGTAGCAGAGAGGAGCTGTTAGAACCAGTAAGAGGCAAGATCCAACTAGAAATATTACTAGGAGTTTCATTATGCTAAAAACAGATAGTGAAGAACTTTATAAATTATCCGTCTTCATCATGAATTTGGAATTTAATTTTCTCAACTCATGGGCTAACATGCTAAACTGTTGTTATTTTGTGAACTGTGGCTGAGGATATGAGTTACCTAGGTCAGAGATAAAGGACTTCATCATGCATGGTGTACAAGGTACCTTGACCAAACACACGTGAGTGCTGGCTGCTCAGTGCCCAGCCCTGGGAGGTCATGTTACGTGGCTGCATGAATACTGCACAATTAGAAAGTTAACCCTGCAGGTGAGAAACAGTGATCTCAGAGAGCCATCGTTGTACCAAGCTGTAATCAGCTGCTTGTTGTCCCAGAGGAAGGCACTGCCTCATCTTTCACAGTTGCCTGATGCAAACACAACCCTGAGTAACAGCCTGGGTGAAGAACAGTCAGGATCTTGCGTTCTTCACATACCTAGACAGGACACACAGGGACTGTGTGTTCCATGGTGAATTGTCCAGGAAGACAAATCTCATCACTCAGAAACAGACAATGTTATAAATTACTATAATCTTGTGCGAGTAGGAATCTTACTATTGTCCACAACGTCTTGTATTCCTAATAATACAGAAAAAAAAAAAGAATTAATCCCTATAATCACCAGAAACAGTCATATACCTGACAGGAGATTTTAAACATTTTTAAGGTAATGACATGTTCAAACTACCTAAAAGAGATGAGATTTTTTGGGGGGAAAGACACTCTCCAAAATACATTTCAAATGACTCCTAAGACAAAGAAAAAGGAAAGGGGATTTTGAACATTGTTGTTTTCACTCAGGTAGTTTAGCAACTAAATGAGATTTTTACAAATACCTAACTCTGTGCTTTCCACTTAGTTTTCTCCAAACCTAAAACTTCTGAAACAAAAGTTTGTTAACTGAAAAAATAATAATAAAAATACCTGCCTGCAAAATAAAAAGGAATAGCTATCACTTGGTATATATCTATTTTATCTCAATTTTATGTGTGGATTTTCCCTCTTAATTTTCAAACAATCCTGTGAAATTTAGGTGTTCTTTTTATTTTACCAATGAAAAGGATGAATAGATTGTAAAATGCTGCATAAGAGTGACAGAAATACAGCTCAATAAGGTCTAACACTTTATCAAGAGAAAATACCACAAAGAAATAAATGAGTTATAATTGATATGAGTAAAGCCTAACCCCCAATTCAGGTATAGTACACATAATGCCATTTCTGTCTGATTTCTCCCACAACCACAAACACAGTACCAGTAACTAGGTCTTCCTGTCAAAGGGCTCTTTGTCAAGCTGTAGAGCCATTCACATGAGTTTTACTCAACAGGATGTTTGAGTCTCACCATGAAGATTCAGTGTCAGTCCTGCTGTAAACCAGTACTGCAGTTCTAAGAAGAGGTTTCTTTATGACCCAGCACTTCCTTGTCTTTGTTACTTAAAGATGGCTTGTTGCCATATTTTATTTTTAAATGGCTTTCTTGATTGCTTCAGAACTTGGAGAAAGGTCTAGGGAAGTCCTAATGGCTAGAAGTCTTCCCCTGCACTTCAGTGACAATTGGCACCATGGTGCCATCTTTGTGCGTTTTAGTACACCTGTCCACTTTCTCTACCCCCACTTCTCTTGTTTGTTTGTAATAATATTAGTATTAATAACTCATTAAAGTGCAAAGGATAATTTTTTAAACTTTCATGGGAAAAGTTGGGTAAAAAATGAAAATGGTACAAACCCATCACCCTGGACAAGTAACATGATAAGGACAAGTAACATGATAAGGACATGTTACTTAACCAATAAGGACACGAGTCCTTTAACTTTCTTTACTGCCCACTGATAAGTAGTGTTTCACAGAAATAAAAAAAACTCTAATACCTACCTATTTAGATCAGTGATCATTTTTGCTGTTTCAGACAGCTTAGTTTTTAAATTCACTTGGATTATTTCCCAACAGATTTATGGTAATAGCTACAAAGTTGTTGTTGATATAGGGAAATGAAACTACCAACTTGAAAGGTACCCCAGACATGTATGTGTTCTCTAAAACTGAAGAATGAATTTTAGGAACAAATGGAAGGCAAGAGCAGAGTATTGATTGGGGAAAGAAAACTTCTGTCTGAGAAAAGGACAGAAAGGGGACCCGAGCGGAATACCCAGGAAGCTGTCTCTTCCAGGGAATTTTATAGAGTAAAACCATGTGGTGAGATGGGCCTAAGGTGGAGAACATAGGAACTCACTTAGGTGGGCATGAGGTGGGACAAAACTATGGTCAACCAGTGAGATTACAAGCACCATTGCTCAGGTAAAATTGATTAAATCCAGGACTGAATGGGGAAGCGAGTCACACAGCAAGCAGGCATAAATATGGAACAGAATTTTAGCCAGTAGCAGTTGGATTAGTGACTCTTCCTGGCTTCCTCAAGGTGATGATCAATCCCAGATGCTTATCTTTAGGGAAGTCAGCATCTGGTTAATCTTTAGTCTGTAGGTCTGGCCCACAGCGGGAACATCTGTCTCCTTCACAGTTGTATCTTGTCTTCCATTCTGTCTCCTTTGAGGGCCTAGCCCTGTTTGACTGCCTATAATATTTTTATTTAACTTTGTTGCCCACAACATTGTCTATCATTTATTATATGGGTCATATTTTCAAAGTAAATTAACCAACCACTATTAGATGAAGATAAAATCTTGATGCAGAATTTAAAAGAAAGAACCGTGGGTCCTATAATTGTATTAAGATACTGCAATTGTGTACTTAGCAAAACTTTCCACACCTCCTCTTATGTTCTTGGCACTGGGATACAGAAGCCTGCAAGATCCAAGAGAGAAGTTTCCCAGCCTAAGGGTGGATACAAAGGAGAGTGTAGGATGAAATAAGGTTTATAAGAAGGGTTGACCCGAAATGGTGTATTAAATTTCCAGTTCCCATTCAGTTTGAATGGGAGGAAAGAAAAACTGGATACAGGGGAAACTCCCACAGGTATTAGAGTCATGACTCTTAAGGGATTATAAGTAACTTCATTCATTTGCATTCTTTCTCTGTGCTTCTCCTTAACAACTACTGAAAGGCTAGAAGCTGGAGTGATGAGTAGCTATGTGGTAGAAGAAAGACAGCTGGCTCACAACCATTGTATTTCAGTACTTTCATTATCAGAGTTATATTTCTTATTCTGTTTTGAATCATAAGTTTGAAGTTGTCAATGAGCTGAAATTTCAATGTTTTCCCCACAGGCTTTTGAAGATATATATATTGAAAAAAAAAAGACCATTAAGATTATCCTGGAGTATGCTGACAAGATATTCACCTACATCTTCATTCTGGAAATGCTTTTAAAATGGGTAGCATATGGGTATAAAACATATTTCACCAATGCCTGGTGTTGGCTAGATTTCTTAATTGTTGATGTAAGTACAGTATTTTGAAGTATATGTAAAAGAGAGTTCTCCCTGTTTTGGAGTCTCTGTTAAAGTAATACACTGTTATATTTATATTTTTGACTCATGTATTTCTAGTCTGTAAGTTTATATTTTGTAGAAAAAATAGTATAGCGAGTAGAAATATATCTGTGAAGCTAAAACATGGATTCTTCTACAAATATGAATTCTCTTTGGCACCATTCTAACATTTATAGTGGTCTTGTGCATATATTCTCCTGCCATCGGAGAATATGTAATTCATTTAAATATGTAATTTGAATATCATTACTATTAAGATTAACAGCAAAGTGAATAAAAAAACTCGAGAAATGATAAAGGAAAAGGAAAGATTAAACATCCCAAATTAGAGGAAATACTGATTTTTTTCCCACAATATATAATTAGATTAAAGATAATGAGGACAACACAAGCTGTTTGACACATGGTCTAAACTTTATATAAAAACAGAAGGATGAAAGCTAAGTTTATGTCCCTAGAAGGAAAAGTATAAAATTTCAAAACATTTATCTAGAACCAACAAGATAGTTCAGTGGACTAAACGCCTGCTTTGGCAAGCACAGGGACCAGGGTTCAATCCCCTGTCCTGAATATCACGCTGGCCCTGCTCCCAAGGCGCCCTGAGCTTGGGACTGAGTTGGGGCATGTTGATACACCCCGGTAATCCCAGCACTGTGGAGACTGAAGACAGGAGAACTACAAGTCCAAGCTGTGTAGTGAGACCCTGTACCACATACATAAATGAAAAAAAAAATTATCTAAGTCACAACGTAACAAAACACAAAATGAGTCATAGCTTTTTCCGTACCTCAAACATGTACCGCCCTTTCATCTCTAGAATTGCAGTGGGACACAGAAATAATCATTAATAATTTTAAGCAATGAATTTGAAATACTGCCACATTATTGGACAATGGAAAAGGAATAAGAGTACTTTGTTACATGTTTTTTTAACACAGCAAAAAACATTTTCGCCGATGGGCACTGTGGCACAGAGGTATAATCCCAGCTACTTATAAGGCTGAAGCAGGACTGAGGACAGCTGAGAAACTTAAAGAAACAATGGCTCAGAATAATAATAAAAGGGCTACAGACGCAGCTATTGGCACAGTGCCTATGGGTTCAATCCCCAGTGCTGTTTTTAAAAATTTGGTTTGACAGAGATCTTGTCGAGGTAGTTGGAAAAAAAGATCTTAAAACAGTTTATGATATCAAAAACTCTCAAATAGAAATTAATAGTATAACAATCTTCATTACCCATTCATTCTATTTAGTGTACTCACATATTTTAATGATGTATTTCTAAATATGCTATATATTGTCTGAAAAGATTTCTTAAATTAATTCATGACCTGAACCTTTCATTTCTATTTTTGTCTGGTTATGTGCTTCAGTCTTTAATTTCCCTACATTTTTCAGAAATCTAGCTTTTGTGATTACAGAAGAAACAGAATCAGTCACAGGTTTTAGAGAGGTGTTTTCTGCTCAAAGCCTGGAATAATTAGAAGAACATATAGAAATTTCTATACCACCAAGTACTTTAGCATTTAACCATCAGTTTGCAGCATCAGCATCATATTTTTCAAATAATAATAAGAAAGTTTAGTATTTTTTACTTTGTTATAAGTACACAACTGTGTCACATAATGAATACATTCATTTTGGGGATTTGATGCACACACATTATGTCTTCAACCTTTCTGCTTCCCTTCCTCTCCTCTCCCTCTCTTCTCAGGCTCCACCACCTGCATCCCTGTTTCCTAAGATATCCTTTATTTTACTCTCCACTTAGTTATAGTCTGGTTTTCTCACAAGGACTAACCAGGAGATATTCAACTTTCTATGTCTGATCCATTCCACTTCACATTATGGTCTCAAGTGCACCCATTTTCCTAGAAGTGACTGAAATTTATGAGATGAAAAAAAAATCATTAATATCAAAATCTGACTGCAAGAAAATTAAACATAATGTATTTACTCAAAAGTTCAATTATACAGGTGTTATGTAGCCCAATAAATTGTTTGAGTAGCACCACACATCAACATTAAGTGGCAATATTTTCAATTTTTGTGTAAACTATATGAAAACTATTGTTTCAATGCTCAGCTATACATTATATGTAGAATTCCCCAAAGAAGAATTGTTATTTATGAACTAGTATTAATGCTTGTACATATGTATATTTTTAAAGATGTTTTTATCTATTTGGCACAGGGTTTTGCTACACAGCTTGGACTCATAGTGATCCTCCTGTGTCAGCCTCCCTAGCTCTGAGATTATAGGCGTGCATCACCATGCCTGGTTTCAGTGGCTGGCATGACGAGCAGTACTGGGGATTGAACCCAGGTCCTTCAGCTTGCCAGGAGGTGCTTAGATCACTGAGCTACCACTCCAGCCCTATTTTTTATTTTTAATTTGCCTTTTATATGTCTAGTTACCACAAAGGGGAAAGCATTATATAATTAATACTTTTGATAATAGTTTCGTTTTAAATAAACCTACTCAAAATAAGGAAAAAGTAGAAAGAATGTCATATTTTTCTTTTCTCTTAATGTTTATATGTAACTAGATATTTTAAAGATTATAATAACATTTAAGATGCTT
>NW_004524843.1:1702261-1713892 GCF_000260255.1 Octodon degus
CAAACAGACATGCATAGGCATATGTAACATTTCTATAACGCAAGAACTTCACACTATAGTCTTGCTGATAGAAATGAAAATCTAAAGGTGCAGATTTGGAGAAGGGTTTGAATTTCCATATCTGTTTGTCCATTTGCTTGCTTGCTTGCTTGCTTTGCAGCAGGGTTTCATTTTCCTCAGAATTTGAAATTCTCTTGCACTGGCCTCCCAAGTTGCTGGAAGTGCAGGCACATGCCACTGAGGCCACTGTGAAGCCTCCCCCCCCACACACACACACAGATCACGACCCTTATTTGGAGCACTTCTTCTCAAAATGTGATCTTGAGCCAAGACTTGGGACCAATAGGTGGGAACCCAGCACACTGTTGTAACAAACCTTGCTGGTTATTTCAGTGCTTATTCAAGTTTCACATTTACTGTTTTGATTTGCTATTTGATTTGCTATTCAGACAATATATCATTATTTCTGCAGGATTTTTTATTACTGTATTTGAAACTCACATGGTTAAGCATCATTCATCAGTATAGACATATATTTGTGTATGTATCAATGCATGCATAATTAACTAGCTACATGCATATATGAATAAATACATATGTAACTTTGGATACAGATTATATTGTAGCTTTAATTATATTCATTAATTATAATATTCATTAATTATATCCACTATCACTTAACATTTGCTAGAAGAATTGGTCTGCTGCTTCCTTATGGACTATTCCAAATAATTGTAAGATACTTAAAAACTAAATTTTTATTGACTAAAAAGAGAGCATACTTGTGTTCTAAGTGCTCTTAAGTGGTAGATAATGGACCTAAATGACTGAGTGAATTTAAGAATATTAAGTGGTGCCATTAGTTCTGCCAGTTGTAAAGATAAAAAGAAAGACTAATTATAGCTATGCTTAGTGGGATATTCTAGAGTAAATACATGAAAACATCCATATCAGTACCTTCTACTTCACAGAACAATTTACTTGTCTTCAATAGCAGCAGCCGTGAACTTATAAGTACTGAAATTTTTTTACTTCTTAAAACTTAAATAAAGGAAGTTGTATCTCAAATGTTCCTCTTCAGGGCTGGACAAATAGCTTTGCAGATTAAAACACCTGCAAGCAGGCACAGGGGCACACTGAGACAGCGGTTGAGACTGGGCATGGGGGCTCATGCCTGTAATCCCAGGTCTTGGGAGGCTGTAAACAGGCGGATCACAATGAGTCCAATTTAGTAGTGAGACCCTGAATACCCTGTAGATCCTTCCCTAATATAGATAGATAGATAGATAGATAGATAGATAGATAGATAGATAGATAGATAGATTCTCTTCCTTCCTGGAAAACATGAATCTCTTCATCACTACCTCAGTTCACAGTAAATATATTACAGATGCTTTTCTTACACATTGTCTCCTGCTACACACTCTGAAATAAATGGATATTTTGAACGTGGCTGACTCACCCACATATCCTAATCTAAAGACACTGAAATTTGAATTCATTGTTCTGATTATCAAAATGTAGATTGATTTCCTTCCTGACCATGTTCTTTCTTTTGAGATCATTTTCCATAAGAGCACACATTACTGAAGCATGACTGGTTATGGTCATGGTCTGGGCACTATGATAAAATTCTTCCCTAAATATGTTTACAATGAGGCCAGTACAACTACCTACTCTCATTCTCTGTTCTACATAGCTGAGAATTGCTTTCATTAGTATTACAGGGTGGATCTTTGCTGTCTATGTCACTTTTCCAGCAGTGGTACACTTAGAACTTAAAGGAGGGGAGAGTTGTTTTAGCTCAGGGTTTCAGAGGTTTGGGTCCATGGTCCAATACCCCAAGGCAGAGGCAGTGTGAGAGAAGGGCGTGGCCAAGGACTGCAGTTCACCTCCTGGGGCCAGAAGCAGAGAACTGCAGGAGGCTCAGAAACAGGAAGAGGCTGAGCCAGAATTTACCTTCCAGGTCAGCGCCCAGTCACTCCCTTTTACAAAGTAGACCACACCTCCTACCAGAACATCAGCTAGGAACTCATCAATAGCTTGATCTCCTTCCAAAAGCCCCACCTCTGAACATACGGACCTTTGGGAGACATTTTTTGGTTAAAAAAGTAACAGTGCTAATCTTGAGTTATTGAAAGACAGAAATAATCTTACTCAGAAATTTTCATTATCTCTAAACTATGAATCTTCAGACTGATTCTTTGTACAATTTATAATCATGCTTAAATTGAGTTAATACCACACATTATGACAAATTTAGAATCGCATTTTGCTGTGCCATGTGCTTATTTCATTTGAACATTTGCTAGTTCCTCTAGTTACACCTTGAAGTTTATAAGCAAGTATACAATCATAGATTACAAAAATGTGAAAAACCATATATATTATTGATATTTGTTTTTGTTTGTGTATATTTGGTACAGGGTCTCACTATGCAGCTCAGACTCATAGTGATCCTTTTGTTTTCAGCTTCCCCAGCACTGGGATTACAGGCTTGAACCACCACACCTGGTCTCAGTGGCCTTCTTAACCCCCTGGGGGCCAGGCCGGCCTGGCATGTGGTGCAAAAAATCAAACCCTGGTGCCTGCGTTTGCCTAAGGAGTGGTTTATACGACTGAGCTATCTCGCAGACCCTTATATTTGACTATAATAAACAACTTCCCTCTGTGATTTCTTATTTTGGCTAAGATTGCTGGAAATATGTTTTAGAAAGCTACATCTTGCCCATGGGACCTGCTGAGCTTCTCTTAGTGATCTTTGGAATTGATTTTCCTCTTGATGCTTTAGACTTTGTTTGCAATAATTAATGAAAATGTTATTTTTTTTTTTACAGGTTTCTTTAGTTACTTTAGTTGCTAACACTCTTGGCTACTCAGACCTTGGGCCCATTAAGTCTCTTCGAACACTTAGAGCTTTACGACCTCTAAGAGCCTTATCTAGGTTTGAAGGAATGAGGGTAAGAAACATTGAAATTACTGATATACTGTTATTTTCACTGGTGCACAAAATGTGAAAAAATGGTATGTAGTAGTTATGGAATGTTTATATAAATGTACGTATGCACACATGCATATATGATACATGATACATTTATATACATGGACTGTAATAAGTACAAATATACATACACATGCAGTATTTCATTGCATATTATTTAATAAAGGAATAATCAATATTTCCTGTACATGAAACTTTTAGGTAATTGAATTATCCAGTGACTTTGCCCTCTACTAGAAATTCAAGAGCAGAGATCACTTTTAGTCATAAAGTAACCACTTAATTTATAAATCAAAGACTTGTCTATATCAGGTGCTGAAACAATATTTACTGAGGGAGCTACAATGGGTAGCCAGCAAATTTCCTCCTTAAACTAGTGTTTCAAAATAAGTGAAGTTATGTCAAATTGCATTTAAAGAAAATTAAGAGTTTCATGTGCCTTTTTTACTAGACACACATTTACTAGAGACGAACAAGCTGAAACAGTTGTTTTTTTTTGTTTTTGTTTTTGTTTTGTTTTTTTTTTTTAGCTGAAACAGATTAACAGCTGCCACCAATCTAGACATTTGTTGTTTTTATTTATTTATTTATTTTTTTTGGCGGAACCAGGTGTTTTTATTTTTTAAAGAATGCAAAATAGAAAAAAAAAAACACTATCCTGTATATATACATAAATTTATCTTTTCCACTTATTTCTTTTGCTCTTTTCCTCCTCCCAGTTTTTCCTTCCAATTGAACAGATATTTTCCCTTTCACAGTGTCTAAAGCAACTTTCAGTTTCTCACATTAGCAAGACAGTATGATGTTTGCACATGTGGGTCTGGTTTATTTCACTTACCAGTACAGTCTCCATTGTTGCATCCATTTATCTAGAAAAGCCCTGAATGTATCTTTTTTATAGCTGAATAATAATCTGATGTATAAAAATACATCTTTTTTATCCGTTCCTCTGCTGGTGGGCATTTAGGTTGTTTCCAAGATGTAGCTATGACAAACAATGCGGCTATAGACGTAGGTGTACATATATCACTGTGGCATGACTATTTCAGTTCTATGTTTTTGAGATAGAGTGTCCCTGTGTATTTTTCCTGGGCTACTTCACTATGTAGCCAAGGTGGGCCTCAAACTGGAGTGATCCTCCTCACTCAACCTCTAGGGGGCTGAGCTTACAGGCAGGCACCATGTGGCTGGCTCCAACCCAGGTTTAAAGGCTGTATTAAATCACAATTTCTTCTTCATAACACATGGAGGACGATGGCTGTATTCTCTATAATTAGTCTATATCCCCATTTGTGGGCACATTACTGAAATGTTTTCCCCTTCAGATTTCCACCTGCTTTGTCATGGCCTCTATCTTGCCCCCAGCCTGGATTGCTTGCTCCTGTGTCTCCACCCCAACTCATCCGCATCAGCTGGGCAGGCACACACCTACTTACTTTTCATCTTACTCTGAATGTTCCTTGTCCACCCAAGACCAAGCATGACAGCACATCATTCCTTTAAGATCAGATACCCAGAACTTTTACCATACTATATTTTACTTTTTCTTTAATTGCTTCACTAACAATTGTCACTCAGCAACTATGGAGATTAGTTTAGTCTGTTGATTATCTAAATGTAGTTACTGACCACCTGTCAGCATCATCTGAGAATTTACTGGGATTTCAAATTCCTGGGCCCAACTGCACACTATAGTAAGTCAGAAACATGGGCTCAGAAATCTGAGCTTTACCTAGCCACATGTGAATGTAGAAATCTTTAAGCCTAGCAGATTCTCATTGTCAGCCTAGCTAATCTAAGTCTGACTATAAACTCTGCTTCTTAATGTATCAGTTAATATGGCTCACAAATATAACAGACCATGATTATAAAAAACTAATAAGTAAAATTTATAAATTCTGTATAAGAATAAAAATAGACATTTTGTTATATGCAGAAATACGGTATTGGAATTGTTGCTGTTAATGTTTCGATCATTAGTAGACTGTTATATTCTATCCAGAGCTAGTGGTTGAGCCAAGTATTTGAGGAATGGTGTACTGTTTTTTCATAGACAGAAAATGTATTTGTCCTTTAACATACTTCTTTGGTGATTAAGCCAGTATATAAGTTTATACTATTCACTGTTTGTTCTTTATCTGCAATACTGACAAATATGATTTAAGAAAGTGTTTTAATATATTTTTGAGGATAAAAAATATTTACTTACATTAAGTTGAAAAAATGTTTACTTACGTTTGCTAAGCATGTGGAAGGAATATGCCTTTGCCTGGAGGGGTTATTTTAGAGAAAAAAAATCAAATGCTGCATGTGAAGCATTTCGTGCTAAGTGTCCTTGGAATGCTCAGGCCCTTTAAGCTTACTGACTCTCCTTACTTATGT
The DNA here is from genome assembly GCF_000260255.1 of Octodon degus. Lineage (NCBI taxonomy): Eukaryota > Metazoa > Chordata > Mammalia > Rodentia > Octodontidae > Octodon > Octodon degus. The sequence continues at coordinate 1,707,645 of NW_004524843.1, forward strand.
CTCAACTGAGTGACAGCAAGTAGCTCCATTATTATTAGACTTTTTAACTCTGCCTGTGACCTCTTGTGCATGAAAGCCCATAGCATAATGATAAATGTGTCCCCCAAAAGGGAATGGAGCCAACTGCCACAGAACAGAAAGACACAGAAACAGTATTCTGTGCTGCCTGTTGTTAAATAAGAAGTACAGGGTGCAACAAGAATAGTACAGAACAGGAAGTGCTGCCTGAAGTTAGAGAAAGCTCACTGAGTCGATGTTGGAGCCATGACTGAGAGCGTTAAGTCCCAAACCACAGGCAGGTAGAGTTTCAAAGCACAGATACTGCATGATTGACAGATGCACAGGTGTTCAGGAGAAACACCTGTGTGTTCCAGGTGTTTGGGAGAAATGACTAGAAGGATCTGCATGCTTCGATGATAAACATACTGAGAGAGCAGGAAATAAGAATCAGAGGACAGGTGTGGTGAAGAACTGTGGCCCAATCTCTAGTCTTGGTTTCTTCCACCTTTTAGGAGGTCATGCTCATTGTAAGGATTTGATGAAAGTTCATCATATCTCCAGAATAAAGCATAAACACAAGTAAATTGATTATATTTTGCAAAGGAAGTTAGACTAGAAAACAACACTGCCCACTTACATATGACCTATGGCTACAATAGCATAGATGAGTAATTGCAATAGAGATCAGAAATCTCACATAGGTTAAGAATACTTAAGTACATGTGTGCCAACCTCTGTTTTAGACCACGTTACAGATGGTGAGCAATTCCCATTTTCCCCATTTGGAAGTGTCTGGAGAACCTGCTTAACATGTTAGGTAAAGACAGAGGGACCACAGTGCTATTTTCCTAGCAAATTAACCTTTAACACATTTGGGGGGACTAGAACTAAATTGTTAAAAGATTTGTAGGTTTTGTAGGATGGATTCATTCAACAAATCCGGAGAGTACAAATACTACAGAAGTTGCTGTGGAGGAAAATTGAAGTGGTAAAATTCCTGGTGATAAATAGTGGAGGAAATGCAGGATAGCAAAAATAAGAAACACAGTAAAGATAAACTATGGCTCATTTTGTTTTAACTGAGAAAAGCACTACCTATATTAGACCAAATATTTATTTATTTATTTATTTTGGGGGAAAGATCTACAGGATGCTCAGGGTCACCCTACTAGATCGGACTCATAGTGATCCACCTGCTTACAGCTGGGATTACAGGCATGTACCACCATGCCCAGTCTCAATTGCAGTCTCAGCAAGCCCTGGGGACGGCGCCAGCACAGCAGGCTTGGGGATTTAATCCCAGGCCCCTGCACCTGCTCGCAGATGCTTTATTCCACTGAGCTATTTGGCTGGCCCTTGACCAAGTATTTAAAAAAAAAAATTCTCACTTTAGAATAGTAAGTACAAGATTACTCTCGTTTTTTCGAACCACTTAAATCCAAAGAGTACAAACTAGTAAAACTTCTAGTCTTCACCACACCTAATATATACTAATTCTTTTCCAGTCCAGGGGAATCTTTGTAACTAATAATTCTAGGGTCATAAGACTTTAAATGTACATCTAATTTCTTTTTATCATTTATATACTTTTCCCTTTTCTAAAAATGCACAGATTTTATGACTTTACATTATCAATATCAGGTTTCTGGATTTTTGAGACGTTTGTCTGTTTAAACTGTATTGTCATCTGTTCACTTGGTCTTGTGTTTTGGCTAATAATTTTACTGTGTTCATCCTTTAATTTGGGAATTTGTTGATCTCAGGGCTCATATCACAATTTGTTTTCTTTGCCTTCTACTGAGAATGCAAGAGGCACACAATACATACATGTCAGTTAGTTGATTCTGAGGCTTAAGTATTCAGAGGCGCCTTTCTAATTTTGTTAACCTGCATTGATGTTGTGTATATAACCTTTTTTATTCAAACTAATCTTACTTGTTGATTTCTTTCTGTTTAACACGAGGTGGTTGTGAATGCACTCATCGGTGCAATTCCTTCCATCATGAATGTGCTCCTGGTGTGTCTCATATTCTGGCTAATATTTAGCATCATGGGCGTAAACTTGTTTGCTGGCAAGTTCTACGAGTGTGTCAACACCACAGACGGCTCACGGTTTCTGCAAGCTAAAGTTCAGAACCGCTCTGAGTGCTTTGCCCTTATGAATGGCACTACTGACGTGCGGTGGAAAAACCTGAAAGTGAACTTTGATAACGTTGGGCTTGGTTACCTGTCTTTGCTTCAAGTTGTAAGTGTCTCTTTGCATAAAGACTGGGCTGTACAATGAAACAATTTTCTTGGGCATGACTTAAATATTTTCTAGAATAAATAAAAAGTAAATATTCTCTATTAAAGAGAAAGTACTACTTGACTTCTAAACTCAAGTTTATCTTTTTGAGACTATGTGAGTATGAACAAGGTTATGAAGCCTAAGTTTACTGCAACTGAGATATTAAGCCATGATTAACCATTTGATGTTGCTTGAATATCTACATTGCCCTTTCTGAATATTGCTTCAAAAATAGTCACAGTGGGCTTCCTACTACCCTACAGGGGAATGAGAAAGGCTCCCACTGATAAAAGAAAATCCTCTAAAAGGAGGAAAACTATTTCTTCCCATACTCATAAAATTCTCTTCTCTTGAGAAAAAACAAAAATACATATTCAAAATTCACAGTCAATTATAAGAATTTGGAAATAATTAAAACTAAGACTTCAAATGTGATTTAAGAATCTGTTCTTTTTCCAAAAGCATCTTTATATTAAATTGGTATTTTGACATACAGCAAAACTTCCTAGTTTAACATTATATAATAAATGCTGAAAGGCTAAATAGTCTAAACTACATTTATGATAATAATTTCAGAAAATAAGCCTCACATTCTGATTCTATAAATGTGATATTTACAGGCCACTTTTAAGGGATGGATGGATATTATGTATGCAGCAGTTGATTCTGTTAATGTAAGTATTGATCAACATTTCCATTAAAACTTAGAATTTTGAAAATCTCCTTAGTTTGGTTCAGTGTTTTAAACTATAGTGCCATGGAAGCCTTGGCATTTGCAAATACAGTGAAGCTGAAAGGGGCCCCGTGGCATGAGTTCAGCCTTGGAAACAGAGCCTGATGCACGCTGTGGCTCCACTGCAGCCTCCAAGCTCTAAGGCTGACCTTTACCACAGCACTTTCTCTTCCGCATCCTTCACCTGTTCTTCTGTGAAAGGAAAATAACCCAGTGCCGGCCACATAAGGTTGTTAATGAGGATCCAGTAAGAATGTACTCATGGAATACTTAGAATAAGCTGGCCATAATAAATGCTCAGTAAACATTAATGCTTTGCAATAAAAAAGAAATATTTTTATGGGTTTTCCTGCTTTATATTATTAAGTAAATTGGAAGAGTCTATGTGAAGTAAATTACATGCTAAGGAAATTTAAAGATTATTAGCTAGCTCACATCATCATGAAATATAGAGAAGATACTTTTATAGCCAAGCAAAAAGTAATAAAATTTAATAAATATGGAATTCTTTCTTTACAAGTCTTTCTAGAAAAAATATGTTAGGTTGTTATTTACTAAATAATCCTACCAACCTGTGAACAATACTATATATGAACAGGTCTGTTGAAATCATCTGCAGAACTCATCTATTAAGTATTTGCTTAATATTGAATTTAAAAAAACAGCTAGTTTAAGCCACAGTAATGCTATAGCTTTTAAAATACAGAGTTTGCCTAGGGCCACATGCTTAGGATTATTCTGCCACATCTTGAAAATATGGAAATGATGAGTTTTATTGTGAACACACTGCTTTTCTCAATTTTATAGGTAGACCAGCAGCCCAAATATGAATACAACCTCTACATGTACATTTATTTTGTCATCTTTATCATCTTCGGGTCGTTCTTCACTCTGAATTTATTCATTGGTGTCATCATAGATAATTTCAACCAACAGAAAAAGAAGATAAGTATTCAAGTGTTTCCTTTAATGTACTGAAAGGAAATGAACAATTATTTTCCCAACTCTTTAAATTTAACTTCAAGGGCTGGGGAGATATCTCAGTAGAATAAGCACCTACCTGGCAAGCGCAGGATCCTGAGTTCAATCCCTGGTACCCACCCCCCCAAAAAAAATTAGCTTCAATTAGTCATTTCATTAGAATTTCATTTATTTTTGAAAAGATAGGTCAAGTATATAATTACAAATAGGCTTCATATTTTCTATTTTATACAGATAATAACTTTATAAGTGACAGCTATTTTACTCACTCTATCAACAATTACATTTTTCCCAATATCACTTAGAGGATTGAATAATTAAGAAAAACTCACGAATTACTTGTCCAAAACATATTTCATAAGTAGTTATTTTGTGTTTTTCTAAGCCACCATTCTGTGTGTCATGTATTGGTCTTGTTCTTGGGTAAAATAATATACTATATGACTCCTGAGCTCACAGCATTTATTTAATGGCAGAAGAAGATGATACAGATAATGAAAATTGAGATGTGTTAGCCATAAAAAGCGACACATACCTAAGATCCCAGCAGTCTGGGAGGCTGAAGCAACAGGTTCAAAAATTGCAGCTCAGCCTGAGAAGCTCAGTAACTTTGCAAGGCACTCTCTCAAAATAAAAGTGAAAAAGGACTGGGGATATAGCTCAGTGGGAAGGCCTGCGCTTCAGGCCCTAGTACCACATGTAGTCACACATGCAAAATGTTTTGCTGAATCTTTTAAATCAAGCACTTTCCTGAGACATTTATTTCCTTCCCTCCGCATTGACTGCATTACTGTCTTAAGGCTGTCAAAGTGCTACAGATCAAATGGCTTAAAACAGCAAGATATTCTCTCAAAGATCTCAAAGATAGAAGTCCAAATTCAACAGCTTGGTGGAGTCATGCTTGTTTCAAAACCTCTAGGGAAGGCTCCTTTCTTTAATCTCCCAGCATGGGACAGCCCGATGACCCTCGATTCATGGCAGTACAACACAAGCGTCTGTGATCACATGCATTTGTTTCCCCTTGCTAATAAGAACCCCAATTGTGATGGACTAAGGACCCCTTCTAGTCCAGTATGACCTAGCCTTAATTGTACCTTGGAAAATAGATTTTCCAAATGAGGTTCTAGTACTAGGTCTTTAGCATATCTTCTTGAGATGACAATTCAATCCAAAATATCAACCACAAGGAGGCATCGTGGTATAGTGGTGAGCATAGCTACCTTCCAAAATATTGACTGCAGAGCGCAGTGGCCAGGGTTCAATCCCCAGTGTGCTGGGCCAGCGCCACCTTTCCCCTCCCCACCCCCAGGGCATGCTGAAAGTGCGATTGAGACTGGGCATGGTGGCGCCCTCCTGCAATCCCAGCACTTGGGAGGTTGAAAACAGGAGAATCACTATGAGTCCGATCTACATAGTTAGACCCTGTAGACCCTGTAGACCCCATACTAAATACATAAAAAAGCAATTTTAACCTTATTTAACAAGTTAACAGTAACTGTTCTCAATTGAGTATTATTTACCCAAAGATGCTCAGGACCAGAATGCTCTGAATTTCAGATAGATTTGGATTTTGAAATACTTTTATAAATAATGGGATATCTTGGCATCTCTACATGAACATACTGTAGGATGCATAGATATGTCTTACAATAGGTAATTGTATACAATATTTTTAGTGTGATTACTAAACATAAAATGTATTTATGCTACGCACTCAGGACTTATATACTAATGTGTCTGCAATGTCAGCGCTACCTATGTCAACAATTTTCCTCTTGTGGTAGTGTGTCAGCAATGACACATTTCACATTTCAAACCTTCATATCAGAGATACACGCACCGATACAGTGCGCATGCACTGGGTGCTTGCTGCCAGCATCGTGCTGAGTGCTCAGCGTGCAGTATCTCAATCGATCCTCTCAAACATTAATAATGCACTTGCACTATATATAACAAGGTGATTTGTCATTAAGGAGATTAAAAATTTGCTTAAGGACAACAGAGTTGGGATTTAAACAATGATAATGTAACTCCAGAACTGCAGTCTAAACCAATGTGTGATGCAACATGGACACAGTATCACATTCTGATAGGCGGCCAGCCTTATTGGATTACTGCCACTCAGCAAAGTTTTTGGTTGTTGTTGTTTTTGCTCCGAATGCCTTCAGGGCAGGTTTGGCTGGCTTGAGTTGTGGGGATCGAACCACAGCAACCTGAGCCTGACTGCTTTGTTGAAGCAGCCACTTA
>NW_004524843.1:1721602-1726277 GCF_000260255.1 Octodon degus
CTTCAAGATCTGAAACTGTCTTCACTTTCACTCAGTTTTGCAAGCTTGTGATTGAGATTTTAAGTTCCTCTATATCTCTTTGACTCTGCTTCATGCGATCTATTTCTTTCCTGTATTGCTCATTTAAGGAATCCGTCATTTCTCTAAACTCCTCTATTTTTTTTTTATCAATGTCTTCTTTAGAAGCAGTTGTTAATTCTTTTACTGCAGTGTTATTTTCAGATTGGGATTCCTCTCTTTGTTTCTGTACTTGATTTTTTACTTCAGATGCTATGAGTGCCGAGAATCCTTTTTTTTTTTTATTTCAGAAAAGAATTTCACTCTGAGTTCCTCTATAGCTTTCTGCTGTTGCTTATTTACTCTCAACACTATTAATTCATACATTTGAGCTGAGCTAGTAGAAAAGAATTCTGCTCTGAGTTCCTCTATAACTTTCTGCTGTTGCTTATTTATTATTGACGCTATTAATTCATACTTTTGAGCTGAGTAGTTTCCTCTGCACTTGTTCTGTGTGGGCATTGGGTTTCCTCCATGTTTCTGCATTTAATTCTCTAAAGCAGATGCTATTAATTCAGGGATTTCTTTTTTCATTTCCAATCTGAGTTCCTCTATACCTTTCTGCAGCTGTTTCTTTATTTCAGAAGCTGTTCATTCATTGCTTACTTGTTATGGGTAGGCTTGGGTTCTGAGATTGCATTTTGCTCCTTCTCATTGTCATTTTGTGTAGCACTGTCTTCTGACCTTTGTTGTAGAGCTGTGGTGCAGTTATAACCCGCACTTACTGAAATTCAGGTATAGATCTACAAAGTTTGAATTTATCTAGCTGTTTCTGGCTTGGGTCTGGCTGCTGTGCTAGGCTCCTTCCTGCTGCCACCTTGGAAGTGAACCTGTTGTGCCCCTCTGGCAAGATGTTCTGCTCCTGGACTAGCTGGGTGGTTCTGTCCCTTCCTCTCTCTGCAGGGATTGCAGCTGCAGGGTTTCATCCCAGGCCTGTATGCCAGGCCTGAGCTGAGTATGAAGGGGACAAGGTGGAGTAGGGGGGAGAGGAAGCTCTCCCACACACTCACCAGGCCTGGACTAGGACTGGATCTAGGGGTCCCCAGAACACTGCAAGAATTCTCACAGGCAGGCAGTGTGGATGTGGGATGCTGCGGAGAGGTGGTGGGTGTCTCAAGGGGGTGGAAGAGGGTCTCACCCATGCTGCGCCTGGGCTTGGATCGGCAGGTCGCACAGGTACAGGGTAGCAGGAAGCTCTCCCACACACTCACCAGGGCCTGGGCTAGGACTGGATCTAGGATCCCCAGAATGAGGCAGAAATTCTCACTAGGTGGGCAGGTTGCAGGGGGTGCTTTGGAGTGTTGGGGGGTGTCCCAAGGGGGTGGAAGAGGGTCTCACTCACGCTGCACCTGGGCTTGGACTGGTAGGTCCCACTGGCGCAGCTTTGCATTTTATACAATAAATTGCAAAGTCTTTCTGTCTTTTAGGCTTAATTATTGGTAACTTCTTTAGTACACAGATCTTTATTATGCATGATTATGATACTATTTAGGTGGAAATTCATTTTTTAAAAGTAAAGAGCTAAAACATTTCTTAGGATACAGATACACATACAACTGTGGATACAGATATAGATATGTAAATGTTGTCACATATTTTTCTCTGATAAATAAATGATAACGTTAAATAAGGGCTGACCAAATAGCTCAGTGGATTAAGCTGCCTGCTTAGGCAGAAGTAGTGGCCAGGGTTCAATGTCAGGCATACTGTGCTGTCCCCGCCCCCGGGGTGCTCTGAGACAGGGATTGAGACTGGGCGAGGTGGCGTGTGCCTGTAATCGCAGCACTTGGGAGGCTGAACAGAGGAGAATCACTGTGAGTCTGATGTACATAGTGAGACCCTGGAGACTTTGTACTAAAATACAAAATAAATAAACATTAATGAATATTGAATCGTTTTAGTAATTTTTCTGGTTTCTGCTCCTAAGTCTGAAATATTAGCCAAATCATCAAAATTACTCCTGTTAGCTGTTGTCTCCTTTCCTAATATATTTGCTGCTTAGCAGCAAAATCCCTACTAATAGCAGATAAAATGAAATGGCAGCACATACGCTACGAAATACCAGGGCAGTGCATAAAATGTGACTGACCCTACTGTTATTTTTGGTAATGATTATGCTTTATATCTGCACATTATAATATATGTGGAGGCTCATTGCCTAGGCACAAGTAATTTTTAAGGCAGATTTTATAACTGCTGTGTACATAATAAAATTGATATTATTTACATATTAATACATCTTTAACCTATTTTAACTTTCAGAAGAAAAAGACACACAATGATTCTGGTTTTAACGAGATTTTTTTTTAATTTTTTACCTTGGAGGTCAAGATATCTTCATGACAGAAGAACAGAAGAAATACTATAATGCAATGAAAAAGCTCGGGTCCAAGAAACCACAAAAGCCAATTCCCCGGCCAGGGGTAAATATATATATATATATGTGTGTGTATAAACTATTTACATAAATATATAGAAGTCATAACATTGAACTTCAAATGATTTTCACTTTTCTGCACATCTACATCTATCATACTACTTGAAATACTGACCCTATTGTTCATATTACTGTTACCTCTGACAGAACAAGTTGCAAGGATGTATATTTGACCTTGTAACAAACCAAGCCTTTGACATCACCATCATGGTTCTTATCTGCCTCAATATGGTGACTATGATGGCGGAGCAAGAGGGACAGGATGCGCAGACGACGGTAGTTCTGTACTGGATCAATGTGGTGTTCATTATCCTGTTCACTGGCGAATGTGTGCTGAAGCTTTTCTCCCTCCGACATTACTACTTCACAGTGGGCTGGAACATTTTTGACTTTGTGGTCGTGATTCTGTCCATCGTAGGTAAGACCAACTATTAATCAAATCTCAAATTGAAACAAATTGAACCCACAGGTACTCCGAGAAGGATCCCAATTACTAAATATAAACTTCCTTTTGAGTAAATTTGTGTAACACAAGAAGGAAGGAGCCTTAGAACTGAAACACAAAATCCATCAGAATTCTTGTGTTCCAGGTGCATGCCTTCTGTGCTTCTTCCCAGCAGAGTTAAAGATACATATAGAGATACAAGGACACCCGCATTTAGAGCAGAACAGTTCACCAGAGCTAAATTTTGGAAGTGGCTTATTTGTCTATCAGCAAATGAGTGAAGAAAAATGTGGCATACATACGTAAGGGAATACTACTCAACCATAAAAAGACACAGAAATAGATGCACGTGAAGACCCTGCTGCTATGTGAAATAAATCAGATGCAAGTTAGATATCACATGGTTTCTCTTCTATGAAAAATTTTAAATATAAATGATTTAAATAGCAAAATAAAAATACTATATGATAGGAAATAAGGAAGCAGACCTATTGAAAGTGAGAAAGGGACCTAGAGATAGGGGTGGGATAGAAAAAATAGGAAAGATTCATATGAAAAAATGTAAATGGACCTACTTCCCACAATGAATATATTCATTATAGGCCACTAACAGGTACTAATAAAAACTAGTTAAATAAGAATTACTGAATTTACACCCGACCTAAAAGGCAAAGATTTCTTTCTGTTGAAAAAGCTTACTTAGTGTTAATATTTATTTTCTAAATTTGTTTTTTGTAAAGCTGGCTAATGTATTTACTCATAGATGTGTCTAGGATGCCAAGGTGGAATCTGATATTATTTAGACACCTTTAGCATAAATGAGGCCTCTCTTGTTATTAATGATATAAGAAACCAGAATATCTGTGACTCTGAAAACTATCCCTAAATTTAACATCACAATAAATGTTAGCCTTCTTCCTCACAACTTAATAGTTGGCCAATCTGTAAAATTAAACCATTTCTCAACCATCTTTATCATATTTGTTTATCTATATTCTTTTCTTTATCTTCACATACCCAGTATTTTAAAGACTGTATTTATTTATAAATTTTAAATACAGATGGTGGGGATCATTTAAATTAAACTCAATGATGTTAGAAGCAACCTAGAAAAATTAAAGGCTATATAACCTATAACCACCATAATATTAATGGTCACATAATTTAAAATAAATATTTTAAATCAAATTTTAAAAACTAGTATTTTCACAATATACTAAAGTTGATGTAAAACAAATTAAATTTTAGGTAGTGATTTCTTACTATCAGTAACAAGAATGGAATTAAGTCAGAAAAAAATAATACTTCTGACACTCTGTTTTTTGTTAAAGTTTTGACCAACGCAGTGAGATATGAAAACAATCAGTACATATCTTATAATTAGGGATCAAATGATCTTCATCCTCACTATGTCATGATATTATTTTAAAATGAAAAGAATCAACCAAAACTAAGTTCAGTTATAATTCAGAGGGTTTTTTTAAATTATATGTATTAGTAATTGATATATGGAAAAAAGTTAGAAAATATACTTGAAGAAAAATCTCATTCAATTGCAATTTAAATAAGGTAAATCATCTAGTAACATATAAGACTTCTATTAAAAATAAGTAGTGCTGGGCTGGAGAGATGGCTTAGTGGTCTAAAGCACCTACTTAGAACAAGCTTAGCAAAAGCATCAGGGACCGCGGTTCAATCCCCCAGCACCACATGCCAGCCAGCCCTGCCCCCTGGTG
>NW_004524843.1:1726377-1727390 GCF_000260255.1 Octodon degus
TGTTTTCAACTCTGCTGGTAAGGTTTGAACACTGTGATACGAGGCCCCCACTAATAAACAATAAAGTGCCTGAGCTTCCCTTGACGTGGGCATGCAGGCTGTCACATGCCACACTCATCATATGAACACCATAGCTACGTAAAGGCTGCACAGGAGCTGTAGGAAGGGCAGTGAAACACTCTTATATAAAAAGAAAGATTGGTAATAGGTATTTGAGAATATGAAATACAGTCTTACAGGAAGACGAATGTTTATAATACAAGAAAACTAAAAGGAGATCAGGATAAGGTCATTTTCAACTCTAGGACTCTACAAAGAACTGTTTCAGAATCATTACCTTGCAAAAATGCATCTCTACTGACGTAGATCATTCCAATATATGCTATGATTTTGAAAAGGTTTTATTATGGACTGATGCGGAAGATGCACATATCTGTAAAAATTACAGATTACTTAAACTAGGAAATCCTAAAGGAATATCCAAAGCTTTTACAACATCTCTATGAGTTTTAGCCTTTTCCAATGTAAAAAGAATAAAATCATATTGAGATGTTAGCTTCCTACTATTGAAATTTAATGATTGCTTTGCATTTTTTACATCTTTTTGTCCCATAATTTTATTGAGAGACAAATAGCAATGAGACAGTTTCAAATCAAATTGGTAGGACAGCTTCAATAACTAACACATTGCATATTCTCTTCCTAGGGTTATTTGCTGTACAAGATGCAGACATGATATCCTATTTACAAACACTATCAGAACAAATCCCTCTATTCATTAAGAAAATGTAACCACTTTGAATACACAGATACGAAATGGACATTCATCTGTACCCCCTTTTTTCTTCAATTGCGTCATTTGAATATTATGGATGTGTTAACTCAGAAAAATATTCTAAAATACTCCAATAGTCCCTAATAGTATTGGGTCTTCCTCTTGACTGGGCAATGTCAGAAATTGTTGACCTGAGTCCCCTACAGCTCAACATGACACCATGGATTTACTTCTTATA
>NW_004524843.1:1727490-1749932 GCF_000260255.1 Octodon degus
AATAAATAAATAAATAAAATTAAAAAAAAAATAAGTAGTGCTGGCCAAATAGCTCAGGAGATTAAAGTGCCTGCAAGCAGGCACAGGGTCTGGGGATTCGATCCCCCAGCCTGCAGTGCTGGTCCCATCCCTGGGACATGCTGAGACAGTGATTGAGACTGAGCATGGTGGCGCGCGCCTGCAATCCAAGCTCTTGGGAGGCTGTAAACAGGTGGCTCACTATGAGTCTGATCTAGTAGTAAGACCCTGAACACCCTGTAGACCCTTCCCTAAAATACAAAAATAAATAGATAAATAAATAAATGAACAAGTAAAAGACAAAAAAGTTTGAAATAAATGAAAGGCTTACCTTGTATTTGAATACATCTCTCACTTAATTGTGATCATTTTGTAAAGGAACTTATAAAATCAATAAAAATATTAATGATTTATTTTATATAATAGGGGTAGGCAGCCTGACAACATAAGTATAAGTCATTCTAAGATTTACCTAAAAGAAAAATCAGAGTAAGGAGAGTTGGCTGATCATATTCAATTTCAAGATTACTATATGAATATTGTATAATGTTCTGAAGATTATATGATTGTTTAAAAATAAAAGGCCAATGAGATTGTTCAAACTTAAACTGTGATATATAGAGAATTACCAATTTATTCAGTAATAAGATCATAAGAACCAGATGTTACTGGGTTTTTTTGTTTTTGTTTTTGTTTTTGTAAGGAAATGAAATCAGGTAGAAACTACATGGAAATAAATTTACATCCACAATTCTGAAGAACTGTGGCAGCTCATGACAAATGTAAATCAAAAAAAAAAAAAAAGGAAAACAGGATATGATTGCATAAAATTCAGGTACTAAATGGTAGAAAAAATCACTGCACAAAAAAGTAGATTAAAAAATAATCACAAAACAGAAAATTTTATTCCACATTTAAGGCTAGCACTGGCTCAATGCTCCTAATAGAAAAATAGTTTTGTAGATCAATATCAGTATAATAGATGTTCTTATAGAAAAATAAGCAAATATTTCATTCAGATAAAAAAGAAAAATTTAAAACAGCTTAATCAAAATATTCAATAAAAGGACTGGCTGGAGAGCTTAGAGGATTAAGTGCTTGTGTAGATAAGCCCAGGGCCCAGGGTTTGATCCCCCGCACCACATGCAGCACTATCCCCACCCCCAGGTGAGCTGAACCAGTCACCAAAACCTGGCATGGTGGTGCACTCCTATAATCCCAGTGCTGGGGAGGCTGAAAACAGGAGGAGCACTATGAGTCAGAGCTGTGTAGTGAGACCCTGTACCAAACACATAAAAAAATAAACAGAAAAAGAAAAAGAATTTTAAAAAGTATTTGATAAATCAGAAATACATATATTATTTTTCTTAAAAATGCAAATTAACTATAATAATAAATTAATTTAGATTTAAAGATTTTTGGTAAAAAGTATAGTATTGGTGAGCACAGCGCATGAGCATTTTGAAACATTGTGATGTAGAGTACAAATCTGAATAGATTTTCTGGAGATAGGTTTGACAATAAATAACAAAGTTTTAAATATACTGTTTGATTAAACTTCTATTTAAGTATTATCAAAATTCACTCATGCAATTCACAAAATGTACTTTCTTAGATGTTCATTTTAAGCTAAAAAACTAGAATCAAACCATAATCCTATTCTTCAACTTGTGATTATTTTGACAGACTATTGTACAACCACAGGAATTGTTATTCGTGTATGAAATGTCTCTATGATGTATAATACAGTGGCTAAAACATGTTACAAAGAAAAGCTACGAGATCAGCTGCAATGATTGTGCATGCACACACATATATTTACACATATAGAAGAAAATCTATGTGATACTCAACAAAATATTGAATATTATATGGCTGGCCAAATAGCTCAGCAGATTAAAGCATGTGCAAGCAGGTGCAGGGGCGGGGGGTTCAATCCCTGGGTCTGCTTGCCGGTCCCAGCCCTGGGGCACACTGAGACTGCAATTGAGACTGGGCATGGTGGTGCACACCTGTAATCTCAGCTCTTGGGAGGCTTTAACCAAGCAGATCACTTCGAGTCCAATCTAGTAGTGAGACCCTGAACACCCTGTAGACCCTTCCATAAAATACAAAAAGAAAAAGAAAATTGAATGTTATTTCACTATCACTAGTTGCATTTGAGGTGATATATAATTTCCTATTTAGTATTTTAATGAACTCCCTGACTTTTCTACATGAGCAGACCTTCTCCTTATATTTATAAAATATTACATTGTGAAGGGTAAAGAATACTCTGTGAACTTAGTCAAGAGGAAAATCTTTCGATGGTAGATCTAAAAATTTTCCTTTAGAATTGTTCAAACTGTTAACACTAAGCAATGGAACTCAATAAACTTAACAGTCCTGAAGTCATAAGTAATAAGGGGAAAGAAAAATTAGAATTATAATTTTCTACATCAGAATACTGAAATTTCTCCTTTTCTCCCCTCCTCATATAGGGATGTTTCTTGCAGACCTAATAGAGAAGTATTTCGTGTCCCCTACCCTGTTCCGAGTGATCCGCCTGGCCAGGATTGGCCGAATCCTCCGTCTGATCAAAGGAGCGAAGGGGATCCGCACACTGCTCTTTGCTTTGATGATGTCCCTTCCCGCCTTGTTTAACATCGGCCTGCTGCTCTTCCTGGTCATGTTCATCTACGCCATCTTTGGAATGTCCAACTTTGCCTATGTTAAAAAGGAAGCTGGAATTGATGACATGTTCAACTTCGAGACCTTTGGCAACAGCATGATTTGCCTGTTCCAAATCACCACCTCTGCTGGCTGGGATGGTTTGCTAGCACCTATTCTCAACAGTGGACCTCCGGACTGTGACCCTGAGAAGGACCACCCTGGAAACTCAGTGAAGGGTGACTGTGGGAATCCATCTGTTGGGATTTTCTATTTCGTCAGTTACATCATCATTTCCTTTCTGGTCGTGGTGAACATGTACATCGCTGTCATCCTTGAGAACTTCAGTGTTGCCACTGAAGAAAGTACCGAACCCTTGGGTGAGGATGACTTTGAGAGGTTCTACGAGGTTTGGGAGAAGTTTGACCCTGATGCAACTCAGTTCATAGAGTTCTCCAAGCTCTCAGATTTTGCAGCTGCCTTGGATCCTCCTCTTCTCATAGCAAAACCAAACAAAGTCCAGCTCATTGCCATGGACCTGCCCATGGTCAGCGGAGACCGGATCCACTGCCTGGACATCTTATTTGCCTTTACAAAGAGGGTTCTGGGTGAGAGTGGAGAGATGGACTCTCTTCGTTCACAGATGGAAGACAGGTTCATGTCTGCAAACCCTTCTAAAGTATCCTATGAACCTATCACAACTACACTGAAAAGAAAGCAAGAGGATGTGTCTGCTACTGTCATTCAGCGAGCTTATAGACATTACCGCTTACGAAAAAATGTCAAAAATTTGTCAAGTATATATATAAAAGATGGAGACAGAGATGATGACTTGCCCAGTAAAGAAGAAATAGTTTTTGATAATGGTAATGCGAACTCCAGTCCAGAAAAAGCAGATGCGACCCCATCTACCATCTCTCCACCTTCCTATGATAGTGTAACAAAGCCAGACCAAGAGAAATATGAAACAGACAAGACAGAGAAAGAAGACAAAGGGAAAGATGGCAAGGAAAGCAACAAATAGAGCTTCATTTTTTTATATATTGTTTACAGCCTATGAAGGTGATTTATTTGTGTTAACAAGACTCTTTTAAGGAGGTCTATGCCAAACACTTTTTATCAAACTAGTCTCAAAGGCAGTGTAGCTATGATTCTCTAGGACAAGGTAGCAGCATCAGCAGATGGCTATTTTTGCACTGGCAAATGATTCTGTGAGAATAATAAGAGTAACTCTTTAGGGATTGTTGATTGCAACAAGTGAAGGTGATTCAATTTTTTAATAAATCAGAATATGTAGTAAATATTCACCTCTGCTTTGTTATCTTTTCTCTAAATTCAAATTATCCATTTTTCCTATGTAAATATAAGAACCCACACTCACACAGACACACATAGGAAACTATTATTTAGAAATCATTAAAAGTATTTTGCCTTGGCTTTGCAGTGAATTTCCTGATAAAAGTAATGGACATTAGTAATGTTAACTAGTAAAGTTAAACCATCTTGCTATTAGTGAACTACAGTCACTTACCCATGTACAGAGATCATTCTATATTTTGAGGTGCTTTAATGTATTCCAACATTCTATCTGAACCAGTTTATATGTGCCTATAAAATGCCATGGGTCACACACACGTGTAGGCTATTAATTTCAACAAATAATGTTCATGTACTTGGACTCTCATTCATTGTGACTCACTAACGGATTGCACGTCACATCCTTGCTTTGTTTCATTTCATTTTGGTCATGAGGAGCTCTTGCTATGTTGGCCCGTCTGCTCCTGATCCTCTGGGCTCAAGCGGTCCTCCCACCTCCTGAGCAGCTGGGACTCCAGGTATGCGCCATTCTACCTACCTGGTCTGTCTTTTGTGTATTCCACCTTATCCTACGATAACCACAGAACTTTAAAAATCATTCTAATTATATACCATACTTTTTCTCAGAAGAAAAATATAAGACGATTGAGGAAAAGGCAGTTGACAAAAGCTGTATTTGTTATTATTTATATAATCTAACACTGGACTGTTCTCCCCAGCAGTACAGACAATGGCCAACTCCTTTGTCATTTTTATCTTCTTTCTTATTAAATTTGTTTAGTCATCATTTATCACTAAGTAAATTTGATATTTCCCTTCAATTAAATACTTCCTGATATGCAGTTAGCTATTTGATAGCACAGTATATGTTTGAGGAGATAATGGCTTAGGCACGGTACTTCCTGCGTCACTTGTATACTATCCTAAGTGTGTTTGTCAAGCTTTCACATTATAATGTATGGCAGGCTTGTAACACCTGCTTGCCAGGTGTTTTCTATGAATGAGCAGCATTCAAATAGTGATTCTAATGAAATTTCTCTCTTGCTTCTAACCCACTCTCTTAAATTGTGTAAGTCATCATTTTGAACCTCTATTATTCTATCTACAAAACAAAGAGGGTGTCACTTTTATCTTAGTATTCTATGACCTGAAATATATTTCTCATGAATCAATAAATTAGTCTGAGCTTATTATCTTAAAGCACATATTCATTTTGTTCCAGCTGTAAGCATACTGCCAATGATTTGAGGTCTAGCTTTCTTCAAAAAGCCTTTTAGTTGGTACAGTGGCACACAACTAAAATTCTAGCTCACCAGGGGGGAAAGGCCAGAGGTCACAAATTGAAGGCCTGGGCAACTTCAAAACACCCTGTCTCAAAATAAAAAGAGTTGAGGATGTAGCTCAGTGATAGAGAATCCTGGGCTCAATCACCAGTGCCATCACTGGAGGGCAGGAAAACGACCTCCCCACTAGCAACTTAAAATAAACGCTTGTGGTGCATTTCCTCATGAATTTATTCCAGAAACATTAAGTCATTTTTCTATCAAGTTATCCCTGCATAGGAAAAAATCAAGTTCCCCAAGTACACAGTGCACTTATTTAGAAGAGTTCTGAGGGGATTTTTGAAGCAAATATATAAAACAGATTTCATCAATTTGCTTTTTAAACTTAAAGCTTCACAAGTGATATTCATATAACTAGAACACCTATTTTTGCTGATATGTCCAGTTGAAAAGATGCAAACATACCTAAAGAGATGCAGTCATGTTAAAAAAAGGAAAATCTTAAGAAAGAGCCACAAGAAGAAAAATTGAAAAGGAAAATAGATATTTCCACAGAATTTTATATCTAGAATGTTTTTAAATTTTGAGGTATTTTACAACATCCCACAGATCGTCACTTCTGGACATTTCTCTTCAGGTGCCTAGGAAATTAAATCTAGGACCAACGATTCTTTACATCTATATCTAATCATTCATCTTAGGTCAGTCAATCCACTTTTTAATTTAATATGAAAAATACCATGCAGTGTTTAACTAGATTATTTAAAGCATTGCATTTCATAACTGATGACACTGTTGAAAATAGCTTGGAAAATTTAACTAGGAAAGCATTTAAAATATATTACTTTTTGTAAGCTTTTTAAGACATTTAAGAAATGCTTCTCATTTTTAATTTGATCCAGTCCATCCTCATTATTATAAACCCATATAAATACAATTGCATTGTGAATATTTATATGCTGCATTATGAAAAGATGTTTGGTATGCAGATTTGTCTGTGATTTACTATTAATGTTTTTACACTGCCTTTTATGTAAAGTAAAAATATTAGCAACCAGTTCCTTAACAGAATTTTCTCTTAGGAGTTAAAAGGATAAATTACAAAATCACTCTTTTTCTTGTCTCCTGCTGAACCTATTTCTTGCTAACCTATAATTTTATAAAAGTATAATATGTTTAGCTTTTATAGATATATTTTTGTCTCAGAAATGACTGCTTCTACTGTTTTATCAACTAAAAACAAAATTTGGCACTTAGGATTCCCTAAGTAAAGTTTGAAGTAAAATTAGACTTCTCTTTCCATGTGAGTTACTATTTGTACTGACTGTAAGATATCATCCTTCCACAGGAACTATCATACTAAAATATAAACCTGCCACCTATGAATTTATAATGACAGTTACACTGCACAATTTAAGTTGGAAAAAATGGGGAAAAAAACAGATTTGAACAAACTCATACATGCACTTGGGATGAAAATGGGAGAATCTCATTTTACCTCATTTTGTCTGTTGTCTACTTTGCAAAATGTGTAAGTGACTAAACACTGATTGTTGAAAATCTCAACACAAAATGTTTAGCATGGTTTTATAGATTTTTGATAGCTTTATTAAAAAGACTGAAAATAAAATGTATATGTAAATAAGCCATCCTGAATAGCAGTTTCAGAGAAATGATAATGGAAATAATGAAAAAGGGCCCACTAAATTAAGATAGCCCAGTAATTGGCCAGCCTTATGATCTACGTAGAGAGGCCAATGATTTTTAAAGTATCTGTAGTTCGTTATGTTATATTTTGGGAAAACAGCCAAGATTTGTTTAATGAAAATGAATGAATAGCCAAGAGTATCATAGTGCTCTTTATATAGAATTCTTTTCAAATTTCATAGATTTATGAATGCTCAAACTGTGTCTGTCAAAAATTACACTGTAGCTATACTTGAGACTTAACATTGTGATAGAATATAAAAATAAAATTCATAAAAATGGATTGTGTTTGCCTGCATTTTTTTCATGGAGAATAGCCACTGGGGGTAAATTCAGTGCATCTCTAGTAGAAACTAATAGGATTTCTTCTTTTTTCTTAAGATGAACAATGTTAAGTGTCTTCCATGAGAAGTGTTCTTAGATAAGAAAAGTGTGGTTAGGGAGCATAATGATTCAAAGAAATTAGTTGAAATCAACAGCAGAACTTGTGCAGGAATAGAAAAATGAAACTCAGTGAGAGTACACAAGCATTTATCCAGACAATGATATACACTTTTACTGTAACAGAATTGAAGGGATGGGAAAGTTGCTCAGCAGCATAAGCACCTGCCTGGCAAGTGCAGGATCATGAGTTTGATCTCCAGTACCACAACCAGACTAGTTTTAGAAACCATGAAAGCTTTAATTGAAACAATAATTTGGGCTGGGGAGATAGCTCAGTGGCATAAGCGCCTGTCTGGAAAGCACAAGGTCCCAAGTTCAATCCCTGGTATCATACACACAAAAAAAAAAGTTGGAGAGGATGATAAAATTGAGGTATGCTATATGTATGACACACATTTTGACTAAGAGTTTGTGCTCTACAACCAGAACTATATTTGGATCCTAAATAAGCCATGATCCTCTGAATTTCCTGAATACATTTTTAAGCTTTACAGGCATCAGCTTTCTGATTTGTAAAATATAGCAAAGAGTAGCTCTTTACACACAACAAAGTTATAATGAGATCATTCATGTGAGGCAATTAGAACCATATCCAATGATATGATACCAAGAATTAATCTTAGCAGTGGTCCTAAGGTGACAGCCAATTGGTCACTAAAATTGTAAGAGCCTGGGCTACCTTTGTAATGTACAGGAGTATAACAAAGTCTGTATTAGTATCTTATGTCAATATTTCTTGTATTTTATACAAGTAAATATAAATACAGTACCTAAAAGAATCTCATGAATCCTTTAGATGGATACTCAACATTTACTGATATGTAATATATGTGCCCAAGTACTTCAAAATTAGCCATTTTTGAAATTTAAAAATTTAAACTAGTATACTAAAATCATGGAACACGCATATTTTCAAAGGTTTAATTATTTGAAGGAAAATTTCAAGTGAGTGTTCCCATGTTGAGCTAAATAGTTAATATCAGTTGTATATTATTTGAGCTATAAATATCCACTGCAATTAATGCTCCTTAAATAATGTGTGCTGGAAATAACTGCTACCACGCTGGAGCATTATTTCAAGTTCACGTGTTACTACCCTGGCAGGTAAAGGCAATACAATATTCCTAAGGACATTTGTACTGATACATTTTAAAATAAGAATCACTAATTGATTCGTGTTTTTCTGGCTGGAAGAACTAACCTATTTCATGGCATGAAAAACACTGTGCTGTAGCTCAAACAAAATGAGCTTTTGGTTTCGTGGCAATCTCTCTCAAGGGAGGGAGAAATCACGTCACAGCAGTGCACAAGGGACTTTCCCCGCAAGAGCATTCGATGAACATAGAAGAGGAGATATGAATAACCGACAGTGACGAACAAGAAACTGGGCAAACAAGTGACTGCTAGACCTAACCTCCATGACCACGACAGCAAGCTCTTCATTAACCACTGATCTGTCTCAGAAAAAAGATAACGTTATGAGATATTCTGTAGCATCTCATCATGTACTTTAGCTTGAATTACATTCATTACTTTATGAATAAGCTAAATAATAAGTGTATAGAAAGCATTCAACACTTGTTAACAACTTTGAAAACCTAGTAGAAGTAAGAAAAGTTATTCTTAATTCAGATGCAATATTTGCTGTCATATCTTAGTTTGGGCTTTATTCTTTCAAGAAAAAATATTTTCCAGTTAGTCCAATCTTATTTATTATTTTAATGAAAATATAATTTTTCTTTAAATTATCATCATAATTGCTTTCTATTTTCAGTGGTGAATGTAATGTAGAACTTATAGAACATTTATCTATAAATTAATTTACCAATATTTGTCTATATATAATTTACCAATATAAATCTTCTCCACTTAAGCTGTAATTATTTATAAGTACTTTGAGCCTTAAGTAGGTTTCTCTGTGCTCGTTTAAAGAAAAATCTTTTTGTTATGGTTAGCCCTTCAGTTACTGAAGAATCTCAAGACTTATTCTCCTTCTTTTTAAGAAAGAACTTTTTTTTCAGGATAAATCCTGAGGGGATTTCACTGACCTTATCAGACCCAAAAGCTACAACTCTTGTTTCTTTAGTACTGGGGATTGAACTCAGGACCTTGTGCTTGCCAGGTAAGCACTTATTCTACTGAGCTATCTCCCCAGCCCTCTCCTTATTTTTAAATATACTATTTTCCCCTCTTGACCATTAAAAATATTTCAGTATGTGTTTTTCTTTCCTGGAGTTGGGCTACTGTTGAGAATTAGCAGTCTTTTTTAACAAAAAATAATTATGTATGGAAAAGTTATAAGCTGTAACATATTAATTTCATTTAAAGAACTGAAGAAAACATGGAGTGAGAGAAAGAAACATGTCTGCATAGAGAAAAGGAGGAGATATCCACACCCAGCCTCTTTCTTGGCAAAAGGTAATAAATTTGAGGCAATACATTTGGATTGTTTTAAACAGTTAAATGTGTGATAATTTTTATGAAGGATTAGAGAGAATTACACTTCCTGTATTCTTAGGCATACTTATGAGCAAAGAAATGTGAGAAACACTTATTTTATGAATTCACAATTGCTCACATAGACTATGGAAATGAAAAGAAAGGGCCAAGGAGAGAGAGAGTGAAAAAGAGAAAGAGAGACAGACAGACAGACAGACAGACAGACAGACAGACAGACAGACAGACAGAGACAGAGAGAGAGAGACAGACAGAGAGAGACAGAGAGAGAGAGACAGACAGACAGACAAACAGACAGACAGACAGACAGAAAGAGACAGAGACAGAGGGACTGGCCCACTGATCTCACTTACAAAAATTTGTAAATAAAGGAAGCACCAATCTTAGTTTTATTCGAAGCTTTTGAGATTTTCTCCCTACTCTTGTACTGTTCATGTCTACCATTCAGTGCACACTATTGCTTGCATCGAGGCACCTTACATATCAATTTGCACGAAGAAGTCTTAGAAAATGAGTCATCTTAGGTCATATTTTCCATAAGCCAATAAGAATATAAAGTATCCTTGACCCACTCATGTCTTTAAAGCACAAGCCAAGTGAATCTACAGTACATGGGTTACAAAATGCTTCATGTGGAACATAAAAATGTTCCATAGCAAACATACTTAAGAAGGAGTACATACTGTATAAACTCCTGAGGACAACTCAATTTAGGTTACTACATGCTGGAAGAAAACATTTGAGTAAAAGCAAAGGAAAGGAAAGGTTTGAGTAATAGCAATAGCAGTAACCAAAGCATTAGCACTGTCTTATTGCTTCCTATCTTAGTTCGTACTACCATAATAAAATACTCAGACAGATAGTGAGGTTAAGCTTAACAGCCTCGGTTGTATGGTAATAACAATAAGCTTCTCTTCTGGAGGGTTAACAACCTAAATTTGCAGACCAAAATTAGAGAAAAAGGAGAGCTGCAAGGAAAGCCAACATTTTGGCCCTAGCCTTCCAAGGTCAATTAAGACTCAGGACATACGAGAACTTGTACTGTAACGTCATGTAACTCAGTAGTGTCCCAAATTTTCTGATCAATAAGATTATGGGGCCAAAGAGGAAAGTGATAGATGATGTAGAGTGTGCCTAAGGAGAGTCACATGGAGATAAAACATTCTTTCAGGCTTTCACAGAGAGCAAATTGGCCAAGCAATGACCATGACTCATCCACATGGCTAACGATTGTCAGCCTCAGAATCTTCAATCTCAGGTACAGGATCTCAGGATAACTCCTGAGGGGATTTCACTGACCTTATCAGACCCAAAAGCTACAACTCTTGTTGCATAGGTCCTGCTTTACCTTGGTCTTAACCATCCAGAAGAAAAGTATAAAAACGAAGTATAAGAAGTAAGGCCATGCTGTTATGTTGAGCTGTAGGGGACTCAGGTCAACAATTTCTGACATTGCCAGTGAAGTGGAAGACCCAATATTATTATGGACTACTAGACTCTTTTAGAATATTTTGCTGAGTTAACACACCTATAATATTCAAATAATGGAACTTAACAAAAAAAAAGAGGATACAGCTGAGTGTCCATTATGTATCTGTGTATTCAAAATGGTTAGGTTAGATATATAGTTACATTCTCTTAATGAATAGAGGGATTTGTTTTAATAGTGTTTGTAAATAGGATATCGTGTCTGCATCTTGTACAGCAATTAACCACTAGGAAGAATGTATGCAATGTGTTAATTATTGAAACTGTCCTACCAAAAAAAATAAATTAAATTAAATTAAATACTATACGGTATGTTATCTAAATAAAAAAATTGTGTTTCTTACACTTATGGAAGCTGAGAATTCCAAAATCAAGCTACTGGTCATTGTTGTTCCCAAATAGCGTTTCCTTCCTGGTTCATAGGGAGCTGCATTCTGTCTGGGTCCCTGCATGGAGGAAATCTAGCCCTGGTTTTGCTTCCTTTTTTGATATGGATACCAGTAGCTAGAAATGTACCAGAAGATATGCACGTCTGTATATTACAATTTCCCTCATACTGGCTTAGTATCACCATTCACCCTGTTTTTTGGTTTTTGTTTTTTGGGGTTTTTTTGCAGAACCCGGGATTGAACTCAGGCACTTGCACTTGCACTTGCCAGGCAAGTGCTTATTTTATTGAGCTATCTCCCGGCTCCTTTCCACCCTGTTTTTCATGCTGATAACACTTTTCTTTACACCTTAACATTCCTTCACTAAGACCAGCTGATTTTCCCTCCTAATTACAAGCAAACCTACTGACTACTCCTAGTTTTCACTGTCAACCCCTAATTAAATCCATGATCACTTCTAACAACTTTCTCATGAGTACAGAAACACCTTCATTATTCCTTCCTAAATTCATTTGTGCCTCCCTCACAAATGCTTTCTCAGGCAATAGCCTTAGTGAATTGTCTAAGAAACATTTTTATTTTGCTGCTTGAAAACTTTCATCATTTCTCGCTTGCAGTTCGGTAAGAGTTCCATTGCTGTTTTGATGGATTTTTAAATGCTTAGCAACAAATTTATCTCTGCACACTCTCTCTTGCCTTTTATTTTGCCTCATTAAAATTTTATTTTATTTGTTTATTTATTTTATTTTTTGTATTTTAGGGAAGGGTCTACAGGATGTTCAGCATCTCACTACTAGATGAGACTCATAGTGATCCACCTGTTTACAGCCTCCCAAGAGCTGGGATTATAGGCACGTGCCACCACACCCAGTTGAAAAATTAATCCTTGGCTGTAAGGATTAATAACACGGTTGGAACTAGTCTGTTGTGGAACAGTTATGCACAGAAGTACTTTTGTGTAAGGCTGACGTGGCCTTTGTGTAAGGCTGTGATCCGGTAGAGTCGCTGGTAGTAATCACCAAGTAATCATGTGTGAGAAATGTCCCCATCTAACTTCCTTGTGTTATAGAAACATGGGTGACTCCATCCTGAGTCTGACTGCTTTCACACTTGCATAGTTCATATTATTTGCAAGACCTTCTGGCCAGGAAGAGGCTATCTGCATGTCCCTAATATACTAGGCTGTTTATGGAAGTGCTTTCCAATACTCATGAAATTAGTATTTTCCCATACTCATACTGAACAAAACTACATGTTTTGAAAGACTAAGTTGATGTGAACATCCCCTCCATAGTCTGAATGTAAATTAAAAAGCCAGATAGCGTCAAAAGGAAATAATTCTAAACATAAAACTTTAGTGTTATTCTATATTATAAGCAAATAACTCTTCCTGTAAGATGAGAGTTTTTCAATATTAGCTTTCTTGTGTTGGGGCTTATTAATTCCTTATTGTGAGGAGTGGTCTGGTGTCCTCTGAGAGATTCTGCCACATCCCTGGCTTCCAATCCGTAAGTGACCTTTGTCAGACATAAAGGGTCTTTGTCCAGATTTGTTTCTGCGACTTCTAATCTGTTCCATTGATCCTTCAGTCTGCTTTTGTGCCAATTCTATGATGTTTTTACCACAGTAGTGTAATTTAAGTCAGAGATTGTGGTACCCCTGCTTTACCTTTGCTATTCTAGGTCTCCTTTGGCTCCAAATAAATTTTAGGATGGTTTTCTCTAATTCTGTGAGATATGCTGTTGGAATTTTTACCAATTATGAACTAACCACTAAGCTAAATGATCACTGTGAAGACAGAGACAGAGACACTGTACTTATTTAGTATAAGAAATAGGTAAAAAGCAAATAGCAGAAATTAACACACTCAGCACCAACAGGGACAAATGGCAATAATTTTAAGCTCACTGTGGAGGAAAAAAATATGATATCCAAAGCTTCCAAATACAAGTAAAGAACAAGAAAATATTGCCTATACACAGAAAGAGAAAAACCATTCCGAGAAAATGTCCCCAATGAAGCCCAGACTTATTATATAATACACAGATATTTAAAATATGTTCAAAAATATCTCTTAATAATTAAATATAAATATATTCTGAACAGCTTTTTTTAAAATGTTTCTCAAACTAACTGGTAACCACATGAAGAATTAACAGAATTGTGTGAAGTTCTCATCACTTAAGGAATATCAATAAAGAAATGTAAATTTTATAATGATTTTTAAGAATAACTCTAAAATTAAAAATTATAATCACTAAAATAGAAAATTTATTAAAGCAGCTCAAGAGCTCATTTGAACTGGTAGAAAGAGTCATTCAGAAACTTAAAGCTAGATTTACTGGGATGATCTAACCTGGAGAATAGACAAAGAGGATGAAGATAAAGAAGGATAAAAGGAAGAGGAGGAAGGAGAAGGAACATGATGGGAAGAAGCTGGAGGTGAGGAGGGCTACTGGAAAGAGCCTGAGACCCGCAGGGAGTGGATCACGTGGAGCAGGCAATGATGGACGGGTATTGCAGAAGAGGAGGGAAGGCAAGGAAGAACACATCAAACTTCTAGATAAACAATGCCAGAATTTTTCCTAAATTTGATGAATATTATTAACTTACACACCTCAGATGATCAGTTAGCTCCAAGAAGCTTAAAGTCAAAGAGAGTCATGTCAGTGCACCATGATCAAGCTTCTAACAACAAAAAGAAGAAAAAGGAAAACCTTGAAAGCAAGACAGAGAAGCACATCATTTACAAGGAATCTTTAATAAAAAGCAACTGCTGACTCATCATTAGAAACTTTGCTGACTAAAAGGCAGGTGAAACCACTTTGCAAAGTGCTAAAAACTCTTCTCCTTCCAGGAAGCTAACTTTCAAAATCTAAGGACTCTTTAAGACATTCCCAAATATATACGAATTTATTGAATTATGACTAAAACATCTGCAGTATAATTAACACTCTAGGGAGTCTCAATGTTGATATGAAAGGACAGCAGTGACTTGAATCTACAAAAAGAAATCAAGTAATCACTGATATATCCAAAGAGGTCAATATTAGAGTATGGTAAAATGTGTTTACCGCTTGTAATATCTCTAATTTTCCAGTGATCTAAAAGGTAAGTCCTTGAAGGAATAACTTTAAATTTGTATAAGAGCATATAATGCAAAACATGCTAATTTATATAGCATAATATCATAAAGGGGGGAGGACAAAAAAGAAACATATAGAGACAAAGATTTGTATGTAATTAAAACTAAATCAGTATTAATCCAAACTGGGTTGTTATAAGTAAAAATGTTAATTGTGTCTCCACCTCTGGAGATCAACCACTGGAAAAATTTACCAAAATAAATATTGAAAGATATTACAATGGAATTAAAATACAACTTTAGAAAATATTTAACACAAAGAACTAGTATAGGATAATAGGGGGAGGGGTAAAAAGCCCTAAAACTTTATTTATTTATGGTTTTTGAAAATATTTTATAAGCCAATATATGATTTAACTTTTAAAATTCAGTTTTAGTAAACAAAAACTTAACAACTGAGAACACATAAAACTAAGTACATATCATGGTTTGGGGTTTTTGCAAGGGGAACAATATTATAATATAATACAGGACACATCATTTACAAGGAATCTTTAATAAAAAGCAACTGCTGACTCATCATTAGAAACTTTGCTGACTAAAAGGCAGGTGAAACCACTTTGCAATATATAATAGTATTTTATAATTAATCACCCAAGAATCACATACAAAAAGTGCAGGGAATCTGCCCCCACACAAAAACACTACAGACTCCAGCTGATTGTATGAGTCCAGCTGAAAACCTAGAGCTCATAACAATGCCTCCCACAAGTGCCACTGGAGGCTGAGAGCCCACAACAAAGTTTCATGCAGGTTCACTTCCTGGATCTGTGCTGGAAAAGCCCAAAGGTCAGTGGTGGAAGCTAGCAAGTCTATGCCAGCAGAATGAAGGATCTATGCTAGCAAGCTGTGGGATCTGAACGAGAGCTAGGAAGCAATGCTCTGGTAAGCACCAGAGCTTCCCCCAAAATACCACAGCCATCCTCAGCAACAGTGAGATCCTGAGCTCCTCCAGCGATGAGGAAAGCTGACTTCCCATCAGGAAAGCCAATGCAACAAGCTTCTCCATGAGGCTGAGCAGTGCATCATCTTCCCCTTCAGAGACAGGAAGCGATGCTTAAGATGAGGACCAACGCTTCTCCAAAGTTCTTTGGGAAAGCCAGCATGGCAAGGTCCTCCAGCAGAACAGCCCAGGAGAACTAAGAGCTTCCAACAGCTCCAATAGCTGCAACAGCTTCTCCAAACAGCATCCCTAACAGTGTTTTGGCAGCTTCTGTTCTGCCTTTGTGATGCTAAGCCCTAAAACTGTAATTCAGTAATTAGTAGAATGGTAAACCTAAATGCTACCTTATCAGAACATTGAAATGCAAATAATTTTCTTTTTCTTTTTAGTTGTCCATCGGAAAAACAAATTAAAATAACAATGAAACATAACTAGCACCATGAGAATGATTGAATATGGAAAGACTGACAATGACAAGTGTTTTCAAAAATGTGATACAAAGGACATTTATATACTTACAGTGAGAATCACCAATTATACAACTACTTTGAAAAATCTGTTTACCATTTCTATTAATCTGGCCCAGGGATTTCAGTCAGTGTCACAGGGCCTGCCTAGCAAGCATGAGATACAGCAGAAAACCTACATGTGTATATTCAGAAATGCCCTGGTTGTAATAGTTTCAAATAGGAAATGACTCAAATCTCCATTAAAATAAAAAGGAGTAAATACTCTGGTGTGGGCATATGACAAAATACTATGCAGCAATGCGAAAGGTGGAAAATTTCATGAACACAATGATGAACAAAAGAAACTACGTTTAAAATTATATATTATATAAAGCAATTTATAAAGGTCATTAACAACTAAAACTGATTTAAGGTAATAGAAATCAGAAGAGACCTAACTTTCAGTAGTTGTTGATTTAAAGGTCATAAAGCAGAATTCTTGGATACGGAAATGTTTTATAGCATCTCTCATATGGTGTTTACCTAAAGGTATAAATATACATGCTTTGAATATGTACTTTATTGTGCATATTTGATATAGTAATAAATGACAAACAAATCTCTAGGTTACTGGAATGAGCCACGATCCCTCGAGGCCCCAACTTCAATGCCATCTCATTGTTCTCTTGCTTTCCTCTACTTTGCTCTTGGATCTTAGCAATTTTCTTTAATTTCTTGAAAATCTAGCCTTGCCTTCAAGAGAATAGTTATTAAATTTTACCTATCAATATTTCATCTCAGAACTGTTCTCAGGATATCTGATCTTTTAATTGTTGGGATCCAACTAAATGATTTTTTCAGATTCTTTTTTTCGCCTGAGAATCTTAATAACTATGGTTATTCTAGTGAAGTTGGGAGTTCAAAGTAATTTTTCCTCTTTTTCTAAATCCATCCTGAGAAAATTAGAAATAATTACAAATTACAAGGAGACCCTCTCAAGAACAGCTGAGTGGGGTGGCACACCCTTGTAATACCAGCACTTGGGGGGGTGAGGCAGGAAGACTGCTGTGAGTTTGAGTAGAAATACCTTATCTCAACTATAACACTCCCTAAAAAAGAAAAAGTTCAAGAACAAATTAAGTCAGAAATAAGTTTATAAATTTACATAATATTGTAATCCTTTTATATGGGAGTAATTATTGGTAACCTAACTGAAAGATTATTTTCCTACTGCATTGTAATTATTTTACTAGTAGCACAAAGCCATCCTGAAACTTTAGATATATTATAAGCAAAGTAATAATTTATCTTTATATATCTTGAAATAAAGGATGCAATATGAAGTTTTCTTTTCTCCGTGAACAAAATTTTTTTAAAAAATTTCAATAGTTTTCTTTTCAACAAATACCAGCAAGTATAATGATTTTCCTTTTATTCCTTACTTGAGAACATCTTCTGCTTACAACCTCCCTCACACTAGAAATGAACTGAAATATCTGTATTTTTCCTAAAATTTAAAAAAAAACAAATCTTGGCATATTCTTTTCTCCTCTCTTAGATGGAGATTTGATCAATCAGCAAATGTTTGTTTAGCCTATAAAATAGATTCCCTAACAACCCATTTCCTCACGTTTCTATTACTTTTCCCTTAGTCCAAGCCACTGTGTTCTGTTGCAGTTGCCTACTAAGCAGGATTACCTGTAATGTGGGCTGCATGTTAACCTTTTAATCTCCGAGTTAGATCAAGCTCTGCTTCCCCAGCATCAATATTGCTTGAGGTTCTTCAGAATTCTCTTCTGCACCTGGCGGGAAAGGCTGACTTCCTGCGCTCTAAGGGCTTTCTAAGGGGCCTTGCCCAATCTGGCCCCTGCTTCGCTGTACCTAAGCACATCCCACACCTTCTGAAAAGCACAACACTTTTGCTAAATTGACCTTTTTTCATTCTTGCACCCAATAAGTTCATTCTTTCCTCAAGGTCTTCTGTTGTTTTTCTTCATCTAAAATGCTTTTCTGATTCCAAACCCAGGTGCATCTTTTTGACCCCAGCTCATAGACTTCCTTCTCAGGAGGTCTTTCCTGGTGAGGCTACTAAAGTCACTCATTGCCCTAGTCACTCTCAGCCACATTAAACTGTCTCATTTTCCTCTCATAATTTGCTGTGATCCAAGGCTATTGTGACTTGATCTACATGTTCCTCGTCATTGATAACCCCAGGGACAACAGACTTTATTTGTTTTAGCCAGCTCTACCCTTAGGTGACCTGACTTCCAGTAGAAAAAAAAAAAAAAAACAAACGGAGTTTTTCAGATTCCTGGACTCAGTGTAACTTCAAAGAAAAACCTTTGATAGACTAATGCTATGAAAATTCAGTGTCTGATTACATGAGTACGGTATGGAGGAGAGATATCAAGGGAAGGTTTTCCTGCAGCATTCTCTCCGTATCACTTATTTGGACTATGCTTGGCTAGTTTTCCTTGACCCTTAGGACAAAATGAATTATCTTCTAAATCAGACAATTGGCAATTAGTCACAGTGGATATCTGTGGGTGCTACACTGTCAAATATTTGGTAACCAGCTCTTGTGGAAAAAAGTTCTTGACTGTACACAACGTTTTCAAGTGGGCATATTTACTGGTGGGCATATCCACACCACAGCAAATTCCAAGCAATGAAGTCTTTGCTTATACAGGGAGCAGGAGGTGTGAACCCTTGTTTTCTAACTGATAAAGCTGGCTCCAGTTCAGTGCTGACATTTTCTATGTGCCAATAGTAATGTGCTGCAGTTCACACCCAGTCTTTCCTGTCCTACGCAGCTCTCCACAACGAATCTCTTCGCCACATTAGTCAAATATGGCCAGACATGGGGAAATAACCTTGGGCAAAGTTCCAATGAGTAAAAAGGATGGAAAGTGTGAAAACTATAGTTCAAGCCCAGATCCCTCTGACTCTAGAGACTTCAGCTTTCTTTGGGGTCAGGGAGTGATAGTCAACAAAACCTAACAACCAAACAGCAAACAAAAAACAATAAACCAAGTCAAAAGACTATTCTCTTCTTATGAAGCTATTTTCTTTCAAAATTAAATTTTGTTTCCATAATTTATTCAAGGCTTTTCCAACAAATATTTGCTGAACCAATATAATGTTCTCAAGTATTAACATGAAGTCATAGTAGGAGGTGAACAGAACAAACAAATAGGAACCAAAGCATTTAATTGTTTCTCAATAATCATGGCTGTTTTGTTAACATCCTAGTTGTCCAAAATATGGAAATGTTATTTCTATCATGAACTATTATAAACCCAAAGTATAAGTAAGTTAGGAGGAATGTGTAACATAGAACATAGGAAATACATATATAGACTTTGTGGAGATGAGAAGGGAATCTGGTAATGGGGTAAATGACAGGGAGAAGCGAGGAAGAAAAATAAGAACTATCTGTGAAATAATTAGTTGGAATGAGAATCATAAAAATACAAAATTAATCAGTTTAATGCACCAACAAAATCTTAGAAACCCTTTCTCTGTTAGTGTTTCTACCCTTCCTGTCTTACCCTTCTTCTTTTCAACACCCAAACACAACATTAACAGTCTGGATATCAAGGTTTACCAGACAGAACTGAAAGAAAAGGTGACACAAGCAGATTCTAATATGTCCCTAAATGTGATAACCAATGGGAAGTGCTCTGAATTTTAAGTCATAGACCCTATATTCTCAGTTCACTCTCCTGAAACTGACCTATCTAGAAAGCACTGAATTCTTCCAATTTTCTAGTTTGTTTCCCAGATGTGGCAAGCCGTAGAAGGTGGAATGCCAGCTGGGGGCTCAGGAGGCTTCCTCTATGGAGAGGTATGAAGCTTGTTTGGGGTCTTTCATGACTACATATTGCATACATGATCTCACTGAGCTGAATGTGACATTTATCTTTTCTATTCATCTCCTGTCCTAGGTAAGTGTAGATAATCATGAGCAGTAAAGAAAGGAATTTGGAAAATTCTTACAGAAGTTTAAAGTACACCAGGGATTTAAAAATAGAGAACATCTTTTATTTTCAGAATATAGTTCCAGGTTACCTATCTCATGAGAATCCTAAATAGAATCATGATTAAAATATAACATCTCCTGTGATACCTTCTTGAAAATTTTTCTTAGGTCTAAGGCAGCCAGTGTGGATATAATTCTATGATATTAACATGTAGCAGCTTGTTGTATCACACAGATGTCTTGGTATAACGCAACCAATGAAGACAAAAGCAAAGAATTCTCCATGCATAGGCTCACTAAGTGCCAATTGCCAATCACTTTACTCATTTGCATATACAATATAAAAAGTAAAATGATAGATAATTCATCATCTATAAAATGTGTTTTTTTTTAATTTTATAGAAAAAAGTTAAAATTTCATAGGGCCGAGGATATATCTCAGCAGCATAAGCACCTGCATGGCATGCACAAGGTCCCAAGTTTGATCCTGAATACCATACACACACACACACACACACACACACACACACACACATCCAGGTGTACTGTGCCAGTCCTGCCCCCAGGGAGAATGAGGGGGGTAAGATGGTGATTGAGACTGGATGTGATGGTGCGTGCCTGTAATACTAGCACTTGGGAGGCTGAAAACAGGAGAATAACTACAAGTCCGATCTGCATAGTGAGTCCCTGTAGGCCCTGTACCAAATACATTTAAAAAAGAAAGAAAAATATAACAAAATAATAGAATAACACAAGTTAATGCATTACATGTTGCTGTCTTCAAAGTAGTTGCTCAGGGTGCAAAAATATGACATGGAAATTTCCCCAATGGATATTAGCACAAACCTTCCTTTGTAAAGAACTAAGAGACACTAAGAGTACAAATTGACTTGCATTTCATTTTCCCTTCCCCTACTGCTCTTTCCCCTTTCATCCATCCCAGTTCCTTTTTCCTCTTGGACAATTACTTCCCATTTCACAATGCTGTGCATTTTAGAACTTGTGTGCTTTTTCAGTTTCTCAAGCCAGGCAGACAATACATTTCCACAGGTGAGTGTGATTCATTTCCCTTGTGGGCATGGTACCAAGTTGCATTCACTTACCTATAAAACTCCCAGGTTTATGAAGTTTTTTTGCAATGGTAATATAGTGAAGAGAAAAATTGCTCTAACTTTAAAAATTCTTTATGTGATGGCTCCCTCTTCTGGCTAACGTAGTAAAAACATTTCAGTATTGCACATAGAACAAAATTTCAACTTCCTCAAATAAGCTAATCTAGTGCAGGTCAAACAAAATGGTAATTTCCTACTCAAACATTCTATAGAGTTGGCTTATTTTTCCTTGGGGATTTTTCTTTGTTAGTTGGTTAAATTGATTTCATCTTTCTCGTGCCGCCACCTGTGGCCAGGTAGAGCTGTGCATATTTTGTCCCTCTCACTTCCCTCTCACTTCCCATATTTTGTCCTGTCATCACTCCCCAATCTTGCCTCTTGGTACTTCTTCCCTGGTTGCAGAAGATTCCTTTTCCAGTCCCTCAGATTTAAGTAGATTTGCCATCTCTTCCCAACATTTCATCCTAATTGGCAAGAAGTGTTATTAAAATTGACTCAGATAGCAAGGAGATTTTATGATTAGTACTGAGAGAAGAAGTGTCTCTCCATAACCAGAAAGATTCCCCATAAATCTAGACAAAACAATAAGATTTTTGAAGCCATTGAAAAACAAAGCTAGTTTTAAGTGGCTATATACTGGAATGATAAAAGTAAACTGTATGAGCTTATTTATTATTTGAGTATAAATCTTAAGAGAATGTCTTATTCCCCCTTGTCCTGGTCTATTTCATGTATCTTTATCTAACATAATATAACTTTTACATATTGGTCAATTTATACACTGTATGAAAACACCATTTCAAATAGTGTTGCAGCCTTAGTAAATATGAGTTACTAATCTAACTCTATATTGAAATATAAAATTAGGATAAGATTTAGAAATTCAGCTTTTGAGAGTTTTTATCATGACTGTTGTGACTAAGAGAAAAAAATCTTTTCTTTGAATAGGAAGCTAGTGACTTAAGAAACTATTATTTTCACCCCTATTTATGGAAATTATAACTTAGCTTTGTATACTTTATTGTATCTTAAGATATAATGAAAGATATTATTCATAAT
>NW_004524843.1:1761687-1763416 GCF_000260255.1 Octodon degus
CTTTAACGGATTAACTTCAACGAAAACCTCCTCTGTCTACTGTGAGCCCTTGTCCTGCCAAGCGGAAGTTGGAGGCTGGGATTGCTGCACAGAAAGGAAACCCCATTCCCCTCTCCGCTGGGAAGGGAAACTCGCCTCCTTTGTACGTAGTCCTCCGCATTTGGCATCTGCCTTTCTAAACATGCCAGCAACATGAATATATTTTCCTTTACTAGGCTCGCTTCACAGTCTTACTTTCCTTGCCTGAATGACTGGATCTTAAAAAGCTTCACGCCAGAATTCAAAGGGACCAAGTGAATAGTAACCTACATTGCTTCATGGCCTATTCTTGAAAACAAGGGCTGGCCAAATAGCTCAGCGGATTAAAGCACCTGCAAGCAGGCTTGGGGCTCAGGGGTTCATTCCACCCCTGGGGTGTTCTGAGAGGGCAATTGAGACTGGGTGTGATGGTGTGTGCCTGTAATCCCAGCTCTTGGGTATCTGTAAACAGGTGAATCACTACTAGTCTGATCTAGTAGTGAGACCCTGAACACCCTGTAGACCCTTCCCTAAAATACATATTCCTAAAAACTATATGCTCTTAATCATTTAAAAAATAATACCAAGAAGGTCAGGTAAACTTACATTCAAGTTGGAGAAAAGATTTCTATCTTGAAAGAAATCTTCAGCAAATAGGCTTGAGAATGTATTACTGAGCCAGGTGTGCTGATCGAAGGCCTGAAATTCAGCCACTTGGAAGACTGAATCTAAAAGGTCAGAATTTCAAGAACAACCTGAGCAATTTAGCTAAATCTGTCTCAAAATGTAAATTTTAAAATCTCCAAAGATGTAGCTCAGTATGAGCGTTTGCCCAGTATGCACAATTCTTAGCGTTCAATCTCCAATGCTGCCGAAAACATTGCGAAGTAAGTTTATAATCACTACTGGTTGTTCCATGCTAGCATATCCCAAATAAATAAAATTTAGATTAGCAGATGAAATTATATGCTTTTATTCTGTACAAAATGAGGTTTTAAAGTATAAGCCCTGTATACCATAGAATGGTTAATTCTAGCTAACTAACAAATTATTTACTAATGGTAACTTTCCCTCGGCTACAGGTTTTCTTTTTTTCTTTGTGTTGTAGTAGAGGGTCTACAAGGTGTTACTACACAGATCAGATTTGCAGTGATTCTCCTGTTTTCAGCCTTTCAAGTGCTAGGATTACAGGAATGCACCACCACGCCCAGTCTCAATCACCATCTCAGCATACTCTGGGGGCGTGTCTGGTACGGCACACCACGGGATCAAACCCTGGTCACTTTAATCTGTTGAGCTATCTGGCTGGTCCTAATCATAGGTTTTCTGTGAGTGCTTATATATTCATTCTCTACATTTTTCTTTTTTCTTTTTTTTTGCTGCACACAGGGGTTTACTTGTCTCTACTTCAGAGACTGGAAGAAGTTCAGTGCATAGACATATGTACAGGCATGGACACACTCACTCAGGTGGCAGGGATCCTGGGGACATGAGTTCGCTCTTGCTCCACAGGGCTCAGCCCAGCAGGGCTGCTTCAGTTGTCCAAGAAGACACAGGGTGATGCTGACCAGGTCCCACCTGCTGAGGCCATCTACATGGTGCCCAGCTAGGAGGAGGGGCAGCGGCCACCTCAGTCGGAGTCACAGGCTTCCTGCTCACTGGTGGCGTCCACAGCAGAGGCCAGACTGTCCTCTTGGCCTTTCAGTCTTTC
>NW_004524843.1:1765516-1769866 GCF_000260255.1 Octodon degus
ATTGGCCAAGCAATGGCCATGACTCATCCACATGGCTGACACTGACAAAGAATCTTCAATCTGAGGTAAAGGATCTCAGGATAAATCCTGAGGGGATTTGATTGACCTCATCAGATCCAATAGCTACCACTCTTGGTGCATAGGTCTTGCTTTATCTTGGTTTTAACCATCCAGCAGAAAAGTATAAAAATGAAATATGAGAAGTAAAGCCATGCTGTTATGTTGAGCTATAGAGGACTCTCTCATCAACAGTTTCTGACATTGCCAGTCAAGTGGAAGACCCAATATTATTATGGGCTACTGGACTCTTTTGGAATATATTTTGCTGAATTTATACACCTATAATATTCAAATGACAGAACTAAACAAAAAAGGGGATACAGATGACTGTCCATTTTGTATCTGTATATTCAAAATGGTTAGGTTAGATATATAGTTACATTCTCTTAATGAATAGAGGGATTTGTTCTAATGGTGTTTGTAAATAGGATATCATGTCTGCATCTTGTAAAGGAAGAAACCACTAGGAAGAGAGTATACAATGTGTTAATTACTGAAACTGTCCTACCAGTTTGATTTGAAACTGTCTCATTGCTATTTGTTTCTCAATAAAATTATAGAGGAAAAAAAAGAAACAAGAGTAATTAGGCAAGAGAAGGAAATAAATGCATGCAAATTAGAAAGCACCAAGTAAACCAGTTTTGAAGAATTTGACTATTTTTACAACTAATCTGTATAAAGTAATAAAGGCTATTTTGTAATTATAATTGCTCTATCTGAACTCAGCAAACATTCATAATTTTTTTCTGATTACAGACAGAATAATAAAAACTATTTGAAGATTTCAGTAACACCATTATTCCTCCCAGCATCAGTCACTACATTCTATATTCACCATCATTATCCTAAACAAGGGTCTCATCTCCACATAGCTGGGTTGTTGTAAGATGTCCCATTTCAGTCTATTGAGTGCAGCATCCCCAAACAAATCTCTGTAAAGCCCAATATTTCTATACAATATGCTGACCAAAGACATTCAGTGTGCTCTTATTACAAGTACGATAAAGTCCAGTCTGATTATTCTGGTGCTACATTCTTATAAAACTAACTATGATCCGCTTTATTATTTTAATCCTTTATAATTCCTCCATTGATTCCTGTCATCCCAATCAGCCCAAATTACCCTTGGAATAATCATACAGTTTACTTCATCTACTCTGAGATGTTCATTATTTTGATATCTTCAATATCTTGAATAAATTCCTGAATAGCTTTCTCTCTTTCTGTCCAAGTCTTCTCTTTATTTGTTCTCTCAATCTCTGGAGACAGTCAAGGAGAGGATAGTGTCATGCATCTAGGATGTGCTGCTCAAAACACCTATTTTATATCATCAGAAGAGCTGATTGAAAGGACACCACAAGGGGATACTCCAAAGTTAATAAGAAAAGGAGTGTATTCTCAAGTTGCCAGTGCAGCAGGCAAATAAAAAGCTCTAATATTTGATCCAAAGATTTGCCAAGTTAGATGACCTTAGCAAACAGGAATTCACAAATATGATGTAAGGGTAGAAACAGAGAATGTAGAAGCTCTAATACATTGTAGTCTAGTTCAGAAGTATTATGATTCTACAATACACCTTCTGCAGTAGTCCCCTTCCTGTGGAATTGCATGATTTGTAGGGTTGAAGATATGCCCACTGGATACCCCACTTGAATTGATTGAATCCAGTCTCTAGGCAATTACAAAATCTTCTCAGATCACTTTTGCATGCACGTGTGCCTCTGACCTCTGAGATTATGTAATTGGTGACTTCTGTTGCTCATTTTCTAGTTATTTGAGTCACCTTTTGTACTACAGTTCTATTTTCACCTAATATTTCTACTGCTGGTCAATTATCTATAGTTATGACTAACATGGTTTTATTAGACTGAAATTAAAACTTTATTCAATATAAAGACTTGTATTTATTATTATTCTATATTCTAATTTAATCCACCACAGATATATACATTCTTCGTATATTTCAAGGCGAACACTTTATGACCAGTGCTAATTTACTTTTCTTTTTAGGCCCACAAGTAACCTAGTATGAAGTTGTTCTGGGAAGTCATTTCTAGTACTATAAAAATTTACCAAAAAGCACAATCTCATAGTCATATTAATTATATTTCATTAGAAGATGGAGTTACACTCAAGAAAGAAACACATTTCAGCTGGAATTCTTCAATGACAGGCAGCAGAAATCAACTATGGCTAATGTAAACCAAATAACTTACAATAAAGATACTTTGTAGTTCAGAATTCATGGAAAAACTAAATTCAACTTCAAAAATGAAAAATAAGAAAGAAATTCTAAAAACCCTGTTACCAGACCCACTTGAGCCACCACCAAACAGAGCAGATCTTACCATCGCGTTTGACCTGCTCTTGTTCTCAGTCTTGGGAGAGCACAGTTGGCCTATTCTGGATTATTTGTACTTCTTTTTGACTATCAGAGACCATGGCTATACAAAAATGGAGAGAAGCAATTGTCCAGAGTGAATCTTGTTAGTCTTACTGAAAGAAGAATAATGGAAGTGGCTTTCTAAATTAAAAATGGAGAGGGATTGATGTAAATTACAATCCAGTGCATATAAAACTGTGGTTTTACAGATGGAGGTTCATTCTCATAAGCTAATTTTAGTTTAGAAATAAAGCAGATGGAATGTGCATACTGCAAAGTGCTATTAAAATTTGAATATTTTACTGAGGCTTTAAGCTTGAGGCAAAACTGTTCCCAGAGTATTAGTATGAGATTTGGATAAATAAGCACAGTCGGGTGAATTACAAATACTGAGAGTGGGCAGGTTGCCAGTGATGGTGCTTTATGCATCCTGCCCCCATCTTCTCTTCTTAAATATTTCACAGGGGTCAGATTGCTAGTGACCCAGTCTCACTCTGAATGGCAGCTTTGTATGGGGAATGTAAGTCTTTTGCAGTGAAGGCAGGAAGAGACAAATTAACAGGAGTATTAACAATGCTGTACTTCACAAGAATTCCTTATTTAACTTTTTATTAGCATGCTCTCAGTACATAATGATTACACTCCCGAAGGGGAGATGGCACACATACATAGCACATTTTAATTCTTTTCTGTACCCTTCTCCTCTTCATCTTTTGTTCCTCCTCCCCTTTGCAAAAGATCTATCTCCCTATTTCCTATTGCATTTATTTATATTTTGGTTTTCACAAAGAGTAGTAAAGCATGAAATAGACAAGCTCATGTATCACATTTAATTTTAAAATTTGGTCTCAATGTGCATTCAATTTTCCTATGAATGACTAAAGTTGTTCCTTCTTTATGACAGAGTAGTGCTTCATTATGTGCAAATACCAACTTTTTTATCCATTCATCAATTGATGGCTACTTCTAAAGACCAGAATTATGTAAACAAAGTAAAATTACGGTTATGCAGAAATGCATTAGGAACACAGACACATGTGAGAAAAGTTGCCCAAGCATTCATCAGGCATTCTCAAATAAATGCAAAGTTCTTAGAAATATTTCTTTTCAAAAGAAATTAACATCTATATATACTTATAAATCTAAAAAATATTTAACAACTTATATTATCTGAGAGGAAGAATAAAAGCTTTAAGATTAAGAGCAAACTGAATTTTAAAGAAAATAAGATTTGCATCATGTTTGTTATATGTTGGTGTTATTTTTTAATGTTTTATTTAGCTAAAAGATTTGTGAGAAGAAAGTTTACTCTAAAATATTATACTTACTCTGTCTAGCATTGGAGCTTAAATCTCCAATGTGTTCTTGTAAACAGAAAAAATGATTGAGAACATAAGATTTCCTTAGAATGAAAGAGCCAATCTCAGTATTTAAAGAATAATTCACAAGCTCTTCAGAACAAAGTATTTAATTTTAGTAGTGAGTATAATAAATCTAGTTAAAAAGAGTATAATTAAGAGCAATAGAAGTGATGGTGACAAATAATGGAATTTTCCTCTCCTTATTGAAGGAAAAAAGTAAAAAGACAAATTATATTTGCTTAATATTTTTGATAAGCACAAGAAAATAAATGAGACCATTTTCAAAAATCAAATTTCTGCTTTAAATAGAGAACAGGCATAAGTATACTGGTGAATCTAATATCTTTGAATCCATTAAATATTTGGTACTATTTTTATAATTCATATTCTTATTAATCTTTTATGTGGTACATATTAATTGTTTTACTTCTTGGACTGCAAAAGAAAAGTAGACTGCAAGAACTGCAGTGAGCCATGCAAATAGGGAGTAATCCAGCTAATCACCTATTTGCCACTGCAGAAACCTTGGTCAAGTGGAACTCAGGT
>NW_004524843.1:1778571-1780542 GCF_000260255.1 Octodon degus
AGAAGGTCTTTACCTCAATCTAATAAAAGCCATCTATCAGACACCAATAGCCAACATCATAAATGGACAAAACTGACAGCTTTCACTCTAAAATGAGGAATAAGAAAAGGATGTCCACTTCCATTATTCATTTTCAGTACAGTTTGGGAAACATTAGCCAGAGCATTTAGACAAGAGAGAGAAATTAAAAGAATAAGGATAGGAAAAGAAGGAGTGAAATTATGATTATTCACTGATGATATCATACTCTACATAGAAGACCCTAAAAAATCCCCCAAAGTACTTCTATTGATGATCATATTCAGTAGTGTGTCTGGACACAAAGTCAACACTCAAAAAATCAACAGTTTTCCTGCATATAAACAACAAACTCACTCAGAAAAATTAGAGAAACCACACCTTTCACAATAGCTTCCAAAATATGAATTACTTAGGAATAAAGCTAATAAAGGAGGTAAGAGATCTATGCATTAAAAATTACATTGCTCCAAAAAAAAAGATTGAAGAGGATTTCAGAAAATAGGAAGATTTTCCTTGCTCATGGATAGGAAATAACAACATTGTGAAAATGGCCATACTTCCCAAACTTTTATACAAAAATAATGCAATCTCAATTAAAACACTGCTAGAATACCTTACAAAAATAGAGAAAACATTACTAAAATTTGTCTGGAACCAAAAGAGACCCAAAATAGCAAAGGCTATCCAGGGCAACAAAGTTAAGACATCACAATCCCTGATGGAAATTATAGTACAAAGTTACTGCAATAAAATCACCATGATACTCCCCCACAAAAAAAAAGATATGAGGATCATTGAAACAGGATAAATGATAAAGATACTGCTACAAGTAACTCAGCCACCTTATTTTTGACAGAGAGTCCAAAAATGTTCATTGGAAGAAAGATTGCCTCCTTAACAAATAATGAAGGAAATACTGGCTTTCCATATGCTGAGGATCAGAACTAGGCCCATGTCTGTCTCCACACACTAAACTAAAATCAAAATGTGTCAAAGTTCTAAATGTTATAACCTGTACAATTGATTCCAATTTTGTAACTCTGTATGTTTCCACTGTAACTTTATTAACAAGGACTATTTGGTATAAGCTGACAACTTAAACTCCATCTTGTAACAAGCTTTGTAACTTCTGTTTCGTAAAACCTTGATTTGTTTTGTAAACCCCTCCACCCATGCCTTCCCTGAAGAATGTGACTGTACAAATAAGAAAGTGTTTCACAGCATTCCGAGTAAAGATAAGAAATGTTCCTCAACATTCTGCAAAACGAGTTAAACTGTCCTTCCTATGGGAATAAACAGATCGCTTAAAAATGGGTGAAACTGTCATCAGATGTCCTTCCGACTGCTAAGCCAAATAAGGACATATTCCTGTAGGGTTTGCAAAATGTGATCTTCTCTATCGGAACAAAGAGTTAACCCTCAGTCATGACTAACTCAAAATAAGCTTTGTAAAATCCCCCCTCCTCACCTTACTCTTGTGGTTTTTCCCTTTAAAAACTGTGCCTCACCTAGACTAAGCACACACGTACTTGGAGACAAGAGTATGTGAGGCCGCTAAGCACAGCTAAATAAAACGCTTTTTAAGTTGAGTCCAGTTTTTGATTTTTGGGTTACAACACTGAATATTAAAACAGAAACACTAAATCTACTGGAACAGAAATCATGCTGAAATCTTGAGGACATAGACATTGACAGAGAATTCATGACAAAAACAAAGAAAAAAACCTGCATGAGGAATACTTGAAAGAGTCAACAACTGGGATCTCATCTTTATGCACATAAAAGAAGTCATCAACAGAATGAAAAGAAACTTAATGATATTATTACCCTATACCATAGGCAGCTGAGCTTAACCTCACTATCTGTCTGAATATCAAACATCTTAGACATAGCATGAAGCAGGTATTTTCATCAAGTATTGATATGTTAAACTTTAAATCTCTACAGAAT
>NW_004524843.1:1780642-1782442 GCF_000260255.1 Octodon degus
TATTCTGTACAAA
The DNA here is from genome assembly GCF_000260255.1 of Octodon degus. NCBI lineage: Eukaryota > Metazoa > Chordata > Mammalia > Rodentia > Octodontidae > Octodon > Octodon degus. Next base: position 1,780,656 of record NW_004524843.1, read on the forward strand.
ATGAGGTTTTAAAGTATAAGCCCTGTATACCATAGAATGGTTAATTCTAGCTAACTAACAAATTATTTACTAATGGTAACTTTCCCTCAGCTACAGGTTTTCTTTTTTTCTTTGTGTTGTAGTAGAGGGTCTACAAGGTGTTACTACACAGATCAGATTTGCAGTGATTCTCCTGTTTTCAGCCTTTCAAGTGCTAGGATTACAGGAATGCACCACCACGCCCAGTCTCAATCACCATCTCAGCATACTCTGGGGGCGTGTCTGGTACGGCACACCACGGGATCAAACCCTGGTCACTTTAATCTGTTGAGCTATCTGGCTGGTCCTAATCATAGGTTTTCTGTGAGTGCTTATATATTCATTCTCTACATTTTTCTTTTTTCTTTTTTTTTGCTGCACACAGGGGTTTACTTGTCTCTACTTCAGAGACTGGAAGAAGTTCAGTGCATAGACATATGTACAGGCATGGACACACTCACTCAGGTGGCAGGGATCCTGGGGACATGAGTTCGCTCTTGCTCCACAGGGCTCAGCCCAGCAGGGCTGCTTCAGTTGTCCAAGAAGACACAGGGTGATGCTGACCAGGTCCCACCTGCTGAGGCCATCTACATGGTGCCCAGCTAGGAGGAGGGGCAGCGGCCACCTCAGTCGGAGTCACAGGCTTCCTGCTCACTGGTGGCGTCCACAGCAGAGGCCAGACTGTCCTCTTGGCCTTTCAGTCTTTCACGAATCAGCTCTGCAATGGCCCACTGTGTCCGCTTCTCCAGCTTCTCCAGCTTCTTGGCCACATCTCTTTTGAGGTCCCAGTCAGGCTTTCGGGGTGCCAGGTTGGCCAGGTCCACTTCCTCAATGACAGGCTCGGGCTTGGCGGCCTCCAGCTGCTCCTTCACCTTCTCTTCCACTGCACTGGTTTGGCCTGGGGAACCCGCCTCCTCTTTAGGGCCTCATCTTCCAGGATGTAGTTCGGCAGCCTGAGCTCCCTGTGCTTCTCGCCTTCCTCCTCCTTGTGGCTGAGCTGCTTGGTCTTCGGCGCCCCATCTTCCTTGTCCTTGCGCCCCGTTTTCTCCCGTAGTGCCTTCAGCCGTTCTTTTCTCCGCAGCGCCTCTTCCTCTAGCCAGCCCACACCGGCCGCAGTGGCCGCCACCTTGCCTGGGACCCGCTCCTTCCCCCGCCCTCTACATTTTTCAAGAATATAATACAATCTCATGCACTATTGTCACTTTGTCTTCATATTTTTTCTTACTATCCAATGGTAAGTATGTTTCCTTTGAATAACATCTGGTCATCCTCTTAGTCAACCCTTTCTCCAGAAACTGCCATTTTGTCTTTTACTTTTGTGACACCAACTTTTTTAGAATTCATCTGTGAGCCAGATCATGTGTTTTGTTTTCCTGTGTGGCACTTATTTCATTTAGCAAAATGTGCTCTGAGCTCATCCGTGTTGTCAAAAACAGCAAGAACTTATTTCACTTTTGTGGTGTAAAGGTACACCCTTTTGTGTATATACAACAAAAATAAAATAGTATGCTATTTTGAACTTGTTCTTTGCCATCCATTCATCAACAGATGCTCAGCTGATTCTGCATCTTGGCCATTGTGACAAGTACAGTAATGGACATGGGCATGCAGATGTCTCTTCAGTGCATAGGTTTCATTTTCCTGGCATATATACCTACTGGCAGGATCGCTAGTAATAGGTAGTTCTATTTTTAATGTTTTGAGGATCCTCCATACCCTTTTCCATATGATTTGCTAATTTCCATTCCTACCAACAGTGTGCAAGAGTT
>NW_004524843.1:1783232-1784854 GCF_000260255.1 Octodon degus
TCTCTCTCCTATTCTCTGACAGTAACATGCTGTTTGGATTATTATAGCTCTGTAGTGTATTTGGTAATCATGTAGCATGAAATTTCTTGTTTTTCTTCTTTTGCAATCAAGATTTACTTAAATTCTAGGAGGTTTTGTCATTTCACACAAATTTTAGTTTTCTTTATCTCTATTGCTGGAAAGATTATATCTTGTATTTTGATGACATCGCATTGAATCTGTACATTTCTTTGGGTAATATGGACATTTTAACAACACCAGTCCTTCTAATCCATGAGCATAACATTTGTTTTCATGTATTTGTGCATTCTTTTCCTTTCAGTTAATGTTAACTTTAAAAGAATGATTCCTACAAAGGACATGGAGGCACATGCCCATAAACTCAGCACATGGACAGCTGAGACAGGAGGACTACTGAGAGTTCAAGTCTGATCTGAGTTACTTAGTGAGTTTAAGACTAGCCTGAACTGCACAGCAGGAACCCATCTCAAAAAACATACATACATAAATGCAAATATTGATTTCTAGATATTTTATACTAATTTCCATTATTTGTTTTCTTAACTTATTTTGAGGTAGCTTGCTGTTATTGCATAGAAATGTTTCTTATTTTTGCATGTAGATTGTGTAACCTGTAGTTTTACTGATATAATTTATTTCTAATATCATTAGTGGAGTCCTTATGGTTTTTGTTGCAAACTGAGACAATTAAGTGCCTCAGCATATTAAAACAATTATTCACATTATCAAGTGGAATCTCATGGATACATAAGATTATCCAGCATACACAAATAAGCAAACATGATATTTACATTAATAGAATAAAGGGCAAATAACGATTCTTAAAATAAATAGGGAAAATTAAATGGTCACATTCAACATCCTTTCATAATAAAAATCTCAGTAAAATAGCTGTAGAAGCAATGAATGTTAACATAATAAAGGTCAGAGAAGACAGGCCCACAGCTAACAGAATACCAAAAGAGACAAAATATTGAAACTTTCTCTACTAAATATGTGTGAAAATACTTAGTAGAGAATGATTTATGAAGTTCTAGAACAAGACAAGGATGGCCTTTACAAAACTTCTGTCAAACATAAAACCGGTAGTTGAAACAAGAGCGAGATCCAGCAATAGCCCAGGCCAGGTGAGTGTGTAGGAGAGCTTCCTCTCCCTCCTACTTGAGCTTGCCCCCTTCAGACTCTGGTCAGGCCTGGCCTACAGACCTGGGGTAAAACTCTGCAGCTGCAATCCCTGCAGAGAGAGTAGGAAACAGAACCACCCAGCAAATCCAGGAGCAGAACATCTTGCCAGAGGGGCACAACAGCTTCACTCACAAGGGTGGCAGCAGGAAGGAGCTGAGCACAGCAGCCAGACTCAAGTCAGGCACAGCCAAATAAATCCAAACTTGAAGATCTACACCTGAATTTCAGTAGGTGCTAAGGTTATAATTCCACGAAAGCTCTACAACAAAAGTCAGAAGACAGTGCTACACAAAATGACAACGAGAAGGAGCAAAATGCAAACTCAGACCCCAAGCGCACCAATAACAAGTGCAGAGGACATTAACACAGAATAAAATGGAAAACACACAGCTGAAATCAATGAATCAACAGCATCT
>NW_004524843.1:1784954-1787743 GCF_000260255.1 Octodon degus
AAGTGGCATCCACTTAAGTATAAAGTCTTCAAAAGGATCTGGGCATTGATTCTCTTTAGTTTCATCTTCTTGGGGTGATTGTAATAGTCACCAATGTTAGAAATTTTTTAGGTTTCCCTGTTTATGCTCAGTCAGAAAGAGTAGTGCTTTCCAAAGTGGAAGACACGCTCAACTTGGTCTTAAATTTTCGGTAACATAATTTTAATTATTTCTGAATAAATTAAAGGCAAAATTTCAAACACTAGGAAAAAAAGAATGAAAAGAAAACCTATATATTTGGGAAAAAAAATTAGCCAACGGTCCCTCAGACAATGGACTTTTATCTAGAACATACAAAAAAGTTTTAAAGTCAGAGCTCCAAAAGACCCAATACAAAAATGGGCAGTTGAGATGAATACACATTTCTCAGGTAAAGAAATACAAACAGCAAATAAATATATGAAAAAATGTTTAACAACATTGGTCATTTCAAAGATGCAGATTAAAACACTAGGATTCCATCTTACCCTAGAAAGCACAGCTATCATGAGAAAAATCACCCAATAACAAACATTGCGAGGGCTGTGAGGAAAAGGAACCCTTCTCCACTGTTGGTAGGAGTGTAGGCTTGGTGCAACCACTGTGGAAATAAATGTAGAGACTCCTCAGAAAACTAGGATTAAAGGTCTCTTTCAACCCAGCTATTTCCCTTTGCAGCATTTTTCCAGAAACATTGAAAATATCATACCACAGTGATATGTGTGCACCTATGTTTATAGCAGCACAATTTGTCATAGCTAAATCTTGAGGAAAACCCAAATGCCAATCAACTGAGGAATGGATAAAAAAATATGTGATATTTTTACTCAGGTATAAAGAAAGATAAATTCGATCCCGGTACTGCATGCTGCACCGGCCCCACCCCCATGCGTGCTGAGCCTGCAACTGTGACACACCCGTAATCCCAGTGCTAGGGAGACTGAAAACAAGAGGATCATTACAAGTCCAAGCTGTCTAGTGAGACCCTGTAACAAATACATTTTTTAAAAAGAAGGATAAATTCAAGGTTTATATAGGTACATGGATGCAATGCAAGACCATATGCAAAGCCAGCCTGAACTGCAAAGTGAAATCCTGTCTCCAAAAGACAAAACCACAAAACAGCATTTCATATTATAGACAAATGTTCATGGAACATTTTACATGCCCTATGATTATTCTTTATCATGGGATTATTGACTACAAATAGCTAAGTACTCAAGCCTCAGTTTAGGCTTGGCTAGGAGATGGTTCACTTCTACTGAAGAGCACTTAAAAGTGTTTTAAACTCCATCTGCAGATGGAGCAGGCTAATAACTGTATAAGATCTATAGCACACTTTCCACCACAGAGAGGGGAAAAGATAATACAAATACAGAAATTCTATAGACACTATTACAATATAAGATATTTTCTTCTAAGGAAAATGTTCTTACAGAAAATCCTGAGAATAGTGAGTAAAGACACATACAATTCTATTACTTAGCACTTTTAAAGAGGCATAAAAAATGTATGTGTGTGTACAAGGATATATGCTAATGCGTGCTTTGGGGTTGTAAACAAATCTAACAGAAACTGAAATAGCAACATAGCCTCAAAATTATTGAAGCAAATTCCTATTTCCAGGAGGTACTTCCTGCTAGCAGCAGTCTCCCTGGCTTCTCTCCTGATATTTAGAGCCCCTATTTAATATAAAAGTACCAGGTCTAGATGGATTTGGCATTTTGATTTACTATTTAAAAATGAACTCTTCCTAAGATAGCAGCTCAAAGACTTCTTTAACACGTGGAAAACACTGAGGACAAAATGTGGAAAAGTTTATGTATTTTGAAATTCTAGGAAAAAAATAATAATGTGGAATTTTTAAGTTAAGATCTCTAGATCTTTATCTTATTCTTCATTCTTACATTTTTATTTATTTTTTTCTCTTTTGTAGCGGGCTTAAGCTATGCAGTTCACACAAACCTTGAACTCACTATGTAGCCCCGGAGAGACTACAAGCTTGCAGTGGTCCTCCTGGCTCAGCCTCCTGAGTGCTAGGATTACAAGTGTGCACCACTGTACCAGCTGCTAGTTCTCCAGGATCTTCTTCTCCCCTACGTACTAATCAAAAAAAGAAACTGAACAATTATTTCATTCTTTGGTGAAGCACTGATTTACAAATTAGTTGGTCAGTAGATTTCTCACTTTTCTTGGATTCAGATTAAAGCTGCCTGGGTATTCAAAATATACCATAACCAAGGTGAAAGTAACTGGTGACACCAACACCAGCATGAGCAGTAGAAAGAAGCAGAGTATTCGGTCAGCCCTCCGTATGTGCTGGTTCTGTTTCTATCAAGTCAAACAACTGCAGATGAACAATGCTCTGAAAAACATTGTACAGAGCAGCACTGACTTTTCTCTTGTTTATTCACTCAACAATAAGACAGTGTAATCATTTACATTGCTTTATGCTGTATTAGGTATTTTAAGTAATCTAGTGATGAAGTAATTATGAAAGTATAAGGGGATATGCTTGTAGGTTATATGCAAATGCTATGCTACTTTATAAAAATGATTTGAGTGTGTGCAGAATTTTTTCTTACTGCAAGGAGTCCTGGAACCAGTCCTCTGCAGGGATCCAAAGGGATAGTCCAGTGTGTGCAAGGTGCTAATTCGGATACTGAGAAAAACCAGGTAAGGCCTTCCCACTTGCACTCCAGAGCTACAGATCACAGGCAAGGGGAAGAGAGGTGCCCAAAATTTTGAAAAGAGCAAGCAAAGAAATGAAA
>NW_004524843.1:1787843-1790953 GCF_000260255.1 Octodon degus
TATAGTAGCTACAATGTCACACTTGTGATAATCACTTATTCTTCCTTGGATAACAATATTGAGAAGCCTGGAGTAATAACATTACTGCAGCATTAAACCAAAAGACTGCACTGAGACAAACAAAAACTAACATTCCACTCTCAATTAACTGGGAAGGGAAGATCTTGGGACAGATACAAACCAAGAATCTCCTACACACAGAAGATATCCCTGAAGAGCAGAGTTTTCCTAGTAAGGCCTTGACACTAATGATAGAGCTACTTTCCAGAAAAACTCACAAGGATCATCACAGAAAGCAAAACAAAAATTTTTTGAAATAGAAAATGACAAGATAAAGCAGCAAATTGCAACCTCAGACCTCCAATCCAGCAAGAACAAGTCCTGAAAACATCAACAGAGAGGAAATTAGAAGTCAAACAACTGGTATTTCTGATGTGATAGAAAGTGAAGTAAACAGACAACCCAATGAGGTTTTAGAGGAAATCAGATCGCAAATAATCTCTCAGGTTAAAAAAAAATTAAAAAATGATAATCATAATGAAATCATTGCTCAGCATATCTAAAGATGACATAAATAAAAAATAAAAGAGTATAAGAAAATGACAAGAACTTTGAATGAAAGACATAGGAAATAATTAGAATATACATAACAGATTCAAAAAGATATCCAGGAAATTAAAAGTTCTATTGAAAGCTGGAAAAAAGTCTTGAACAAAATACATGATAGACTTTCAGATCTTAAAGACAGTATAGAACTAGTGATCACAAAATGAAAACCCACTAAACAATAACAAAGAACCAGGAAATAACAACTCTACAACTGTAAGATGATACAAAGAAAATCAATATAACACTGATATGTGTCAATGAAAAAGCAGGTGTCAACACAAATGATATAAAAAGGCTATGTACAAATGTTAGAGCTTTCCTGGTGCCTTGTAGGAACTTTGGAAGACTCTGGGAGGCTCATGGGACTCTGGTGAGCTACATCCCTTGGCCCCTAGTGCACAGGAGTAGAGCTTGTGCTGGTGCTGGTTCTGGTGCCACCACATAAAAGCTTAAGATTCTGGGAGGCCTGTGGGATCCTGGTAAATCCTACACTGAAGCTTTTCTGAGTATCAGCCAGTTGCCCCCACTAGTAGTGAGAGCCTTCATGAGGCCTACCCTATTCTCCACTGCAGCAGAAACCTTACTGGCCCATGCCCCACCACTCTCCCACCACTAAGTCTGGGTGATTATTGGGAGCTTCAAAAATGTCAAAACACAGGAACAAAAGGCAATCTCAGTCTTTCAGCCCACCTAGAACAAATCCAGGAGAAAAAAACATAGAAGAACTTGGAAATCATACTAAATCTTCTGGAGGAAAATGTAGGTAGAAGTCTTAAAGACATAGGAGTAGGTAGAGAATTCGTAAACAAAACACAAAACTGCATGAGACATACATCAAAGAATTAATAATTGTGATCTCAGCTTTTTGAAAAGTTTCTACACTTTAAAGGAAAGCTCCAAAAGAATTTTTTTAACCCCAGAAACTGGAAAAAAATTATAGTAGACTCTTCATCTGATAAAGGGTTTCTACCTAGAACATACGAAGAATTTTTAAAAATTCAGGACCCCCAAATGCAAAGACCCAATCCAAAACTGGGCATTTGACATAGATATACACTTTTCAGATAAAGAAATACAAATGGCAAGTAAATATATGAAAAAATGTTCAACATCATTGGTCATTTGAGAAATACAAATTAAAACAACACTGATATTCCATCTAACCCCAGAAGAATGGCTCACATCAAGAAGTCAGCCAAAAACAAATGCTGGAGGTGCTGTGGAGAAAAAGGAATCTTTCTCCACTGTTGTTGGGAGTGCAGACTGATATAACCACTATGGAAATCAGTGTGAAGATTCCTTAAAAAGCTAGGATTGGAGATCCTATTCAAGCCAGTTATTCGCCTCCTAGGTGTTTTTCCAGAAGAACTGAAAATATCATATCACAGTGATATACGTGCACCCATGTTTATAAAAGTGCAATTTGTCATAGCTAAATTTTGGAAACAACCAGATTCTCATCCACTGATGACTGGATGAAGATGTGACACTGGACTATTATTCAGCTACAAAACATGATAAATGTGAGACTTTTCTTGGTAAATAAATACAACTAGAGACCATACTCTCAAGTGAAATAAATCAGACACACATGTGCAGACATCGTATTATCTGCTTAGTGTGAGAACCTGAAAAAGAAAATGGAAGCTGAAGGGTACCATAGATACTAGGGAAAGGGAATGAACTTTTTAAAAAGCAAAGAGTTACTAAGTTGAGAAGAAGGACAGGAGAGGGAGTAGGGGAAAGAGATATATCTATGTATGTATGCAAGACAGTTTGGACAACTGTATTGTGGATTTCTGCTGTTCTATGGAAAGGAGCAGATAATGCTTAGTTTGTTTTGTCTCTTTTTTAAATTTTTTGTCCTTTTTCTTTTTTTAATTTCTATATATTTCTTTCTTCTTCCAATTTTGCATACATATATCTGGCAATATGACTAACTAGTTGGAAGACAACATTATGCATTACAACAAATATTGTGAAATTCATATTATTTTTAAGGTAAATTCTATATCACTTGTAGTTTTTCTATTTTAATACTGTTTTACACTCTCTTTAAAAAATAAAAATAAAAATTTAAAAGTAATAGAAAAAATCTTCCAAAACATGGGGAAAGAATCTGACTCACAATTAAGTGAGGCACACAAAATTCCAATTAGTTATAACCACAATTAATCTCCACCCAGGCATGTAATAATCAAGATTCCAGACATTAACCACAAGAACAGAATACTAAGTTATTAGAAAAAAGAAATACTTCACCTATAAAGGAAATCCCCTTAGAATCACAGACTTCTCAACATAAACCATCAAGTCAAAAAGAACTTGGAGTGAAGTATTTCAATTCCTGAAAGTAAACTTCAAATCCTTATTGATATACCAAGCAAAAGTATCATTCTAAATTAATAAAGAAATAAGAAACTTCCAAAGCAAAGAACAAATGAAGAAATTTAGGACACGAAACCAACCCTACACAGAGTACTGAAAGATATTGTAGAAAG
>NW_004524843.1:1791053-1791585 GCF_000260255.1 Octodon degus
AAACACAAGCTTGCAAAACCACTTGAGTGAAAGTGAAGACAGAGTTTCAGATCTTGAAGATGCTGGTGCAGCTAGTGAAAAGGTAAGAAAAGATCTCTTAAAAACAAATAGGGTGCAGCAAAAAAAATAATTCCTCACTTGCAAGATGATGCAAAGATGAACAATGTGAGACTAATGGGTATCAATGAGAAAGAAAGAGTCAATACAAACGACCTTAAAAAAAATATAGGCAGATGTAATAGCAGAAAACTTCCCAAATATGAAGAAACAATCTGACATTCAGGTAACCAAAGCATACAGAATGCCAAGTAACCTTGACCCAATTAAGCATGCACCAAGACATATAATAGTCAAGATCACAGAAACTCAGCTCAAGAATAATATACTGAAAGTGGCTAGACAAAAGAAACAGATCACATTCAAAGGAAAACCTATCAGATCAAGGAGATTATGGGGCCAAAGAGGAAAGTGATTGATGATATAGAGTGTGCCTAAGGAGAGTCACATGGAGAGAAAACATTCTCTCAGGCTT
>NW_004524843.1:1791685-1810559 GCF_000260255.1 Octodon degus
CATATGCAAAGCCAGCCTGAACTGCAAAGTGAAATCCTGTCTCCAAAAGACAAAACCACAAAACAGCATTTCATATTATAGACAAATGTTCATGGAACATTTTACATGCCCTATGATTATTCTTTATCATGGGATTATTGACTACAAATAGCTAAGTACTCAAGCCTCAGTTTAGGCTTGGCTAGGAGATGGTTCACTTCTACTGAAGAGCACTTAAAAGTGTTTTAAACTCCATCTGCAGATGGAGCAGGCTAATAACTGTATAAGATCTATAGCACACTTTCCACCACAGAGAGGGGAAAAGATAATACAAATACAGAAATTCTATAGACACTATTACAATATAAGATATTTTCTTCTAAGGAAAATGTTCTTACAGAAAATCCTGAGAATAGTGAGTAAAGACACATACAATTCTATTACTTAGCACTTTTAAAGAGGCATAAAAAATGTATGTGTGTGTACAAGGATATATGCTAATGCGTGCTTTGGGGTTGTAAACAAATCTAACAGAAACTGAAATAGCAACATAGCCTCAAAATTATTGAAGCAAATTCCTATTTCCAGGAGGTACTTCCTGCTAGCAGCAGTCTCCCTGGCTTCTCTCCTGATATTTAGAGCCCCTATTTAATATAAAAGTACCAGGTCTAGATGGATTTGGCATTTTGATTTACTATTTAAAAATGAACTCTTCCTAAGATAGCAGCTCAAAGACTTCTTTAACACGTGGAAAACACTGAGGACAAAATGTGGAAAAGTTTATGTATTTTGAAATTCTAGGAAAAAAATAATAATGTGGAATTTTTAAGTTAAGATCTCTAGATCTTTATCTTATTCTTCATTCTTACATTTTTATTTATTTTTTTCTCTTTTGTAGCGGGCTTAAGCTATGCAGTTCACACAAACCTTGAACTCACTATGTAGCCCCGGAGAGACTACAAGCTTGCAGTGGTCCTCCTGGCTCAGCCTCCTGAGTGCTAGGATTACAAGTGTGCACCACTGTACCAGCTGCTAGTTCTCCAGGATCTTCTTCTCCCCTACGTACTAATCAAAAAAAGAAACTGAACAATTATTTCATTCTTTGGTGAAGCACTGATTTACAAATTAGTTGGTCAGTAGATTTCTCACTTTTCTTGGATTCAGATTAAAGCTGCCTGGGTATTCAAAATATACCATAACCAAGGTGAAAGTAACTGGTGACACCAACACCAGCATGAGCAGTAGAAAGAAGCAGAGTATTCGGTCAGCCCTCCGTATGTGCTGGTTCTGTTTCTATCAAGTCAAACAACTGCAGATGAACAATGCTCTGAAAAACATTGTACAGAGCAGCACTGACTTTTCTCTTGTTTATTCACTCAACAATAAGACAGTGTAATCATTTACATTGCTTTATGCTGTATTAGGTATTTTAAGTAATCTAGTGATGAAGTAATTATGAAAGTATAAGGGGATATGCTTGTAGGTTATATGCAAATGCTATGCTACTTTATAAAAATGATTTGAGTGTGTGCAGAATTTTTTCTTACTGCAAGGAGTCCTGGAACCAGTCCTCTGCAGGGATCCAAAGGGATAGTCCAGTGTGTGCAAGGTGCTAATTCGGATACTGAGAAAAACCAGGTAAGGCCTTCCCACTTGCACTCCAGAGCTACAGATCACAGGCAAGGGGAAGAGAGGTGCCCAAAATTTTGAAAAGAGCAAGCAAAGAAATGAAACAGTAATGATGGCTAGTGGTGAATTCTCAGATGAAAGGATGTCAAGAGCACTTGAGGTTGGTGGAAAGACCTATCTAATGTGAGGCTGAAACCATGACAATCACTGATTCCTTGAGAGATCGAGGATCAGAGTTTCCCAAAATAAGTGCCATCAGGTGGGAAAGAATCCAGCCTATTTGAAGAAAAGAAGTTTATATTAAAAATTATGTAAGACAAAGGCTGGGAGTTGTTTGTGTATGCTTTGGGTGACTTGTAGAGGGCTCTGGATGTGTTAAGATGTAGAATGAAATGTTTGATTTACACTTTAAATAGTCCTTCTGGATACGAATTGAAATAGAAACAGGGCTGTTAAATGAGAGGCTTTTGTTATAGTCCAGATAAGAGATAAGAGATAAGAGATTTGGACCGGAGTAGTAAAACTGATGGGAAAGAGATAAGATGGCAGAAGGCCAAGCCAGATAGCTCAGCAGACTAAGGTGCCTGCTTAAGCAGATGCATGGACCGGGGTTCAATTCCTGGACTGCCATGCTGGCCCCGTCCCGGGGGTGCGCTGAGACGACTATTGAGACTGTGTATGGTGGCACGCACCTGTAATCCCAGCACTTGGGAGGCTGAAAACAGGAGAATCACTATGAGTCCAATCTGTAGAGTGACACCCTGTAGACACTGTACTAAATACATTAACAAAAAAAGATGGTAGAACTGCAGAGAGGCAAAAGGATCTTTTGTGAATGAGTGAAATACCCATTCCATGAGCTTCTTTTAACATAATTTATTTATTCACATAAACCATTGCTGAGCATCCCCTGAATTCTATTTTTGTACTGGAAATAGAGCAGTGACAAAACCCCATTGTAATATATTAGACTAAAACAGACATAATACTTAAAGTCATTAGCCCATCTATTATTCAAGCCCAGGCACTGAAGCAATTCCCAAAAGGAAAAAGTGCTACAGTATGACTCTGCAGTGCCAACTCGTTTCTGAGAGTTATGTAGCAAAGTTTGGGTTGCAGGGAAACAGATTCAAAGTCCAACATTTTCATGCAGAAAGTTTGTTAGGAACGACTTGCAAGATCAGTACCTGATAGAGCATGGCAGCGTACCACTAATCCTGGCACTGGAGAGGCTGAGACAGGAGGATCGCCATAAGTTCAATGCCAGCCTTGGCTACATAGAGATTTCAAGGCTCCTTTAATCTATGTAATGAAATCCTGTCTCCAAAACTAAATAAAAATGAAAAATAAAATAATGAAAAGGAAATTAGTCAGTATCTGTCAGATAGCAAAACCAACTATATTGTCCAACATCAGGGTGCAGGTGGAGAATTGGGTCTTCACATGACCACAACAGATGCTTTAGCCACTTCTATGGAGAGCTCTGCACCTGAAATGGACCTTCAGCCTTGTCCCCAAGTGGGGTGTGATACTGACACTTTATACCCCCAAAGGAAGCAGTGACTAGGAGTGTATAATACAGTTTTATTATAAATTATATTTTGGTTTATATGATACATTAAAATTTTTAATATTGAAAAGTGATATATAAAATTCAAGTCTGCTTTGGGAAATAGAATAGCATGTCTTGTATTTCTAAACCTTAAAGATGTAGCATATACATTTGTTGTCAATGAGTAGAAAAGCAGAATAAAGGGCTTGTACTTTCACTAACCACTTTGGAAAGGAAAGCTTGAATTTATTCTGAGAAAATTAAAAATATACAGCCATGGATATTTGGGAAGATTTGCCTCAGCAGACAGTGTATATGCTATTAGCACTGGTGTTATTTATTTATGTATGGCTAGAATTACATGTCCATATGGAAAACAGGCTTATGAAAATGTCTGGAAGACTTTCCTACTTATATAAAAGGATGAATATGCAGAACTGTCATGGGCCTCCTTGCAGGAGGTGTAGGAAACACTCCCCTGACTTCTATAAATAGTGATGCATTGAAATACTTAATAGTCTGTCCTAATTTCTATCTGAAAACAATCTCTCCAACACACCTTATCTCAGAGAAAGGAAATGCCATTTTTGTTTTGATAAGAGATGATAACATTACCAGAGGAATTGGCCATACTTCTAAGTAGGGCAACCAGCCACAGCAGCCAGCCTCCTGTGGAAGGCAATGTATGGGTCTCATGAGGGTCTCCCTGCCCAGGAGCGAGACTTGAATGCATTGTTACCCTTTATAAAAGTTCATTTGGGTCAAGTGTGATTTTTATCTGTGGTACATTTTGAACTAAAAAATCCTGTACTATGTTCATTTCCATATTACAAATTTCAGGATTATTTGCAAGCCCTGAGCAAGAGTAGAGAAAAGATATTCTTTCAAAATCTTCTTTCTTGTCATTAAGTTTCTTCAGGAAGTTAATTTTAATCTAAGATCTAACTAGGCTGAAGGCTGGTTTGCAGTCCTAGAAAATTTTTCTCGCTCCTGGAGGAAAAGAGAAATGATGTCAACTGTGCAGATCCCATTCATCATGAGCATGATTTTTTTAAAGGATAAAAATAGAAGATGACTCTTTTCTTTTGAAACTGCAATGTATACTTTTTAAAATATGAGATTAAAATACACTTAATCTTAGTCTCATTTAATGCATGATTACATACATTCACAGATGAGAAATATATTCAAGGTCATATAAGAAGAGTAATGACAAATATGATTATAAACAAAGTCATTTTTATTCTAAATTCAGAATATGTGTCAAAAGACCAGTTTTGTTTTGTTTCATAATTTCTTAATAAATAATAAATGCGAGATGCCAAAACACTCTCAATCAATATGTACTAAGTAAAAATGTCAAGCATTATATTTAGAAATTTCAAGGACACAGTACAATCTCCCACTAAAAAAACCAAAACAAAAACAAAAAAACACTGTTTGCTTGGGGCTATAATCTTGCTTTGTTTTTAAATATCTAACATAAATCATTCCCTTAGTGAACTTTAACTTTCATTTTAAAAATATGCAAGTGTCCTCTGTCACAGAAGATGCCAAATAACATGCATCAACAGAAATTAATAGGTAGTAGAACTTGATGAATCCTCCTGGAGAATATTTTTATGATGAAAGCTTGGCAACACATCCTGTGATTAATCATGATAATGACAAACACTTAGATCCAGATAAACTGCCCTATTCCTTCTGTCGGGACAACTCCTTACCTTTCTTATTTCCTTCGAGGAAGATTAACAACTTGATATTTTCTCCTGAGATATCCTGCTTCCCTACCCAAACTTTACTTTTCCCAAGAGCTCCCAGACTACCGGAGAGGGAAGTAATCTTGTTCTCTTTTACAGTTCCCAGTGCATTTGCAGGGCTCAGCATTGATCTCACAGCCTAATATTGTCCCTGCCTTGTATTCCCCACACCTTAGTTCCAGAAGGATTCAGATACATTCTTCCTCTTAAAAGAGGAGGTTGGGTAGTCCATAGGTAGCTCATACTTGACGATTTGTTTGAATCTGAATATTTCCCTGGCTAACTCAGTCTTTCCTCTTGCTTGCCAGAGGTCAAAATCTCTGTGTTTGTGTGAGTCGCAAGAGGGATAGAAGTGATCATTTTTCAGTGCCCATCACAAGTCCAGTAATTGGCATGTTCCCCGTAAAGGTTACAACAATCCTATTAGAAAAACATTATTATCTCTAAAGCTTCTTTAAAAATTTGCCCTGGATGCTAAGCAATCAGGATTTCAATCAGAATATGGTCAAAATTTCATATAGGTAGTATTTTCCATGCTTTGTTCTATAACATAAACTTACATTAAGATGTGGATTTTATGTTTAAACTCTCAGGAACATATCAACTATTATCTATTTAACAATTCATTAGGTTCAAAAATTAAGTATCAAGTGAGACCCTGCAGACCCTGTAGAACTTGTACTAAATACATAAAAAATTAAGTAACAAACCACTAGCAAGATGTATTTTAATTTGTATTATATTACTAAAAAATGATTATGTTCTAGAAACATCTTTTAAAATATATTAATCTCAAAGTTATATTTTATTTCTTTATTGGGAAATTATCCATATGGAGCAACAGAAAAACTGAGACTTGCCTGCACTTCTGAATTCTGTTATTGATTGATTTATAATGTGCTTTCCTACTGAAAGTAGAGGCAATTTGTCTACCCAATTAAGCCTGCGGATAGAGTCCCTCCCTGTAGGTGCAAAGCGAGCTGTCATTTGGAGCTCTGTTGCATGTCCTCTGTAGAGGGCAACACTTTTTAAATCTGAAGATATTTACAGCTGTTCAGCTAGTTGAGTAATCACTTCTAAATTTTTCTTCCTCAAAATAAAAATCATCTGGGACTAATTCTTACTTTCAGCAATATCAAAGCTTGGCACTTTTGAAAATATGTTCATTGCTCGGTTTCACAAGTCTGAGCCCAGCTCTGAAAATATGAACATCACTTTCAAACTTCCCAGTGGAAGTCTGGGTGGTAATAGGAACTCATTGTGGAGGCTCAGTTTCGCATCTTTCTCTCTCATTTTCCCTTTGCATCCACTGTTGCTCTGTGCTTGGTCAGAACACTAGGGCAAGCGTCTCCAAGAAGAAGATATCCCGTGACTCGGCATCCAGCCTGGCTCCGTCCCACAGAAGTCAGATCAGGGCAGGGCCTGCTTCCCCAACTGACACAGGTCTGCTAAGAATGTAGGCATCTACTGGATCAAGAAACAAATATCCTTGTAAAGCATGAAGAAATTCATAAAAGCATGTTATAGTTGGTATTTATCTATCATTAACCTGACATTGTCCCTAACAATTGTCATAAAAATTGCAAGGAGGTAAGGTCAGGGCAAGTATGTCACTGAAAAGCAGGATTAGAGGTATTACTCAATGAAGTACATGTTTTAAATAATCCAGTTTATATCAAAAAAATGAGTTTATTGTTTCTTTCTGCTGTGTTGCTGTTTCACTCATTTCACTCTAGTTAAGTAATTGTATTTGTTGGCCAAGCAAGACTTTCACTAGGTACGTGAATTAGGACAAGTTAACCAAAGTTTCCAGGTTTTCCTCCAACTGCAAAATTATAATAAGGGGGTTACAAGTAATCAGGGAAAAGAAACAAATGGAAATGGATCATTCTGCATTATTCAGTTCAAAGGTTCTGGCCTTACGTATCTTTCTCTAGAACTCTGGCTTTCAGGAGAGGGGCCTCTGGTGATAGGGAGCACAGTGCTCTTGGAGCTCCCCGCAGAATGTCTGAGGGCACTGAGACCTGCTGTTTGAAAAGAGCATTTCCAAAGCTGGGTTCAAAGTATAATAGCTTCACTTGGAACTCTGAGCAGGAATGGTGAAGCTGGAGATGCAGATCAGTGTTAGCATAGGTGCTGTGGATAGATGGCGGACAGATAGTCAGATAGACAGACACAGACAGACAGACAGACAGACAGACAGACAGACAGACAGACAGACAGAGCTAACCATTTTCTAAAAGCCCAAATTTAGAGGGAAAAATTCAAATAATTGAGTCATGTTATGTGCATGTACCAGCTCTCCACAAGGAATGTCATTCTTGTGCACTGCTAAAATGATCCAGTACACAATAAAAATTGAGAAAAAGGAAAACTTTTATGTGCACACATGCACACACACACACACACAAAGTCAACAACCTAAATGAGAGATCATGAAAGAGTCATGTGTTCTCCTTCTTGTTGTTGTGAATTTAAAGGGCGATGTGGCGTAGGGTGGTAAAATTTTCTTAATGTCCTTCACAGAATTATTAACACAATAAAATAATCAACCAAATACAAGAGTTGGAAAAGCTAAAGCATCTTACATAATACAAGACTTAAGTGTTGAATTGAAACTGGTGCATTAAATACAAATATATTTTTTGCTTTTTATGCACATTTAAAAGATAGATAATGCCTAGCTTCTCCAAGAAAGGATATGTTAATTCTTATATATGAATTTAATAAAATATTTCCAGAACAATTAAACTGAATTTGCTACCAAACCAGTTTGTAATTTATTTTGCAAATCAAGATATTATAAGAAATTGGATTTCTGAAGTATACATATTGCTTATTCTAAGACATAATTTTGCTTTCCAGGAAAAAAATTCAAAGGCAGTTTTGATAATTTTTTCAGTGAATAATTAGAAAACTAGAGCATTGACAAAATAGAGCACTTTGATAAGATATGTCATTTCTACTAAAATTGTGTATTTAATAAATCCACATTTGCACATATTTTACTTTCTTGTGGTATACAGAGCTCTTCTTCATTCTTATCAATAATTAGTTTTAATTGAAATGAACAATTACAGACTACATACTGTGTCCAAGTAAAGCTGTCTTAAGTGCGGTTTTTCAAAGGCAATTAATCCACAGTCTCTATTTTCAAGCACTTAAGCAGTAAGTTACTGATTTGTAAGCAAAGATGTTGAATAAACTATGATGCAACACACTCAAGCTTGCTAGGACACAGTACATAAACAATGATGGCTTCCACTTTGAGGAGACAGAGAGAGCACGAAAAGCTCTTTGACAGAAGTAGCCCCCGAGAATCAAAGTCGTCTCCATCATTATTGGTGTAGTGGCCTCCTTTCACCTTTGGGAAGAGAGTGGGGCTTGGCTGGAGAATCAGGGGTTGTTGGGGTGAGAGAAGGTGTATTCTGCTGACAGGAAAATTAGCCTGGACATATTCACAAGGTAATGGAATAGCATGTCCACTCCTCATGTCTCCAAGGACTCCCATGAGATTGGAACACTGGCCAAAATAAGTGAATGGGAAAACAAAGTCTCTTTTTCTCAATTGAGTTGGAGAATTACCTAGAGATGTAGAAGGGAGTTCCCACTGTGTGAAGGATGACTAGAAATAGTGTGCGGGATCCTGGAAAAGAAGGCAGCGCAGGGGTGCTGAGCATTTAAGGTTATATATGAGATCATCCAATACACCGGTTAATGACCAGGACCGCATGGTCTAAATGTCCATTTGAGCACAGTTTTGAAAGGAAAAAAAATGTTATAAAGCACAAAGTTTGAGGGCCTGGATCTTCCTCCTTTCTAGGCACCCATTTTTTTTTCCATCATTCCACGTCACACATACCCCAAACCATAGGAATCTCCCTTTTATTTCAAAACTTTTTATTGAGTGTGTGTGCCTGTATGCTCATGTGTGTGTGTGTGTGTGTGTGTGTGCACGCATGTGTGTGTGCACGCATGTGTGTGTAGATATGTGTGGTGTGTACCAATGGATGGATTTTGCTAGTATCAAGGAGAACAGAGAGGATCTTTGTACTTCCTAGACTAAATAGTGTAAAGCCCAACAATTTTAAGATCATAAATGAGGCTAAAAATTATTAAAGTGTCTTTCAGTAAGGGGGCCCACCTGCTAGTTTACGGCCCTAGAGCTTGAGCAATCCATGTTTCTAAAACAAAAAGGACATAAGAAAACCTTGGATGGGGTCCCGTTACTTGGAAAACAACTAAAACAACTGAGTCAGCCAAGAAGTTGCCCTTGGCCCTCCCCTTGTTTGAATTCTTGCAGGAGACATACGTTCCCAAAACCCAAGGCCTCACTATTAGAAAGCCATAACAACAGAATGTCCAGGGTCACAATGCCTCGATTTCTTAAAAATGTTCCCGGAATATGACAACCACAAGGTTAGTCCCCTCAGCTACCCCCAGACTTACTCCATTTGGTCATCCGGTATTGTAACTCACCAATTATTGTAAAGGTCAACCTACACTAACCAATGCGATTTGCTTCTGTAACTTGCTTGCCCCCCCCCCCATTTTGTGGTTTTTGCCTTTAAAAAACTATGCCTGTTACACTGAAGGTGCACTCTGCTCCTGCGTGTGCAGACCGCCCTACGTATACGTAGATAATAAAACTTTCCTTTTGTGATTTGCATGAGAGACCGACTCTTGGGGTCCTCCTTCGCGGCGACTCGACCCTTACAATAGAATACCTCATTTGTATATGTTCCAGCAACTTTAGAAGAAAATCCAAGATTAAAAATATAAAAGACTGGGCGTGGTGGCATGCGCCTATAATCCCAGAGTTTGGGAGGCTGAAAACAGAAGAATCACTACGGGTCTGATCTACATAATGAGACTTTGTAGACCCTGTACTAATATATATATATATATATATATATATATATATATATATATATATATATATATACAAATTTATAAATCTATAAACTCTCATATGTTAACCATTGTACTACAAAACCACTGTTTAAATGAAAGCAGTCTCTGGACTATCTGGAGGCTAATCCTGCAAACTAATTATCAAGGATCTCCCTTCTCCCTACCTTTCTCTCTTTTTCTCTGCCACCTTCTTCCTTCCCCCGCCTGCTTTTTCTTCTTCTCCTTCCTCTTCCTCTTTCTATCCTTTCCTTCTCTTCCCTCTCTTCCTTCTTTTCTTCTCTTCCCTCTCTTTGTCTGTCTGCATATTCTTTCCCTCCTTCTTTTTCTTCTTCTCCTTGCTGCAGATCTGATCCAAAGCCATAGACATACTATAAACACCAGAAGATACTCAAAACCTTAGTAATCACTGCAGCTACAGAGGACCTTGCTGGTGTTGACTGTCTTCTACTTTAGTCACCACTTTTGCGGCAAAACCTCAGTCTTAATCTTTTTATTTATTGTCTACATGTTTAGGAGACAAAAAGGACTTTGGATTGTGGGAATCCTCCAGTCTAGGTAGTTTCCGCTCTCCCTTAGGAAATTGCCTCTTGGTTCCTGGTTTCTTAGGTCATTACTACTCAAGACTCAGGGGACCCTTTTCTTCTCAGGTCCAACTCAGACTCAAGGACACTAATCATAAACATACCTACTCAGGTATGTAGAGTATTACCTTCTCCTTCTTCTTTGGCACTGGCATGAACCCAGGACTCATGAGTTGAACTATATTCTCAGCTATTTTGGATTTTCATTTTTAAAATTTGAGACAGTGTCTTGCTACATCAATAAGCTGCCCAAGATGGGCTTGAACTTGCCATCACCCTTCTGCCCCAGACTTTTAGAGAATGTTGAGGATGCACCTCCACACCCACATTTACTGATGTCTAGGCTATTTCTCCATTTTTTCAGAGTTATCCTTCCTCACTTATCTAGATTCACCTCAGGACTTCCTGGAACTGGAGATAGGTATTGCCGTTGGGCTTCCACGTGTTCCTCTTTCCCACCTTTCTTATGAAATGTTTTAATTACTGTCTCATGGCTAAAACACAGTACTCAAAATCCACAACTTGAAGGAGGAAAGGTTTATATTGGCTCATAGTTTTTAATGGCTTCAGTCCATACTCAGTTGGCTCTGAGGCTGGAGGGCATAGTGGCAGCACCTGAGTGAGGAAAGCTGCTCCCTGGTGCCATCCAGGAAGCAGAGAAAAAGGAGGTACCAAGTAGGAAGAAGTACTTTCCCAGGTCTCCCCCAGTAATCCATCTCTGTGCAGTCTCTACCTCCTACCAAAAGTCATCTGGAGCACTTTAAGAATTCAATCACCCTCTAAAGCCTTACCTTCGGGCACATAGGCTCTTGGACATTATCTAGATGCAAACCTTAATACTCAGAGAAATGAATTTTCCTTGAAATATCTATGAGCTCAATTTGGTTTTATTTTATTTTATTTTTTGTATTTTTTAGGGAAGGGTCTATAGGATGTTCAGGGTGTCACCACTAGATCAGACTCATAGTGATTCTCCTGTTTACAGCCTCCCAAGAGCTGGGATGACAGGTGTGCGCTACCATGCCCAATCTCAGTTGTCATCTCAGCGTGTCTCAGGGGGTGAGGCAGGCATGGTAGGCCCAGGAGATTGAACTCCCAGCCCCTGCGCCTGCTTGCAGGCTCTTTAATCCACTGAGCTATTTGGCCGGTCCTTATGAACCCAATTTGAATAGTATCTTTCACCAGCCTCCTCCCTTGCTCCTACAAAAAGCCATGCATCAGTGGCCAATGAGATATAGGAAAATGTCTGTTAAGTATTTCTGAGAAATTTGCTTCCCTGATACAGGCTTTCCATATTCTTTGCTGCATATGATATTCTGCCTACTCTGCAGAAGTAATATCCAAGATGTTAGCTGAACAATAGCTAAATTCTACTGTCAAAGTGGGTAGTGGGTTCGGAAACTATGTTTTAAAGGTTTGTAGAGGTAAGTCATATTCCCTGTAGTATATGAAACTACATCAATTTTTTTAAAAATGCATTAGTACAGGTTCTACAGAGGTCTCACTACATAGATCGAACTTGTAATGATTCTCCTGTTTTCATTCTCTCAAGCACTGGGATTACAGACATGTGCCAACATGTCCAGTCTCAATCACAGTCTCAGCGTGCCCTGGAAGCAGGACCAGCATGGCACACTGGGGATGGAACCCCGTCCCTGCACCTTTGGGCCGGCCAAATAGCTTTGGGCCAGCCAAATAGCTTAGCAGATTAAAGCACCTGCAAGTAGGCACAGGGGCCGGAGGGTTCACTCTCTGGGCCTGCCATGCCACCCCCACCCCCACCACCAGAGGGCGCTGAGAGGGCAAATGAGACAGCATGGTGGCGCATGCCTGCAATCCCAGCTCTTAGGAGGCTGTAAACAGGCAGATCACTACAAATACAACCCTGTAGACCCTTCCCAGTTTGTTAAAATGCAAAGAAATCTAAATTCTAAGCACTATGATGTAGAAATTTTAAACTCTGTTAAAATTATTATATCTCTGTGTGGAGAAGAAATTGAAGGTCATAGCATTTTAAGGTGCAAAATAAAATCAATCACATCATCAATGAGCAGAGAAATCTCCCTCCCCAACATATATAATCTTTTCGCTCACTCCTCCAATTTGAACTCAGGAAACACACCATTGACAAAACATACTGTTCTTTCAAGACTAAAAACTTTCAACTGTAAAAAAGAAGAGTAGACAGAGGTAGCTTGGTGACCACCACTCATCTCATTTCTAGGAAGCGGCAGTCAGGCTTTAGAAAACACGTCTTACCTTTCCCTTACATTTAAAGGGTATCATGTTTCTATTTCTCACTGAAACATAAGCCAGTCATATGCAACATTTCTTGTCTGGAGAGATAGGTAAGATTCCTCATAAACTCTTTTTCTATCAACTGACTCTGAATGCCTACAGGTAAGAGGTGCTACAATATTAAATGTCTTCAATCCATGAATAATCACAAGGATTCCATCTGCCAACCAGGGACAACTGAAGAACTCTACATGAGTAAGAAATACAATTTCATTGTGCTCAATTGTACAGATTTGATGTATCTTTTTGTCAAAGCCAATGTTACTATAAATAATATGAACAGAGAAAGTAAAAATCTCTCATTTTACTGATTAAACCTGAAATAACTGAAAATGTACTGTAATGACTGAGTGGACTCAGAAATAACTATTTTTTCTTCCTTTAGGTAAACGTGGTACACTGTTAGAAAGTAATGTGCAGAAAGATGGAAAAAGTTGTAATGATGTTCTCCCTTAAGTCAGTGTTTTAGAAAATTCATATGTGCTACTTACTACATATCTTTTCATCTCGTAGTCTTAGGCTGACTGTAGTCTGATGCTTTCCACAGAATTTCCCTCACCTATATTTTGCAAGCACAAAATGCAAACTCCCCCTGGCTTTTCAATGAAATAAGAGATAGTGCAATGTGTACACATTTCTGAATAGGTGATTGTAATAGTTCCAGAAGTCGACTATCTTCTATAGAGAATCAGGTATAATAGAAACTAAGGAAATCATTTTTTTTAACCATCAAAAATTAGAAAAATTCTTATTTAGCCTCCCCCAAAACTCTGCAAATCCAGTGTGTTTGGATAGAGCAGCTATCTTGATCACAGTCCTTTCCAAACTGTCATGATTATTCCTTGTCCCAATACAAAGGATGCCTTCTTCTCTAGAGAAGTACTCTTGAAACCAAATTGGGAAAATCATAAGCCCTTCCATGCACCAGCCAGGGAGATCCACATGCCTGTCAGTGTTGCTGAGTTCAGCAAGAAAACAGCTGGAATAGAAAAACCCTTTGCAGGGTTCTCTGTTTCTAAAGTAATGAGACCACATTTTCCTTAGTAATTACAGAGATTCTGAGGGTTGGTGTGTTAATTCACCATCCATTTATTGTTTCATAGTCAAAATCTTTGTACAAATAAATTATACAAATTTATTTAGGGGTGAGTGTGGGTTGAAACAGGGAAAAAACTGTTTTCTCCTTTAAAAATACAATTCTGTCTGAAATTTGCTCTTTGCATTCATTTGGTGACCCGGTGCTCACAGACCCATGTGTTAACCAAGTAACATTCCATTGCAAAATAAGATACTTTTTCCACTGAGTGTTCAGATGTAAAATCAAATCGCTTTTGTATTAGAGGTATATAAACCAATCTAGATATCTTGATTGTGAGAAATGCTTTAGGATTTTATTAATAACCTAAGCTATATGTTAAAGGAAAGAGTATCTTATTTGTCTTAAAAACAGAACTCAACTTCACTTCAGGATGACATTTGGCTTAGCTAAAATACTCCATTATTCTTGGGCATTTTCCACAGTTAAAAATCATAAACTATAAGTCAGTCTCTAAGTCATTTTCTGGAAAAGTTCTTGAGAAAGAATTGATTCAGCTGGCTCATTCCTTATGATTTCTGCCCTTTGCATCCTCTTGCCTAGAATATAATCAGCATGCTGGACATGGAGGAGCTATTTTGAGATCATGACATCACAGATGAGAGGATAGGGGCTAGGTGTGGCTCAATGGGGACACCTTCGCAAGCATAAGGTCCTGGATTTGATCTCCAGTGCCTCAAAACAGAAAAACAAAGCAAAACAAACAGAATGATGGAAGTAATGAGCTAGGGATGATTTAAACAAAAGAAAAAAGAGTTTCGACCCCAAAGACAAGGAATCTGACAGATTTGTTCTGAAGTGATCCAGAACTAATGATGTCATAGAAAGAGAAACTTGTACAGTGTTTGATTAATCCGGACAACACTAGACAACCTCTTATGAGCAGCCAAATCAGTGCCAAGTTGCCTAATTAGGGGAATGCTAACAATATAAAAAGAAAAAGAAAAAATTAACAGTTTCCAAACAAGTATTTCAGAAAAAAATATTTACTTAGTCAATTATTATGCTGATATAATTTTAAAACATTCTTATATCCTACTTAAAATGACACCTCCAAAGACTTCTACTAGATCATGGTAGATCCAGCTCCTACCTGAACACAATACAAATACTTTTCACTCCTGCATTTTTTCATTTAATATTTACTCAAAACCAATTTAGCACTATCTCAGGAAAAGAAAAGAAACAGTGCCTAACTGCAAGGGGCTCAGTTTATTTGAAAGAGAATCTTTATAAAAACATTCTACTTTCAAGGTCTTTGCTTCCTATGAGTTCTTTATTTGACTTGTGTTAGCTCTCCAAGACATAGAACACTTAGCAACACAATCAACATGAACAAAATAAAACCCTTTGAAACATACTCATGCTTTACTTCATTTGATGTTCAGAAAACTATTTCATAATCTTAGAATTTAATTAAGTGTCACACCAATATGTTTCTTTTTTATAATGGTGGGAAATAAATTCTCATTGGCTCAACTACACAACAGGTTTTTCCAAAATCAGACTAATGCCAAAACGCAGATGTTTTAGTGCGATTCTGCTTTGTTTTCTGTCATTTCTATGACTAATAAAAAAAAAAAAAAATCCCTGTGCAGCAAGCCATCACTCCAACATTAAAAGACAATTATTTATGGTAGCATGATAGCAAAACACTGTGCAAGTTTGATGAAAACCACCATGCACTCACCTCTTCGCCTGTGTCAGCTTAAGCCCACCACTTCACTTTCCCTCTGAGTTCCACAAGGAGATGGAATTAGATCACCGTGTTCTTCCACACACCTAACTTCTCTTGTTTCCTCACTCTGTTCTCAGTGTTATGCATTAGCAGAAAGCTTCCCAGCTAAGAGCAGAACATTAAGATTATTTTTAAATGATGCATGACTTCTCTATCTCTGTTGCCCAGGAAGAATATGTCTTCACCCACAATCCATATAAAACCACAGTTTTATATATAATTAAACAATATAATGCTATTTATATTAATAATCCCATGTTGGAAGAATGGACTTAATTTATTATTTCTAGCTCTTGAGAGTGTAACTTGCATTGCACACATTTGAGATAATTGAAAGTTAGCTTGAGAGCACATTGTTTTTAATTTGCTGTATAAAGTATTCCCCAGGTAGTTCAGAGTGAATCTAGCAAAGATTACCTCCAAAGAACAGTAATCCCTTTTCTGTATTCTGAGAAATTGTTTTCAAAATCTAAAACAAAATGATTTATTTTATGTAAAATCTGATGCTGGAATTCAGGTCTTATTTTCAGGTACAGACAACAGAAGTAATCCATTAGATCTATCTGGAAGCCACTAGAGACAGGTGCCTGTTTTTCTTATTATTGGCAGATAAAATTTGGAAGTTGAACTGCATTAAGCACAATCATTTTAACCTACCACATTCTTAATTTGATGTAGGAGAGTAAAAATATATCATCTTGTTTGCAAAAAGGTGTTGAAGGAACAGGAAGGGTCTTTGCAAATACTTCGGTACCATCGTGCAAAACCACCCACACTCCCAACTAATATTTCACTCCAAAAACATACATTGCCCTCTACTCACCACAATGAGTTAAAGGTAGACAAAAGCTCTCAGAGGCAGCCTTTGTGCCATCCCTTTGCTGTCCCAGTCCTTTCCTTTTGGGTATTTTGGTACAGGATTTTAGAGGCAGCAATTCATCCTGTTAGGTTTCCTGCGAATACCAAGGAAATGTCCTGCTTGCAGTTGCTGGAAGATTTAGCTTTTATGCTTCTGATCATTCTTCACATGCAGCAACCAAAGAAAGAAAGAAATTAAAAAGAGGTCGGGGAGAGACCAGGTTCTGCACGATTCATAACTCTCATTGCAAAACATTTGAAAGGAGAAAGGCAAGAAAGAGTTCATGATTTCCGTGCAAACTCCCAGCCCGCCTGCCTGCCTGCTGCTGCCAATGCTTATTCTTGCTGGTGATGACATTCAGCAAGCTCCCTAGCACCGATGCTTCGTTATGTAAGGCTGTCTAGGTCAAGTGTAGGAGACTCACTGCTGGCCTGTGGAAACTCATGGAACTGTTTCTTCAGATTAACACTTCAGGGGCTATGGAAGCTGGAGGAAGCTGAGCTTTTACTACATCTTTTGGGGGTAAATATTTTTGCATGATTCAGTTACTTATATACTATATAATCTTGGCAGATGCCTTTCAGTCATGCTGAGAGGTGCTAGGAGATATTTCTAAGAGATTCCAATTCTGTTAGCATGCTTGGATAAGCATAGTAAGTCTCAGCTTTGAAGCACAGAAGGAGTAAAGAAAAAAATCATGAATTAGAATTTTCTTAGCAAGCATCATGTTTAAATGTTAAGGAATGAATGTGGATCTGCTGTTTAAATTCTGAATACAATCTGTTCCATGAGAAGTATTTCAGGGGAGCATTGTTTGATGTGCCTATTAGCTGGAAGAGATTTACTGCAGTTCTTGGCTGTTACATTGCCCTTGTCTCTGACGGCAAATGGGTTTCTCCTGTAAATGAGCTATATGTCTGCCTGTATTTGTCTTCTGTTGTGACTATATGTGATAATGTAAGGATGAAGCCTGTGTAACCTGGAAGTTATTTGACTTCCACAAATAATAAATTCTGCCTACTTAGTTTCAAGGTGAATACAGCAGTACAAGCGCCATTTGAGCCTAGCACAGCGTGGTGCTGGGCTAACTGCAGTGGCTCAAACCAATCTGTATTTTAGGACACTGGGAGGGATGATCCCAGGTTTGAACTGTACACTTATTCACTCTACAAGTAAAAGTGGAGATAGTCTTAACACGGATTGTGTTTTAGACTCTCACTCTATGCCTTATTACAGAAATGAGTTAAAATAGCAGGTTCCACTTGAATGCTGCAAGAAGCCTGCAAATTCCAGGCAAGCCAGGAATGCGACAGCGGTACGATACTGGCAAGAAATTTTAATATGATTTAGGCAGAGATGATAAAACAGATGGCACCTAATTTAAAAGATAGATGGATATTCTAAAAGTTGAAGGCAATGCAGCATATTTGAAAGCCTTTGGCTTCCTGTGTGTCCTTGCCAAGGGAATTTCATGCCTTGGATGAGATGCCCTGAGTGAGGGGACTGAAGGCTGTGTAAATGTCCATGTGATCTCGAAGGGCTGAATGGAGAGTTGATCATCAGTCCTGGGCCTGGGTCTTTGTAGATGAGCCCTGGCACCAGGCAGGTTAACTGCAGAACTTTCTCCAGGGAAACAAGTAGCTTCTCCAAGGAAACAAGTATTGGAAATTTCTGGCATTTTAAAAATTAAGTTCAAGGCATAAAAATGAGTGTTGCTCTCATTTTTCTTAGGAGTACTTTTCACTCTAGTAACTATAATTAACAGCAGCACACTAATTATTTATGATGAAATATATTGCTTTTGTACTGTATTGAGTTGCTTAAGCATGTACCTGTTTTCCTTAATAATTTGAAGAGACAGTCATGGTCCCTTAGGGCCTGATTTTATATTACTGATGTCGATAGGCATTTCCCCATGGATGTAGCTTGGCACAGAACCCCGTCATATCAGCGTTTATCAGTGTGGCATTTGGACTAGTCTTCAAAAATATAACATTACAAATGGGGCATACATACTTAATTATACTTACAGTCCTTAAGTTTATGTATATGCATTCATTATCTAAATTGTGCATATATGATTGATGTTTAATGTTGTTTCTATTGCCTTTTATCTTAAAATGTTACTCTTTCCTGTAATAAACTTAAAATACAATGATTTCTTTATTTTGAAAGCAAGAAATTTGAATTAAGTGAAGCATAACTTTGTTTTGTTTCTGCCATTTATCTAATTGTGTTCTGTAGGAATTAGTGTTATTAGTCAATCTATCCTAGAGTGAGATGGTGTTTTTTGGTGAGATTATAGTTTTAAATGTCTATAGTGTTAGGTCAGCATTTACTAAACGCTTAGCCAAGCCTGGGCCGGTGGCTCCCAAGATGCTGTCCTTAGCAGCACTACTTGTAAGCCTGTTGAGTGCAGATTTCAGGTCACTTCAGCCTCACTGGGCCAGAACCTCTAAAAGTAGCTT
>NW_004524843.1:1811798-1824787 GCF_000260255.1 Octodon degus
GAAAATGACTAAGACAAAGTTTGGTATTGAGCATAGTGTCACTGCTATGATGCTCCCTGACCGTGAGATCTAGAAAACTTTGAAATTGGTTTGCTAGGTGAGTTTGGTAAGGTTTGGCAGTGCCAGTTGGGGATGCAGTCCTGGAATGCTGTGAGCTGAGCTTGATGGGACATTCTAGTTTAACCTTAGAAGAACAAAATGTTGACTGTAATGAAGTTGGAAAAGATCAGGCTCAGACATTTCAACTACAAAGAGGAACTCCATTGGGAGTTGGACTCCAGACTTATGTGTTACACTCTGGCAGAAATTTAGCCTTCATTTTGTTCCCATACAGAGACTTTGTAAAAGATTTAGATTAAGTGAGGTAAACTAATTAATCTGCTGAAAGAAATTTCAAAGCAGTCTATTGCTGATGTGTTGGCATGGCAACTTTTAGACAGATTATCGTTGTGAATCAAGAAAAGCAAAGGAATGATTTTAAAAGTTTGAGTTAGGCTTTAAAGAAATCTCCAGTAATGTTGCAGCAAGCAAAAATGGAACAGAGGAGAACTTGGTTGATGAAAATCCATGCACTTTAGAAGAGGACAATAGAAAAGATGGCCTGAGAGCATCACAGACACCAGCAGGACTCCACTCTTTGCAGCCTACAATTGCAAAGGTGGAAGATTTTCCCTTGAGAAGAGAGCCCCAGAGCACTGTGCTCTACAATGATAGTAACCTAGGGAACATTTTCCTCAGATTTGGGTTAATAACACTTAAAAATCCAGG
Source organism: Octodon degus (assembly GCF_000260255.1). Lineage (NCBI taxonomy): Eukaryota > Metazoa > Chordata > Mammalia > Rodentia > Octodontidae > Octodon > Octodon degus. The sequence continues at coordinate 1,812,567 of NW_004524843.1, forward strand.
TACTTGACCTCTACAGCCAAGAGAAAAGGAAGCCCAGCTACTTCTCAGTTGGCAGCAGACCTTGACACCATCCACATGGTGCTGGTTTTTGTACACATGCAGAATGTAAGAGTTGTGGGGCAAGAAAGCTTACTGCTGGATTTCAGAAGAAAGCCTGAGAGATCAGGCAGCACATCCTTGAGAGGCAGCATGTTAAGCTGTAAGTGGGAAGCTAAAAGTGCAGTGGAAATCCTGGAATGTTGGAGAATCCATGAGCACGGAGCATCTAAGGAAAGGCAACCCAAGAGAGCAGGTGTGAGATCCATAGCCACTGGCCATGCTATAGGGGCAGAGCCGCACAAACACTGCAGAGTCTGCTTCTTGCTGCAGATTGTATCAGATGCCAAACATGGAAATGTTTTCCCTGATGGATTTTGATCTTCTCTTGGTCCCATTACTTTTGATCCCCCTATAAGGAATGGGAATATTTATCTTATACCATTGTATGTTGGGCATATTTTGTTTTATGTTCATCTTTACAGGGGCTCACATCAAAGAGTTTGCCTTAAATCTCATGGGAAGCCTTGGACATTTCAACAATACTGAAACTGTTAGGATTTTAGCAACTCTTAAAGATGGATTAAATATGTTTTGCATGAGAGGGTTGCACACGAGTCTTCTGGGGGCTAGAGTGAAATGCTACAGTTTGCCTGCAGATGTCCCCTCAAAGCCTCATGTGTCTACAGGGGGACTTCTTCAGTGGTGGCTGGATCTAGGGTGCTTCAAGAGTGTGTATAAACTAGTCCACTGATTGGTTTAGCATGGTTCTGGGTGTGGAGAAGAGCAAAGCCCACTCTCGGTGTGGGTGGCACTGCTCAACAGGCTTGGAGCCTGGGTGAGATAAAAGGAAAAGGAAAGTCAGCTGCTTGGTGCTGCTTCTGCTGCTGCTGCTGCTGCTGCTGCTGTGGCTGCTTCACTACTTCTGGCCCCACCATTTCACAGACTGTTTTTCCTCTGCCATGCTATCCTGCCATGTAGTCAGTTGGCTATAGACTGAAAGCCCTACAAACTATAAACTAAAAATATGTCTTTCCTTCTTTAACTGTGGGTTCAGGTATTTTGTTCAAGAAAGAGAAAGTTACTAAGACACATCTCCAGGAACAAACTACTCAACACCACCAATTTATTTATTTATTTGTTTGTTTGTTTATTGGTACCAGAGATTGAAGTCAGGACCTTGCACTTGCCAGGCAGGCTCTTATGCTGGTGAGCTATCTCCCCAGCCCAACACCACCAACTTAAAGGAGAGGTTCATTTTGGCTTGGAGATCTGGCTATCTTCAAATCAGAAGTGGCCTGAAGAGCAGCATGTGGTGGTTCACACGTGTACTCCTGGCACTGTAGAGGCTGAAGCAGGAGAACCACTATGAGTTCAAGGTTAGCCTAAACTGCATAGTGAGACCCTGCCTCAAAACCAGAAAAAAAAATGGCATGAAGAAAAGACAAAGCAAGAGAAAGATACTCATGCTGTGACAGCCCAGAATAGGAGAAAGAAGTGAGGAGCTGGGCACAAAATTATAACCTTGCAGGTCACACCCCCAGTTCCTCAGTGATTCACTTCTTCCAAACATACTTCATCTTCTAAAAACACAATTAACTTTGAATCCATCAGCAGATTAACCCACTAATAAGTACAGCACCCACAAGATCCAATCATCTTCAAAGGCCCTTCTTTTGAACACTGAGACATTTATTGGACAGTTTAGATCCTCAACCATAATCCTTACCAATTCCACAGTTTTGTAATCCCAAGGTTCTTCTCCAACTTCTCAGGAACTCAAAGTCTTACACTATCCTCTATCCCAAGAGTGCTGGCTCGTGGATACTACTACTTCATGGGCTAGTTACTTTTTTTATTGCTGAGACAAAGTGCCTGAGACCAAAATTGAGGGAAGAAAGCTTTGTTTAGATCACAGTTTGTAGAGGTTTTAATCAATAATTGGCCAGCACCAAGGCAGAGTGGTTTGGTAGAGAAGAACGGTTCATGGCAGGCAGACTTTAGCAAGGCAACAAGGGAGAGAAAGAGAGGACAAAGCAACATTTCAGGGAAACTCATAGGTGACTCTTTCTGTCCTCTATATTATATATAGGCTGTCTGGCCTGTCGTGGGTAATGCACTCACACCCTTAGTTGCAGCATTGCACCATTATTAGTCAGGGACTCTAGATTCACCCACCTCGGAAAAGCCAGTGCCCATGCATGAGGTTTTGGGGGGACATCAAGATGCAAAGCACAACAACCATCTTCCCAAGTGACCCAGATTCCACTTCATAGTAGGTTCTACTTGACTTATCCATACAAACCACCTACTAAGCATAACAAATTTCATTAAAGGGACCGATTTTGTCCCTTATTCTCTTGCCTACTTCTTCAGTCACTGTTTTTCATATGATACCCCAAAAGGTCTGAGCATCCCAAATCCTTCTTCTTCAGTAGTTCAGCTTTGTATACAGATCAGTAGTCCAGCACTTACTTCCGGGTGTTGACACCAAAAGCACTGAAGAATTCAGAAGATCAGGGCCCTCAATTCATGATCAGACAGGCTTGGCGGGAGGCAGTGGGAGTCATACACACAGAATCAAGGGTCTAGGAAGAACATTTGATTTGAATTTATATTCATGTCTCTGAAAAATCATACTGAATGACAGCCCATACTGAACAATATTACATGGTAGAGGCTCAGAACTTTGAACATCTTGCCATGAGTTGTCACTTCAAGCAATTCATCTTTTCAGATCACACATTTCCTGGAGATAATATACATGGTAGAAATCAATGGCATACATATATAACATGCATGCATACACGATCCTGCGCACACACACACAAACACCCTCATTCATACTTTATTTTCTAGTTACAAAATCTTTTCAGAAATTCTTCTATAAATTCATGTGAAGTGCTATTCTGAAATGTTTTGAATTAATAAACTAAGATGTAGGTAGATATATTTCTAGAATCCAAAATAATAATAGCTTATATTTCAATGATTTTACTTAAAAATCAAAGTAGTTTCACTGACATAATTCTTTTTGATAACCACAGAAATCCAGCAAGGTAGGCCTCATTAACTTTATTATTTTGCAATAAAATAAAAACTCTTGATCTCTAGATGTAAAAACCTACTTCTCTGGTTAGTATTCTGCAAGGTCAGACCCAATAGTGTACGTAGTTTGTGATAGGTCAGGATTCAAAGCTTCCCAGGCACCTAGGCCTAGACACTTTCCCTCTTGGTTTCTGAGGCACTCTGTCCCCAAACTCTCCCCCTTGGCCCCATGCAGAGCCAAACCCAAAACTGAAGAGCAGGTCCACCTGACCTTGACCTGGGCAAGCAACCACAAAACTCTCCTTTATTAACATTAAAAGCCCCCTACAGACCAGGTAGCCCTGCCAAGATTAGCTCTCCCCCAGCTGTTCCAGCCCACAATCACCCTCCCTAAAAGATCCTATAAAGTTCCCTGTTCCCACTTTATTTGCTACTGTGTTGGTCCAAAGATAGACAGCCAGCCTGCTTGCTGTCCCCAATAAATCTTCTACTCGTGTCAGAATGCCTGGTCTGGTTCATTGTGTGGGTTTGTACCTAACAGTTTAAACTAAATATAGACTCACATCATATGACTCAGCAATCTTGCTTCTCATGTACCTGAAGAAATTGAAAATGGTGTCTCTAGAAGATATCTATTCGTTTGTATTGTTTACAATAGGCAAAAACATGAGAACAACTTAAGGGTCTACCTGTGGAAATCAATCAGAGCAAGACAAGGATACCCACTTGTGTCACTTTTCCTCAACATGGTATAGAGCTCTTAAGTTCTCTGCAAAAGGGGCAATACACTTCGTTTTATCCCATTTTTGTATCCAACGACTGAAATAAAAGTTGCCAATTTTCTGTCAAGGTGGTCTCATCTTCAGATATATGGGAAATAGAACAATCAGTCTTCCATATGAAATTTCTTTACAATTATGTAATATTGAGAGAAGGAAAGTGGGAATAATGGTAGGTGTATTTTAGTTTCAAATATATTTTTTCTAGTTAAATGCTTAGAAATTACTTTATATTGGTCAGAACAACCAGGACACTAAAAAAGAAAATATTTTGGTGTAGTTTTTAGACTTACCAAATATTGTTTCAGTAACACCCATTTGCACCCTGTCCATCTTGGGTTGCAGGAACAAGCCCATTAGAAGGAACCTGCTATGATCAGTCAGTGCCTTGAAACGGATGACTCTCTCAGCCACTGGAAAGACTGCACATTGGATCTAGCTTCTCAAGATCACATTCCCTTGCTTTCCTTGTGGACATGGTCCCAACTCTCTCTCTTTAGCAGCTGTGCTGGGCTCTGCTCACCATAGCCATCTGCTCACCTACTCAGACTCTACTCATTTCCTCAGATTCAGTGCTACACTGGCCTCCGTGTGGAAGCTCCCTGGTTTGAATGCACATTTACATTCTTCCCCACTCTCTTTGTGCTTGTCCTTCCCTGTATAGCTCATGGAAACTCACAGGTGAATCAATTAAACCGCACCTTACAGTGCACAAAGAAAAGAGTTTGGTAATTCTTTGCAATGACAAAAGCAGGGAAGCAGGCACATTATGTACTAAATGATATCAAACTTTTGGAAAGGAGACTAGAAATAGCAAAGCAGATCCACGTCCTAAGAAGGGATCTAAAGTAAAATTTGTACAAGTGGTACATGCACTTGAAGATTCATATTTACTAAAGCATTGTTTGAAATAGCATGTTTGGGGCCTGCCAGATAACTCAGCAGATTAAAGTGCCTGCTTAGGCAGATGCACGAACCCAAGTTCAATTCCCAGTATGCCGTCCTGGCCCCGCTACCAGGGCATGCTGAGACTGCGATTGAGACTGAGAATGGTAGTGCATGCCTGTAATTCCAACACATGGGAGGCTGAAAACAAGAGGGTCACTACGAGTTCAGTCTGTGCAGTGAGACCCGGTAGACCCTGCACTAAATATATAAAATAAAATAGAAATAGCATGTTTAATCATTTGAGAACCAATTAAACAAATTTTAGTGTATCTACGTATCTATAGACATCATGAAGTATTCTTCAATGTTAAAGCAAAAGAATAAGTATAAATTACTTACATGAAATATATATATGATATATATGCATATATGTATATAATGTGAGGTCATTTCTAAAAAAATGTAAAATGTATTTCATATACTTGGATATGTACAATAAATTTCAGAAAAGTGGTTCAAAACAAATTGTTAGCCATGACTGCAACCACAAAAGTTAACTGGGGCAAGAGAGACTAGAAAATTATTTTTTACTTAAAGAAACATGGCATAGTCACATTTCTGTTGCTGGACAGAATACCTGACATAGCTAACTTAAAGATGAAAAGTTATTGTGGTTTTGGCAGTTTCAGTTCATGCTCTTCAGACAACAGAACAGAAAACTCTTGACTGAAGAGCATGGATAAAGATGTCACCTCATCCTGTAGTAGCCAGGAAGCAAAGAGAAAGAACAACCAGAGAACAATCTCAACGTCCCAGCCCCACTGACTTATCTCCTTCAACTGGGTGCTATTTCCTCATAGCCAGTATCTATGAACTCATCAAAGTATTAATTCATTCACCACTAAAGGTGGTTTAAAATCTAGTCAAGTTGACAATTAAGATTAACCATCACAAATCTATCCCTTCATACCTAACCTCGTGTCCTTAAACTATAGTTTAATCTCCAGTAAACATAACAACTGTGTTCTAATTCCCACTGACATATATAACCAAAAAGGCATAAATTCCTTCCAAAGTCTTCACAGCTCCAGCCTTGTTCAAAAGTTCATGTCCAAAGTCTCCTTGGAGATTCAAGGAAACTTTTCAGTCTCACACCCTGTGGAAAACAAGAAGAAAATTATTGAATCCCAAAATACAATGCATAAAGTGGATGCTCACTTTGAAAAAGGATGACTCAGGCGGTGAAGATAAGCAAAACAAAAGCAGCAGCAAAACTGAGCTAAGCAAACAAAATCCTGGAGCTCCATGCCCTGTGTCTAGTGGACGTGGTAGTGGTGTGTGAGCTCCAAAGCTTGGGTAGCACTTCCTCTATGGCCCGGTTGGATTCAGCACACATAGTCGGTCTCCTGGGCTGACTATGTACTGCCTGAAGCCTTCTTTAGTAAATGTTTCTCATTGTGAGAAGTCCTATTTTCTGGATTTTCCTCTGCATTTTTGGCCTCTAACAGGTTCATTCATTGTCTTCCTGGGGACTTCTAGTCGGGTCTCTAACCATAGCACATATTATGTTGCCTCCCAGGTCTTCATTTGAAATCAGGGTGGAATCTGCAATGACCCCATCACTCTTGAATTCTGTATTCCTGCAAAAGTAGCAGCACATGGAGCTCCTCCATGAGGTCTACCACTAGCTCTAGTGTTACCTAGATCTCTTTGGCCTTGTTATGGTTTATTATCGGTATAACTTTCAATAATTCCATGTGTTCATAAAGGGGGCTTTTGAAAGGTGATTGAATTATGCAGTATATAGCTGACTTGCTACTGTGGCTTGTATCTAGATGTGCCCCCAAAGCCTCATGCATTCACAGGTGAAGCTTCTTGCAGCTGGCCGGATTTAGGGTCTGTGATATAGGGACTTAGGGTACATAGTGCTAAATTAGTGCACTTATTGGGATTAATGTAATTCTGGGTGCCATCACCCAAAAGACTGACAGCCTGCAAGGAGCAAAGGGAAAAGTGAGGTTATTTCCTTGCTCCTTGCTGCTTCCTGGCTTCTGCTTGCTATGCCACACTGTTTCTTCTCTGTGATGCCCCTCTGCTATGCCATCCTGCCATGGAGCCAGTGACTATCAATTAAATTGCAAGCCAAAATAAACCTTACCCATTTTTACTTTGCATGTCAGGTATTTTGTCTCCGCTATAAGAAAAATAGCTACAGGGCTGGAGAGATAACTCAGCGATCTAACACCTGCCTGGTAAGTGCAAGGACCTGGGTTCAATTCCTGGTACCACATTGTGCCAGCCTTGCCCCAGGTACGCTGAGTAGGCCACTGAGACTGAGTATAGTAGTACACCCCTATAATCCCAGCTCTGGACAGGCTAAAACAGGAGGATCACTATGAGTCCGAGCTGGATAGCAAGATCCTGTATCAGATACATTAAAAAAAAAAATTTAAAAACTAAAAGAAAAGTAACTATAACACTTGCAGTTAGGAGGCAGGGTCTGGTCAGGAGTGGGTGTGGCCTGGATTAATCCACCTTTCTCCCCAGCTCTTCACCCTCTTTGCTTCCCCACTGCCCTACCACAAGCAGCCTGTCCTCCACACACTCCTATACCATCTTACCCTGCCTTGGAGCCAGTTGATTATGGATCAAAACCTCCACAAATTGTGAGCAGAATAAACTTCCATCCTTTGAACTGGGTATTCAGTATTGTCTGGGTAAACTCGGAGGCCAAGCTCAAAGTTCCTGGCTGAACACAGCGAGGTGAATCCTGGGGAAGCAAAGTTTTAGGTGGCCCTGCAGGAACAAGTTGTTCAGGTGCTGTCTTTTGAACAACATTATACTTTGACTGTCTTGGGTCTGCCACAGGTAGGGTCTGGCCAGCTCCTGAAATGCCCTTTGCTCTTGTCCCAGTGCAAAGTACTTGGCTTCTGGTTTAATAGTGATCATCATTTTATCAACAAGGTATTTCACTATGCTTTGATATGTGCTTCTTTTCTGGCCATAGTATAAGGTTTTCAAATCTGTTTCTTTGCTTTTGCTCCTGAGTCTCCCTATAATTGTAGCTAAGAGACGCAACCAATAGGCACAACACAGCCAAAGCACTGTGCTGCCTTGAAATTTTCTTTATCAGATTAAGTAGTCCATTGGTTTTAAATTCAGTCTCATGCAACAGCTTAGCATGTTAGAAAAGGTAAACAGGGTCTTTCACAAAATGTGGCATAGGTGACCTATAGTTCAATCTCTAGTAGAGTTCTCACTTGCAACTAAAACCTCATAAAGAGGGACAGTCAAATAGCTCAGCAGATTAAAGTGCCTGCAAGCAGGCCCAGGGGCCAGGGGTTCAATCTACAGGCCTGCTGTGCCGGTCCCACTCCCGGGGTGCACTGAGATGGCAATTGAGACTGGGCGTGGTGGTGCGCACCTGTAACCCAGCTCTTGGGAGGCTGTAAACAGGGAGATCACTATGAGTCTGATCTAGTAGTGAGACCCTGAATGCCCTGTAGACCCTTCCCTAAAATACAAAAATAAAAATAAAACCTCATAAAGGAAACTTTTTACTACAGAATCCAACCAGCATTCAAGTTTTCTCCACTGCTATCAGAATCCAAAACTACCTTACAGGTTCTGCGCTCAGAAAGAAAGGGGAAGTTTTGACGAGTTGAGGCCAGCTGTAGAGATCATGGCCAAAAGTCCTCTACAGCTCTGCTTCTCAAGTGTCAACGTGAACAGGATGGCTTGTTAAATGTGTCCCTGGGGAGCTTGTTAAAATGCACGTTCTCTTCTGGCAGGTCTGGGGTAGATCCCAAGAACCAACATTGTCAACGAGGTCCCAAGAGATGGTTTTGCTTTGAGTTCACTGCCACATTGTGAGAAGCAAGCCAGGCTTTAAAACTTAGAAAGAATTATGGGCTTATATGGCTTAAATCTTCATGAATATCAAGGAGCATTAGAAAGCATTTTTTTCTTAGCAAATGAGCTGGGGGGGGGGGACTCATAGAGTATGATGTCTATTACATGAAACTTGGCCAAAGCAATATTATTATCAAATACTTGTGGTGCTATTTTAACGTTTTCATTTTTAACAAATGTAGATTTTTGGAGACTAGAGTGTTGCCAGATTGAGACACATTTTCATCTCCTTCCCTCACACATTTAGTTTATTTGTTGATTTGGCGAGAGTATTTCCAAACATGGAGACATTCTTTCACAGGCTGAGGAAGATTGAAGAATCTGAAACACATAAGAAGGAAGAACTGCCATCTGCCACCCACCCACACTGCCATACCACCCCATGACGCAGTTGACAGAATTCCAGCCTACATACACACTACACACCTAAACACTCCCTTGCGTTGGCCACATGTAGAAATGTCTTTCTTCCTTGGTGTCTGTGTGTTGTAATCCAGACCAGAGGGGGACAGCTATGTCAGTTCTCCTTTGTTTTTACTTTTGAACTTGGTTCTCAGAGATTAGTTACTATGATTTTAGTAATGTACTGTTGCACAGAACTATATGTGAAACAAGACAGTACTTATTAGTATAGTAAGATTATTAGTTGGAGATGGATTATCAATTTCAAAAGTGCATTTTATTTCCTTATTGTGTGACCTTAGCTAAATTATGCAGCTATTCTGAATCTTAGCTTTCTTATCCATAAAATCACAATGAAAATAATATTGTCTGTATAATGAGATTACTATGATATTTCAAGTTCCATATATGTACTAACAATTTAATAAACAGCAAAAATATTATTCTTATATTATTATTAGAATTGATTGGAAAATAAAAATAATTGCATGTAAACATATTTACTCTGGAGTAACTATCACATAGTAGATATTGTGCTATAGGTTAAGATATTGGCATGAATCATTGCTCATAAAGATTTTAGTCATTTCTGTAAAATATTTATCTATGCACATTTGTCTTTTAAGCACAGAGGAAGTTTTTGGCGATAAGATGGAACATAATCTCTTTCCCATTCCCATAGTGCAAAATCTAGCAGAATATAAGCCATTTACATCTAGTAGAATTTGCTAGTCAGTCACCCTGTGCCTGCAGAGGGACAAATATTCTAATTAGTTCAATGTGGATAACAACACCAGGTAGGCTTAAGAGAGCCAAAACAAGATGCTGAGACACTCAGGGTCTTACGGCTGTGGGCCAGGTCTGCTTGTGTTCTAAGGAAACAACAACCCTAGACCCCAACAAGGTTCTGAAAATGGGTACCAGCAGAAACTGTAGATGCTAAAGAAGCAGACCAGAGAGACAGAGTGTCTGCAGTGGCCACAGGCGAGTTAGAAGTAGAATAACGTGTGGCTCAGTAGTTCTAGCTCCCTCACTTTCCACGGGTATATAACTGAGGGGGTCCTTGTCCAGTGGATGCAGCCCAAGGCCAGCATTCACACAACATCAGAGTCTCCCCTACCACAACTGACCTTCCAGCCTAGAGAAGTAGCTGCATTCTTCTGTGGCTAAATCTCTACTGGGATTTTCCAAAGCCCGAGCTGTCACTGGGATCTGATACTATGGTTCCCTCCTTTTCCCTCAGAAGGACATTTCTCCCCAGAAATGGCGTTGGCTGTCTCTACTACTAATGTGCAGATGTTTCAACAATCTTATCATTCCTCACATCAAGAGTTTCTTCTTAAATTATTTTTATTTAAACCCCTTTGAGTGTGGCTTCCAGTTCCTGTCAGAAAGCTGGCTAAATATGAGATATAATTTTAAAGCAAGTATTTCATGGAAGAGTAGTTCTGGCTGTGATGACCCAGAGAAGAGATGTGGGCAGATAATGGTGTGTGCAAAGTCACTTCTGCCCTCCAGAACAGAGCAAAGGGGGCAAGAAAATCCAGGAGAGAACCTTCACAAGCAGCTCTCTGTGGGGTAATATCTAATCTTCGAAACAATGACTTGGGAAGCAGGTCAGTTGATCTCCAAGTTTCATTATTATTGAAATCACGGAAGAATCCGCCTTCTATGTTTTCAGAGTTTCAGAAAAAATAAAGGGAAGAAAAATGTAAATGGTTTTATCTCATATGTTTATTTAGGAGCTGCTGACCTAGAAGTCCTTCCTTGTTCTATTTAGTTTGCTCTTTCCCACACGGAGGAGGAACACAGGTTACTTTCATGTCATGGGAGCACCTGGAACGTAAGAGATATTTTTCAAATAACACAGTGGAATGGGGAAATAAGTACTTTGGTCTCTTAGCTTCCTTGTGTATTAAGTGCTGAAGAAAACGGCGACGAGGTGGTTCTGTCACGTCAACATCCTGCATGCAGGAGAGGCATCCGTTTCCCTTCCATGTGACTGCAGATGATGGAGGACAGGAGATCCACGCGCAGGCACAGGATGCAGAGGCCTAGCACTTTTCTCTCCATGAGCCCAAGTGATCCCCAGTGAGGGTAAGACATCCTACCACTGTTCTAGCCCATGTGATCACCTGCAGAAATGGAGACGCGGTTTGTGGAACTAAAATTTACATGGCATTTTGGGAGGGCTGGGTTAAAGGCAATTAGTATCCGATCTTCCACACAGGTTTCCTCACTCGCTATTATTATCTAAAGAGTTTCAACCCTTTAAGTGGTGTTTAATGACCTCTGTCTGTTATTTAGAGTAACAAAAATTGTAAGAAAAAAATGTAGTCCCATTTGATTTGTGTCAGTTCGCATCCTGATTGATGAAGAGATGAAGATTAAAGCTGTATAAGGATGTACAAAATGTGCTAATATCCCTGGGAAATATAGTTAGCATCTAATGTATGCTTGCATACATTATAGGGCTTCTGGTAAAATCAGTGGCTTTCTATCTTTGTTCTTTTTTTTTATTTGTTCAATCTCTGCATATTTATTGTTGAGTAAATTTAGCTTTATAGAATACATAACAAAGCTAACCAAGCGCAACAGATAAACCTGCCAATCACACATAGCTTTATACCAACCTTGTTAATTTAATCAGTTGTCAAAGTTAATGAATCCAAATAATTCCCAGCATACTAGTGGTCACTAAGACCATCAAATAAATGAGGCAGACCAGTATTCCCAAATTCCAATACTGTCTAATGACTGTTGAAAAGCCTACAAAATAGACAAGGGCAGATTCTTGTGCCACCAGCATTCTGAGCTGAGTAATTCTCCTGTTTTGCCAAGCTGGTCCGAAGAAAAATAACTGAAGATGTTAATCAGAAATGTTAATGAGACTAAACAGTCTTGTAAATCTCACATATTTAGCAGTACTTCATGGAGCTAATTGTTTTTAGTAGTATCTCTTAGATCTTAGAATGTTATAGCCAGTAAGTTCTTAGTCAATTTAAATATTAAGTACAATAGGGCAGTAAAACAGTTGTGAGGGTTTCTGGAAATGTTTTCATCAGTATTACTTGGCTTTCTATCTTTGAACATGAAAAATAAAAAGGTGTTGGCAAGAATCATTTAGTTGCTGGGGAGATGGCTCAGTGGAATAAG
>NW_004524843.1:1825882-1846472 GCF_000260255.1 Octodon degus
CTCTCTTTGGGCCTTTTTGAAAACTGTTAATATCCTACTGTCATGCCTTATACTCATAGTCCTCAACTCAGGAACTATGTTGTTAAGTATTTAAGAACACTTTAAGCATTAAATTCACACAAGAAACTTACAAATATGTTTCAAAGTAAATATACTTTTAAAAATCTCTGAAGGAAGGAATTACAGTCAAGACACTTTGACATCAGTTAAAACATTCCCCAGGCTTTCCTCATACAGGGATGACTCTCTACCATATGAACCTGATGGAGTACTCCAAGTAAGGGGGCTTTGCTAACACTAGTGGGGAGAAGAATAGGATGTGGAGCTGGGCTGAAGGATGGTCATTTTTCTTATTTGTCATTAAAACCAATGTTGATTACTGCTTCACCTTTTACAACAGGAACTGCAATCATATCCCCACCAATTTCATCTCTCTGCCGAGACAAAAGTAAAAAATCAATCATGGTGGATCCAGAAATACTTTACTCGCTTCCATTTGGCTTCTTATATGCTGATGCAACTTATGAATATTAATTTCCATCGTAGTTAAATTATGGAAAATCTTGACTAGACTTTTGTGGTACAAAACTACCTGTGTGACCTTGGACAAGTCACATTCCCTCTCTTGGCATTATTTTTCTCCTAGCCAAAATAAAAACCATTATCTGGATACTTTCTTAGAACTTTCCAGCCCCACAGCTCATCAGTGATTGAGCAAAAGCAGTAGTAATGATCTAACTCAATTGACATTTTTTTCTGTTGGGTTGACAGAGTTCTCTATACCTTACTGTTAGGTTTTGTTGAAATTTCACTCTAGAATTTTGGCTCATCAGTACTCAACAGAAGTCATCAATTCATCTTTAGAAATTCTCCCAGACACTTAGAACACATCTGATGGGCAAAGAATGGACATAGTTCTGCTTTCAGAGATTGTAGCACAGGGTCAGGCAGAGGGGAGGTGCACAGAAAGAGGGTGGGCAGGTTGCGGCAAAAAAGAGGAAGTCCTCCATGCAGATGAAATGGAAGGAGCAAATCAGCAAAAATGGGACAGTTCCTGACTTGACTCAAAAAGTGTTTCACCATAAAAAAAAATGTATTTTTGTGTCGACTTCACTTAGTATTGATAATACAGTCTTACACAACAGCTGAAGAAGAAAAGACCAAAATAAAACCAGATTTTCAAATAATTAAAAATTGAAAGCATTGAGTAAACATGAAAATGTTTCTTTAATATGTCTTAGATTTTGATACAGTAAAGGAATGGAAATATTCTATGTAGTGAGAAGAAATTTTGTAATTCAGTACTTGTTGTGAACATAATACAATAGTGGTCTCATCAAATGCTATACATTTGTACATGTAATTCTTCAGGAAATCAGGTTCATGTCTGATTTTGTCTAGCCCACAAAAACTATTTCTTTGGTTTGAGCACACTGTTATTTCCTCTTCAACACAATGGTTACCTATGCCACTGAGAGGAAACTACAGTGAATTTAGACATGAGCATCTGTATGTTTAAAAGGCAATTCTCACCTTTCATGTCTAGGACTGGAGGATCTCTTTCATGATTACCACCTCCATCCTTTCTCTTTCACTTTATTTTATCTATCTATTTATTTATTTATTTATTTATTTATTTATTTATTTATTTATTTTGTATTTTAGGGAAGGGTTCTATAGGGGGTTCAAGGTCTCACTACTAGATCAGACTCGTAGTGATCCTCCTGCTTACAGCCTCCCAAGAGCTGAGATTACAGGTGTGCACCACCACGCCCAGTCTCAATTGCTGTCTCAGCTCACCCTGAGGGCAGAGCCAGCATGTCAGGCCCAGGGATCAAACCCTTGGCCCCTGTACTGGCTTGCAGTTGCTTTAATCTGCTGAGCTATTTGGTCAGTACTCTTTCACTTTAAATTACTACATTTTATTAAGGTATAAGAATAGACTTTGCTATTTTTAATCTTTTTATGGGAAAAAAAGAGGTGGGAGGAGAATGAGGAGTAATTTCAATTATTTTATACAGCTTATATAAAATGTATATACTTATGTGTATGCACACAAATATATAGATTCTATAAACACTTCAGATTTGGAATTAAATCAATTAGAAAAACAAATTTAATTATTCACATTTATTAAAGGTATTTCAAAATTGGTAATCTATGAATAAAAAATCATAAGCCTATGATTTTGATTCAGTAATTTCCATTTGAAGAAAGGAAAATCCCTCCATATTTTGTATATGATGTTCAGAAAAATTTTGCTGAATTTTTTCAGTTGTGGGCTATATGTGCTGTTCTATAGTTTTGAATGACAAATTATACATATATATATTCTGATGCCAGAAGTGTAATTTTTAATATTATGCAATTGTGAATTTAAACTTATAGACAAACAAATTGGCTTTACACCTGAGAGGTTCTTCATTAGAATTTCTCAACTTAATATTCTAATATTAGATAAATTTCACATACTTTTTAAGCTATTTTTCTGAAGGACAAATTAATTTCAAAAGTAAAGATGTAAGTTCATTATTTTTGACTAGGAAATGATTTGTATCTCTAAAATAGTGGCAGCTAAAAGCAATGTGCTCCTAAATATTTTCATAAAAGTAAAAAATGGCAGTATATATTTGCAGAATGCTGCATCTACAAAATAAAACTCTTGGAAAGTAACTTCTACAAAAGTAAGCTTTGGCAGTAGTGAGCTGCTGCTACTGTAGAATGACAACAGTCCTGGCCTTTAACTAAATTTCATCTCAAATTCCCAAAGGGGAAGAGCCAAGATTTGAATCCAGATATTCATACAAGAGTCATATAGACTTAGATCCATATTGCTTGAGTTTCAATTCTGGATTTGTGTAATAATTACCGACCGTGCTGCCAGGATACCTGCCGTCACGCAGCACGTGTGGCATGAGCACCATCTCCTCCGGAATACCCTCCAGCTCACCTAGTTGACCCACCAGCACCCTGTGCCTATGATTTGGAGGAGGGGACAGGAAACCAGTCATGTGTCACCCAGTAACTGTAGATACCTAAATGAATTACAGGGAATCCTAGAAATGCTTTTTGCCTCAAAACTCAAAAGGCAAAAAGTTGTTGCTTTTAACTCTGAGCAAAAAATCTAGAGGACAAAATGAAAGAATTTAACCAGTACTTTGGAAAATTAGGGCCAAAACTCAAGGGTATCTCCCTTCTCCTTGAAGATGTGAAAGTGATTAATAAATAATGAAACAGTTCTATTAGCTTTCCCTTGCTGGGACAAAATACTGTACCTGACACATACAACTTGAGTGGTTTCTGAGATTGAGTTGACAGTTAGCTGGCTCCAGAGCAGAAACAGGGCTGAAAGACATGGGAGGTGAAGGCAACCATCTCATGGCAGCCGGGAGACCGCCAGCCAAGGGAGAACCAGAGAGGAAGATGCCACTGACTAGATGCAATCCCCATGGTCAGGCCCCTAGTACTCATGCAGACCTAACCAAAATGGTGCTTTGCTAATCGTGCAGGCATCTTACTAGCCAATCAATTGGACAATCAAGATTTACCATAATAGGGCTGGGGAGATAGCTCAGTGGTCTAAGCACCTATCTGGCAAGTACAAGGACCCAGGTTTGATCCCCAGTACCACATGCCATGCCTTCGGTGTGCCTTGCCAGCCACCGAAACCAGATATGGTGGTGCATACCTGCAATCCCAGTGCTGGGGAGGCTGAGAGACAGGAGGATCACTATGAGTCTGAACTGTATAGTGAGACCCTGCATCCAATTATAAACAAAATTAACTATAAGAGTGACTAAATAAAAAGCTCATAACTATGAGATGGACACCAGAAGACTGTTTATGATAATATTAAATAACATTTAGATAATAATCACACTAATTAATTATTCAGTCTTCTGATGTTAAGGTATCTCTTTCATTGAACACATTCAAGATCCTAGTCATTGTGACAGACTGTCCTGTATGTTTTGAAACTGACAGAGGAAAATATCAGGTACAACTTTGTCTACCTGAGTGACCTCAGACCTACCCAAATCTACTGACAGAGATGCTGCACCACAATATTCCCTTTGGAACCAGTCCCCTTAGCTAGCTTCTCAAGTCCCAATGTTCACAAACTAAAAGTCATTGTCATGTAGGAAAGAGCTGGAAAAGGCTTTCCAACTCCTGAGACAAGATTTCAGAGTCTCTTCAAAGGCTCAACTTTAAAGACAGCTGAAGAGGACAGAAACTGCTTTTTACTAGTTAAAATTTCAAATGTATTATCAAAAAGATATAAAACCATATGCTAGTTAATTAAGCAATCATGCAAAGATAAATAAAATATACAGCATATTCCTCAGGGAATTTATAATTTCAGAAGTGAATAAATCGTGCATGTGATACCTTAAGGACAAGATCAAGTGGAACAAGAGTAATAGTCATGTAAGGTAACAATGATAAGTTTTCATTTTAAATTTTATGCCAAAGTTTAACAATATATGATCATAAGTATAGGCTACATAAGTTTAATAAAATTACTGTGCTTTGCCTTTATGGCAGGACTTTTAAAATGAGGAATATTTAAATTGCCAATGTTGTGAATCTGCTTAAGCCCTGATGAATGGCGTGTCCATGTGAAGAGTGGTGAGCTATTTATTAGAAGTACACTTCGAGCAGTGGGTGGACGTTGGCCTTTTTAAGGATCCATGTGAGAACACTCATTTATTCTCATTATTCTCAGGGCCGTCAACTTAACAAATGACTATAATCCATGAAAGAAACATAAAATTGTTTCATAATTAACAAAAGAAAAAGAGTGTAACCTACAGAGAACTTAGAAAGACATTAAAGAAACAGATATTTGACTGCAACATGTAAAGACTTGGTAGAGCTTGGCAGGCACAGAGGGATGGAAGGCTGGGAAGACAATGGTGGGAACAGAAGGTCCCACCTTTCAAAGGCAGGGTGTGTCTCTCACGAAATCTGCACACCTTTCCATCAACTACTGTGTCAATATAAACTCTATGAAAGGAGAATTTTGATATGATTTGTTCACTCGTATCACTTAAATATCTGGAAAAAAAAAAGCCTGGCATGAATGGTAAATAAATGAAGTGTCAGACACCCAGAATATGAACAGGATTTTAATAACTAATGTACCTAAAGCTTTGTTGCTGTGAGTGAACTGTGTAGTACTCAACAGAGTAATAGAAACAAAATTCAATAAAGCAAAACTTGGTTTTATCTGGCTTGATCATAGAACTACAAATCAGGGAAATAGGTAGATCTTCTAAGCAATACAGTTGGAGACAGAAAAGCCATTGGGAACCCGGAGATTTGCTTGGTCTTGTCTTTTATCACTCTTTTTCCTCTAACTGTGTGATGTGTTTCTCTCTACGCTCTGGCCCACACTGATCCTGAGCCTGGATAGTGACAGAAGTTTACCAGACAACAATCAGAGTCACAAGTATTAGTTATTTTGACTGAGGCAGCTGGGAAGATATCTTTCCCTTGTCTAGTCCCTGTATCCAAAGGGTCAGTTCATTCCCCCTTTTTTTTAATGTATCAGTTATTTAATTAGGTTCTTATTAAGAAATTTAGAACACTAACTTATGAGAATAAATTCTATTCATAAGAGCAAAAATGGATCTCAGGTAGTCCAGGAGCTGAGGAACAGCTTTGATTTTTGCTAAAAAAAAAAAAAAAAAAAAAAAAAATACGGGAGATGAAAGCACAAGCCTAAAAAAAAAAAAAAAAAAAAAAAATCCGAATGAGTCCACTGTTTTCTGATCCACCTTGCAGTGCTCTGAAATCTGGTATCTTTTTCTCAGTGTCTAAGATCTCGCCCTCCTGGTGTCTGGCTTTCCACAGCTTCTTCTTGACGTAGGCATCAGTGAGGTGTTTATGGATTTTCACTTTGCTGATACTAATTTTTGTAGAGGTGGCAATTAAAAATTTCTGGTGTTTTTTTTTCTTCATGAAGAAAACACATATATGTGTTTCTTCATAGAGGAACACCAGGCTAAGAGGCCCAGTCACAAGTAGCAAGCCACTGGCCAACTGCTTTAGGAAGACCACTCTCTAGCCTCTGTGACGCCCCGTGAGGATGATCAAGATGGTGCTGGGAGTGATGCTAGTTTGAAGTGTCCTCAATGCTGACTGAAGGGTTTCTTGCCATGGCTCAAGAGCTTTTGGGGCACATCTTCAGTAGGGTAGTTTCTAGGCATTTTTTGAAGCTTAACGACCCGGCTACCTCCATTCTTGTCCCCACCAACTGGTTTTGTGATCATAGCAAGAACTTTCTCCTCCTTTTTCTTCTCCACCTTTGATTTAGCAGCTGTGTACTTTCTCTTGTACAAAGCCTTTCTGGAACAATTGCATATTGGGAGTATCTACCAATTCCTCTAACTAGGACAGGACTTTAGCTGCAGTGGGGCTGCCCCTTCTTGGACTTTTTTGCCTTCACCTTACCCTTTTTACCAGTACCACTGGCAGAAGCCTTCTTGGCTTTGGGTTCTTTCTCTTGTGTCTGGCTTCTCAGTTTTTGTACTCACCATCTTGCAAGATGTGAAAGGGAGCTAAGTTTCCCAGGTCATTTCATTTCTTGAAATCGAGAAAGGATGCCTGTTCGTAGGACTATTAAGAGAATACATGCAACAATGTCATCCTGTGTTATATGTAATTAGAAGACATTAAAGTACATTGTTCAGGATGTTCTAATTTTTATGCCAAGTAACATGGAATATGTTGATCTTATGATTAAAAATAATATACACTGCCAGTTAGTTTAAATATTTCCCACTCTCTTTTCATCTCTAAAATTCTAGTAACTACTTAGCAGATGCCGATCACCTGACACAGCAGCTGCCTCCAGAACTGCCCCGATTGTCCCAGGGAGTGAGCAGTGGCATTTCTCAGACACTGAATAACTTCAAATGGATGTGTTCGTGCTATCCTGATTGGCTTTTGTGCATGTGTAGGGCTTCTGAGCTTGAATAGGAAATTGTCCGAGTCAGTTTCTTTATGGATGAGAAGATGGACATGTGAGATTGCAATATGAACCTATTATTAAGGACTGGTAAATGTTCTGTCAACACAGACATAATGATTAAATCTCCATGTTTCTAAGACAGAAAAAGAAAGATAAATGTTTAGTTATGTTGCCAAAAAATGAATTTTGGGACCAAAAACATAGTTTTGGGGGGTTTTTTGTTTTGTTTTGTTTCAGAACTGGGGATTGAACTCAGGCCCTTGCGCTTGCCAGGCAAGCACTTATTCTACTGAGCTATCTCCCTAGCGCCAAGAGAGCATAGTTTTATAAGCTATGCATTGTTGAATATATCTCAATATGGCTTATAAAGCCTCAGTACTCTCAATTACAGAACAAAAATAATTTTAGTAATATTTATAGTATCTATCTTGTCATCAGAAGAAATAGAAAGCTAAATATTGAAGGTGACATATAGCCAGTAGTAAATCATAGGCAATGACAGTTTTCACCAGCAAATATCTTAGGTGTCCAAAGAAAAACAACCAAGGTTAGGCTGGGGAGATAGCTCAGTGGTCTAAGAGCCTGACTGGCAAGAACAAGGACCCGGATTTGATCCCTGGTACCACCTGCCGTGCTGGTCCCACCCTGGGCCCACTGAGCCTGCCACTGAAACCACATGTGGTGGCAAACGCCCATAATTCCTGCACTGGGGAGGCAGAAACAAGAGAATCACTCTGAGTCTGAGATGAATAGTGAGACCTTATACCAAGTACATAATTTTTTTTTAAAAAAGAAAAGAAAGAGAAACAACCAAGGGGAAATATTTACTGAAAAATAATTAATCTACACATAATTAATTAGAAATTTATACATGATCAAATATGAAAGACCAATTCAATTTTAAAATCCAATATATACGTAGAAAGCTCTATTTCCAATTCCTGGAGTTACAAATAGCTTAGCGTAGGCCTCCATTGTCTCAGAAAAACCTCAGATTCATGGCTTTATTTTATTTTATGATGTCCTACTGGATAGAACATATATTCAGTTATTAAAACGCATTATTGTAGTTGAGCTTTAGGTCATATCCACAAGATGAAGAGCTATATTGCAGTTTAAGGCAGTAAAACTATAGAAAGCTGCAAGGACAAGATATTGTTTCATATCAAATCACATCTGAACACGGGAAACATGTTCATTTCCAGAGAAGAGTTCAGTGACTTAGTACCAAGCATGCTTGTCAGTGTTGAACTTGAAGAGCTCACATCTGTTCACTCTGGACTGTTCAGTATAGCCAGAACTTACTGCTATAAAAATAAGAAATATTCTCATCTAGTCAAGTAGATCCCTTTAATAAAGACATAAATCTACAATAAAGGGCTACTCGATTTTCCTGGTTGAATATAAAGATAAATGAAAATTTATTAATACATTCTATAATCTGTAAAATTAACCATGACTTATAATAAGAATAAAATAACATTCCCAAACAAATGTAACTGAATTTTTTTGCTTCATAGTAGCTATACTTATAGCTACTAAGCTGCAGATGGGTGATCTTTTTCATCGGGTGTACGAAAAATTAAACTTTTTCATATTTGAGTTGTTAGTGGAAGGATGGAGCAATGAGGAAGAGCCGGGAATCAAGATGAAAGGAGAGAGAGGGAGAGAAAGAGAGACAGAGGTGGAGATAGAGGCAGAGACAGTCACAGCCAGAGCCAGAGGGGAGGGGGAAGGAGACTGCGAGGAACTGTTCAATGTTTGGCCACTAGATGGCAATGCAATGTAAGGGGCCTCTACTTTTTTTTTTTTTTTTTTAAACAAGCTGTTTGCTGATTTGTATTAGGTACCACAGAGTGAGGAGAGCGTGAAGCCGAGAGGATACTGCGGAGGTCTCTGGTGCATGTGTGTATGTGTGCTTGATTGTGTGGAGTGTGTGTGCGTGTGTGTGTGTGCGCGCGCGCTCGGCCCCGAGGAGACTGCAGCCCTTGTCGATACTTGGTCACCTTTTGCAAGGAAGCTGAACAATTGCAACTGAAGGCACACTGTCAATTGGCTTGTCTTTGGGGTGGCTCTTCCTCGCTGCAGATGGGTGATCTTTTTCATCAGGTAAGCCGGCTAATTGTTTCATTGGGATTTTAGGTGTATTCGCTGCTGTCATTCCTTTGGAGAAAGAGCTGGTGGAGATCCAGTTTGGATAGAGCAGGAAACCCAGCTTTGTCGGTGAATTCTGACCAACCGTCCCCCTCCTCCCTTGTCTCCCTCCCCCTCCTTTACCTTTCCCCTCCCCCTCCTGTCTATACCTTCCATGAACTGAAATGAGGTTTGTTTGCAGTTCAGCATTTTGATACAAGATGAGATTCTTTGGCCTGAAATAACCTGGAATCTGGCCAGTTCTTGTCATTGCTCGCCTTCGTCCTATTCAAGGCCTCCTTTTGAAGCCCCCTCCCTCACTGGTGCTTTGCAGCTGACTGTAAATAGAGGTCATATTGTTCCTAAGCATGGAGCAAAAATTAGATCTCAGTTTTAACTCCACAGGACAAAAAGAAGGCAGCCTGCCTGCTGCCAAAGCCTAGAATTGCAGGAGTGTCGGCTTCCTAGGGCAGAGGCTGGGATGCTGGGAAGAAATGCCACCTGCCATGAGTGGGAGGGGACAGTGACTTTCCCCCTAACTCAAATTGAGCTGCCCATGCACAGGAACTTGTGGGACGTGGAAGATTCCCTTGGTCCGTGTAATGCCAAGTAGGAGAGACGGGTTTACTTTTAATTAGACAGAGGTCACAATCAGCAATGATACTGCAGCTGCTGCTTGGTTCCCAGGGAGAACTGTCTTTCTTTTTCAAACAGCACAAGAACTGTTTCTAGGTGAATGAGAGGCTTTTTCACGTGCTTTGGTAGCATGGATTTCCTCTCTCCTACCTGTTTGAGGTATGTGCTTAGAGACCTCTCCTCTTGCCGTGCATTATGTCTACTAATTTTGTGTTTGTTTTGGTTCTTTCCAGTGTGCTGTCCCTTGTTTTAACAAATCAGTATGAACAGAGTGGGGTAGGTGCTTCTTCATGTGTCCCATGAAGTAACACATGTGGTACGAAGTGACATGTGTCGTATGCTTCTGTCCGTACATGCAAGTTACTAAATATTTGAGGTGTAGTTGCAAACTTGCAAATTGCTAGCTGCTGTTGCTCTCACACCTATTAAATGTAGTTTCTTTCTCTATGGGTTTGCAGGTTTGCGTGGTATTTATGATGCGCTAGTATAGTAACAGAACATATTTCCCCAGAATGCACTTTAAATCATCCCAAGAGAATGCCAAGCAGAAACAGGAAAATTCCATGCTGAGGTTGGTGTTTCCTGTTTCCGTCCCTCCTGCCCAGAGCAGGAGATAGCTTCCCTTTCCTATTTGCTGCAATTCCTGGCCTGCTTGGGTGATGCAACTTGGGGCTCTCATCGATGGTTCACCTGGCGGGTGTCTCACACTTTGCTTTCCCTCAGCTGTGCATTTCAGAAGTAGGATAACTATGGGGGGAAAAACTCCTTTAAAACTCCCCTTCGAGGTCGTTGCTTTCGTAATTGCCACAAAGCATTTCTCTCTTCTTAGGAGGAATGTTGCAATTTAGGCCTTCCTCCACAAAGCTCCTGGAAGAGATTTTTAGATGGTGTCTATTTTAGGAACATAATGTGTAGACAGGAATGGATGGCCACAGAGATTTACGGGAAACCAATTTTGCAAAGACGTGAGGTAACATTATAAACCACTAGAAGAGAGCACAATGGCTGGTTATATCACATGAAGCCAGCTGTAGAATTAGTTTTCGTTAAACTCAGAGCACTTGTATGTGCGGCATTTTCCCCCTTTGCTCCACAGTTTATGGGGAGCTGGTCATGTCCATATACATTTGGAAGGCAGGTACATCGGAGTGCTCCTCCTGGTAAAGCTAACACTTTGGACCTTGCAGCCAATTCTGATACTGTCCATTTACATGGCTCCTTCTTGCTGGGAAATTTGCTATCTGGAGATTCGTTTACTGTGACAATATCCCTTTAAGACAGGGCCGGGAGGTTTTCTCCATCTAGTCAGGCTGGGGAGGCACAATTGGAGACCTAATTAATTATACAGCATGCAAGAAGGCGCTGGGGATACCAGCCAGCATTCTGCATTCCCACCCAGAACCCTCAGGGGCAAGTGGACAAACCCAAAGACTACTTTGTCACCAGGGGACCACAACCTCAGGAATCCACAGAGGGATCTAGTAAGATGTGCTCAATGCCTTGTGCAGAGTAAGAGTAGGTCAGGAAGCCCAGAGTGAGGAAGAACTTCTGAGCACGTTTTCTGGATATTCTTGACAACCAAAGGAAATGGGGATCTTGTCTTGTGCTACTTCTAGGACAGAACAGACAAGGCAATTCCTAAGCTTGTGTTGGTGACAGCTTCACATGGGGCTCATCCCTCCAAACGTTAGCCAGGAACCTGCATAAAGTGCTGTTTCCTCCTGACAGTGGGAAAAGCTGACCCC
This sequence comes from Octodon degus, assembly GCF_000260255.1. NCBI lineage: Eukaryota > Metazoa > Chordata > Mammalia > Rodentia > Octodontidae > Octodon > Octodon degus. The sequence goes on from NW_004524843.1 coordinate 1,837,373, forward strand.
TACCACCAATTCATGTACTTTCAAAGAGCTCAAGTTCTGCTCTCTCTCAGCTACCTTGGAAGGGAGGTGGGGAGAGAGAAAATCAGCCATTAAGGGGCTTGTCTTGGTCACCATCTCTGTCAGTGAGACCTTGCTGATAAAGTGATCCTATGCTTTTGAAATTCTGATTAGCCAAGTAAGCAATTTACAGCTCAATTTCAATTTTGCTGGTTTCAGGTAGGGCTAAGGAATGTATTTATTCTCAGCGAATTGGTTAAAAAATCCCAACTTCTCCAACTTATGCATGTCCTAAGTGTACATGTTTTTCCAGTGTACATGTTTCATTTATTAATATATTTATTTTCAAAAGCCATGCAGAATTTACTCCACACCAGCTACTTTTCTAGGTTGTACCTTATAAATGTCATTTCACTGAATCCCATGAAGTAGTTGCTATGGTCAAGACTGCAGATGTGGAAACCAAGGCACAGTTCGATTTCTCAGTTGCCCTCCCAGACACTTGGGTAAATGACTGAGCACCGGCTCAACTCAGGTCGTTGAGCTTCAGCACCAATGCCACTTTCTTTGCCCATCCCTGTGCCATTGTCAGCCTTCCTTGCACTGAAGGACTTGCCCTCTGAAGCCACTAAACTGAGACCTCATGTGATAAGAAGAGGCGGAAGCATAGAAGCTTGTGTTTTGATCCCCCATCATGGCCAGAACCCATGAGCTGCTCAGAAGTGTTTGGAAGTAAAAGACTATGAATGTGATTTCAAAATAATTCAGTAAGACAGAAAGATAGCGCTCATTTGTTCTTGCATTCAACCTTTTCTTCTTATATTTGTATTGTTTCAAAATGAACACCCTCAGGATCCACCTTCATACATTTCCCAATGGCTTGATCTACCTCACTCTCGCTTACTGACCGATGCTGGGCTTCTTCTCTAGGAAAGCTGAATGACTTCTCTTTTAACTAAAAGTAGATCTTACTTTTTAGTTTTCTCTTGTCCTTGCCTTCTTCTATTACCTGCTTCTCCTTTGGTGCTACCTCTACAACCCTAGTAGTTTTGACAAAGTAGGGTCAATGACAGACTTCATTTTTTTGTTTCTGTTTTCTTTGTCATCTGTGCTGTTGGCATCATGTATAAGAAACTATTACTTAACCCTCCTTAAAAAAAATTCTATTTTTTGTACAAGTGTTGTCATTTTAGCTCTTCTGTTTAGGTCTGTGATCCATTTTGAGTCAGTATTTTGTGTGCATTGGAAAGTAGAGCTCCAGCTTTGTTCTTCCGCTTGCTGGTATTGTTCATCCAATACCACTTGCTGAAAGAACTTCATCCAAATGAACTGTCTTATAAATATTATGGCCATACCTCTACGATTTTAGCATCAATACTTTACACTAGGTGGTAGGGATACATTTTTAAAGAAAAAGTCATAGAAATTGTCCTTTTAGGATATTCATGTGACTTTCAAGTGTGAGAAAATTGAGTCATATATTCTTTACTGTCACATATTTTTAAAACTAAATTCAAGCTAAAGTTTTCTGCTCATTATTGCAGGCACATTCATTTTTGACTGTCCTGGAAAGTTAGCGTAGCAATCGTGTGTAACTCTTTAATGGGCTAAACTTGCTGGACAAATACTACTAATTATTTCTATAAAACATCTCTATTGATTTGCATATGTTCTTCTGAACTTTTGAAACATTATACACATTCTTTAAAAGATATATAGCTAATTTGCTTTTGTTTCAAAAATGCCATTAAAGGAAATGAACTTGAGGTTGAGGTTGGCCATTTCAATAGAGTTGGTTGTTGAACTGGTCACCTTGCACTGCCATAACAAAACACCACAGACTAAGTGGCTTAACCAATGGAAAATTTATTTCTGGTACTTTTGGAGGCTGGAAGTCTACACACAAGGTGGGAGATGTAGCTCCTCCTGAGGCCTTTTTCCTGGGCTTGCTTTTGCATCTCTTCTCATTTGTTTCTTCACATTTTCTTTCTTCAGTGCACATGCATCTTGGATGGCCCTTTGTGCATCCCAATTTCCCCTTATTTGGATGCTGGTGAAGTTGAATAAGAGTCTTCCCTAAGCCAGCTTGCCAAATGTCCAGGCTCTACGTGTAGACACACACACTCTGAGGTACTACAGAGCAGGACTTCAGAGCATTAATGTAGAAAGACATGAAATCCACCCCTAATATTTGTTTTGGGTTTCACTTTTAACTGCTAAAATGACAACAAAGTTAGTATTGATAATTTCATTATTGATGAAATTGTTATACTCATGATGAATTTTCACTATACAGTGCCTCGTGATACTAGACAAGAGTCTGTGTATGTGTTAATGTTATAAAAGCAACCAGTGAGGTTTCTACTAGGGAGGCAAGATGCGTAACAAGGGGCCAGGGAGATGGCTCAGTAGAATAAGCACTTGCCTGGTAAGTGCAAGGGCCTGAGTTTGATCCCTGGAACAACAACAAAAAAATCTATTATGTGTAAAACTATTCTAGTCAAAAGAATAAATTCTATAAGGCTACTGGGAAAGCAGTGGAATGCCTGAGTATTTTTATCATAATATATTCATGAGTCTACAAACTTTGTCTAGCAATACTAACAGTTTGAAAATTTTATAACCAAAAAAACTGGGGTCAAGAATCTAATATACAACTAGATTTTAAATATTAAGTGAGTAGAATTCTGCAAGTTGTTTTATTTGGTAACCTACATATCTCTCTTAAGAATTTAGAAAATGGTTTAGAAATGTATCTATATATATGGAGATTCTATCATTTGCAGTTGACTGTTTGAGTAAAAATAGACCTTATACAAAAAGATTAGTATTCAAAAATAATCTAACAGAAAGCACCTATAAATACTGAGATAACCACATACATTTTTAAACTTTAGAATCAAATTGGCAAAATCAAGTTAGAAGATTCTCAAATGGAATGACAACAGGAGTGAGTGAGCAGACTGAGGAATCAAACCAGAAATGGCAGAACAATGAGGCGAATTATTAGGATACGTTGCATTTGATTTTTTTAAATTATTATTAAGGTGTTTAGGGGTAGGAATTGGTGTGAAAAGTAATCCATTATCAATAGCATATTTTTTATAATGCCTAGGTTATTTTAAAGAAAAATTAATCATGTAGATAGTAAAGCCAATTGCATAAAGAAAACAGAGCTTGGGGTTTCCAGTTATCTATACATACAACGGGGACACCTGAAATAATTTTACATATAATGATTTCAGTCGAAGAAACTCATTGGATTTGAAAATCCTGGAAAGAGTGACTTTGAGACTTCACAAATACTACCAGGCAGCAGTTTTGATAGTCTCTTGGAATGTGATATGCCACTAAGAAAGGCCGATAGTATTTTGGGCTATTGTAAGTCAGTATATTGGTACAAAATCCAGGAGAAAACTGATAGGCTTGGGTCTAGAGTATCCGAATCTCATTGCCACCTGGGCTTGGAGTTTCAGGTTTCAAGGGACTTGTGTGATCTGGAAGATTGAGCAACCGGTGGGCAGGGAGTGCCTTTGAAAAATTTTCAAAGGGGAGTTTGAGCCTAGATAAGAAAAAGCTAAATAGGAGTCATTAAGCAAAAGAAAAGAAAATAGAAGAGTTCTCTTCACCACAAACCCTGCTACAAGGGCCGGCCAAATAGCTCAGTGGATTAAAGTGCCTGCAAGCAGGCACAGGGGTCAGGGATTCGATCCCCAAGGCCTGGGGTGCCAGCCCGCCCCCAGGAGTGCGCTGAGAAGGCAACTGAGACTGGGCGTGGCGGCACGCGCCTGTAATCCCAGCTCTTGGGAGGCTGTAAACTGGCAAATCACTACCAGTCCGATCTAGTAGTGAGACTCTGAGCACCCTATACCCTGTAGACCCTTCCCTAAAATACAAAAAGAAAGAAAAAAAAAAAAAAACCTGCTACAAATCTCAAAGAATAAAAACCCACCTCCTTCTCAGGGAGGGGTCGGGACCTCGTGGCCCTTTTTATTCTCTCTTTTTTTTTCATTACTATACATTTTATTTTACCCTCTATTTTTATGTAATCTTCCTTTCAAACACTCTATTTAATGGAATATGTAAAAACATTTTCATGGTTGTGTTCTCAATGTGTTAATGATTTCTTTCTTTTTTTTACCATAATTTTATTGTGAGACAAATAGCAATGAGACAGTTGTGTTAATGATTTCTGAAGGATATGAAGCATAATCAAAAAAATAGAAAAATTCTTAAAGGGAATTCAGCCATTATTTTCAGTCTGCCCACAAGACCTCCTTGTGTTGCTTTGTGAACTTTCAGGGTATCTCTGAGGGCAAAGCTAGTTTCATAATAGTACGAAAACATGATTTAGCTTTTTTCACTGTACTGCCATTTACACTTATGGTGCAAGAATAACTAAAACTTTTTCACACTAAGGGCAGTGAACTATATTTATAGTTGCTCTATTCTTCACTACTGTTTATTTTCAGGAGAAAAACAAGTAAATAGAAAAATAAATAAATTAAAAGCCAATTTCCATAAAGAAATGTCTTCAACAAAGCAGCAAACATTAATCTGATTTCACCTAGAACCTCAAATATATGTATTTTTAGTATTTTGTTTACTGAAATGGATATATAAAGAACATCTGGCACATATCAAAGAACGACAACAGTTTTCTCAAAGAAGAGTTTAACTTGAGTCATAAAGTAAATCAGATGGATTTTCATGGAAAACTCTATTTGAAAAAGTGACTCAGACAAATTTTGATTATAAAGTTTTAAATATCAACCACAATTTTGAAAATGAATCAAAGTCTGTCATTTCAAGAAAATAACTGACAGTATTAGCTGCCAATGATAAAATTTGACTGTTCAAGAAAGAATTTGAGTTTTGGAAAATTTGTATCTCCTACCATGAACGCAATAGCTTCTCACAGTTTCTGATGCGATGACATGACATTAACTGATAAATAAAAAGATGTGTCAACATTTTGAAGTTATGTATATCCAAGTCAGTTAACATTTCACAAATGGATAATGCCCATAATATATTCAGCATAGTGCCTGGCTATCCATGTTAAGGTAAAGATAAGCCAATGGATTTGCTTAGGAGAAACAGAACATTAAATCAGGCATGGTGGGTATGCCTCTAATCCCAGTGTTGGGGAGACTGAGACAGAAGGATCACAAGTCCAAACTGCATAATGAAACCGTGTACCAAATACATAAATAGATAGATTAAAAAAGGAAGATACATGTTTGTCAATTTGCTTTCAGATTCTACTTGTCTAGTTTTTGTGGGTCATCTTAAAGAAATGTTCATGATTATGTGGAAAGACCGTTAAAGTATTCCAGTTGACTGTGTGAGTTAGATTTTCTTCATATTCGTCACTGAAATATGAATTACAATGGACTGAATCTCACATTATTCTGTTTTCTGTGCTGGAACACAATACCTGACACCTCCTACTTAAGAAAGCTTTGATTTAGTTCTTGGGTTCAAGGGATCCAGTGCATGGTAAGGGAGCAGGCCCAAAAGCAGGAAGACTAGGGCAGAAGGTGTGTGTGGGGCAAAAGCTCATTGTCTATGGTGACCAAAAAGCAGAGCCAGGAAATAGTGACCCTGGGGAGGGAGGGAGAGAAGGAGGGCCCGATACACATGCCAAGGTCATGACTTTATGACCCACAGAGATGCACCAAGAAGGGTGCTTTACTAATCTCCTTGATGAATCTTAAGTCAATCAGGTGGCAGTTGCATTCACAAATGCAGTAGATTTAAAAATCTATATATATTAAGCTATGTTTTTATTTTATTTTTTTTAATTTTTGTATTTTAGGGAAGGGTCTGCAGGGTGTTAAGAGTCTCACTACTAGATTAGACTCGTAGTGATCTGCCTGTTTATAGCCTCCCAAGAGCTGGGATTACAGGCACGTGCCACCATGCCCAGTCTCAATTGCCATCTCAGTGCACCCTGGGAGCAGGGCCAGCATGGCAGGCCCTGGGAATTGAACCCCTGGCCCCTGCGCCTGCTTGCAGGCACTTTAATCCACTGAGCTATTTGGCTGGCCCTAAAGCTAGATTTTAGAGATGTATAAATCTATAAAATTATTACCCATGTCAATATTTTTCTTTAGAAATATGGTTATTCTTACTTCAATTTCATTTTGTTAACATGTTGTTTATCCATGATTATTACTTATAAATTTATTGATATTTACTTAATATTTTTAATATTTTTATTTTAATTTCTAATATAACAAATAGCAAAATACTTAATCAACAAAACTGAAAGTGTATTAGGTTCTCCAATAATGTTAATAATTACACTTTGTACTCAGCTTCTAAAATCATCAAATTTGGTGCTTAATGCATTCTGATGTTAAAATATTGTCCCAGGACTTGTCCTTTTTGTGTTGACACATAGGCTTGAATTTATGTGCATTGCCTCTTGACTCACTATGTTCTCTATCTGAAACATTTTGTTTGTTACTCATGTTTTTTGGTACTAATTGCTCTTCAGGAAACCAATTCACAAAGAGTGCCACCATGTAGTGATTGGGGATAAGGCTTCGTGGTAGTGTTTTCCTGCCATGCAGGAGGTTCTAAACTCAATCTCCAATACCTCAAATAATAAGCACAATATTTACAATATAAGGGAGACTTCAAACACACAATCTGTAATATCATCAGGATAAATTTGACAATTCATCGGATTCTAAGTTGCATTTATATGCGCTGTATTGCATACATGCATAAGTGGAGATTATTACAATACATGTACAACCCCTTGATGTTATGCTGGATAGGGAAATGTTTGTCATGCTATATGAACACATTTGTTGTTGCTACACTATAAACTGCACATGTCAATTTTCTTCAGTAAAGTTTAGTAAAAGTGGGTAAAAAGTGTTGCAAGGCACATTATAAAAAACATAAATGGTAAAAAAATAAAACATAAATGCTCTAATATTCTTATTTGGATCTCATCTCCCTAATCTGGAAAAATCCAAGAATTATGGTCTTTTCTCACCCTCCCCTGGCCACTTGGCCCCAGTTATCATCTGACCTCCACATGTTCCCGGTGAGTGTACGGCACGTACGTACAGCAAACCCCTACTGCTAAAACTGTGGCTGTGCCCTCAATGAAAAGCCCCATTCTTCAAGATGGTGGGTCTGTGGGGTGTCTACACTGTCCTCCTACTCTTTGCGCTCTGTATTCTAACACTGGTCCCACAGAAGTAAATGCCTATCTCTGACTATCGGGAGCTGTTTCGGTCTCAGGCTTTGCTGCTGCTTCGTCTGCTTGAAAAACCATGACCTCCGCCTGCCCGGGCACGAATCATCTCCCTTTGGAGCTGTGCCTATCCCCGGTTCAAACTTCTGTCATGGCACTGAGGGCCTTTCACTGTGCTGTTCCCCCCTCTGTGATGTTGCACCTTCTTTTGCAATCTGGTGCAGTACATTATCAAACGTGACCAAACTTCATCACCACTGCCTAGTTTAGTTTTGAGTAGATAAATACTCAATAGAAATTTGGTAAACCAAAAGGAAACAAGAGTTTTAGAATAAACTTACATGCCCACTAATTCTATACTTCAAATAATATTTTTGGAAATAATATTTTTGTAAAATGATTAAGCAGTTGTAACCATCCTACTAACCTGTTTTGAAATTGTTTCATTGCTATTTTATCTTTTTTGCTCACTAAAATCAATAAAAAATCATTTCTGAGGTAAAAAAAATTTAAAAATAAAATTATTAGGCAACAAATAATAAATTTTATAATTCTTTTATTTTGCTATACAAATCGCAGACTCTCATGAAACTCAAGTACACTGTAATTGCTCATTGCTTTTCAAAGTAATTCTGAATACTTTTCAAGTTATTATCTTTAGCTCTTATGACGTGATTCTTTCTTTTATCACTTTGAGAAATATTTTGATTTTTGCTGGAGTCTAATTTTTAAAAAGTAACCTAACTACTACCATTTCATAATTAGAAAAAGTGTAGCTACGGTGGTTTTTGTTTTTTGGTTTTTGTTTTTTGTTTGCTTTTTGAAGCAGGATTTTACTATGTAGTACAGGCTGGCCTTAAACTTGTGTGTAGCGCCATGCTGCCTCAAATTTTCAGTGATCCTCTTGCCTCAGTCTCCCAAGTTGTGAGATCACAGGCATGTGCCACTATGCCTGACCTATCATAAAATGTTTAGAACATGTATAAAACCATAGAGAAGAAAATAGTGTTCGTGTCTCATAGTCCATTGAATTTTTATACCAAAAAAGTATTGCTTTTAATATTTTAATATTTTGCTTTATACCATTGTTGTTTTTTTGAATGAGATTCTTATAGTATCAGTTTTGTATGTCTTGCATTTTAGCCATTTTTGTGTCATTAGACAGAACTCAAAAATATAATTTTAGTATCTACGTATTATTTCATCACATTTTAAAAATGTATTGTTTAAGCATGGAAATTGTTTCTACGTGGGTAGGACATGTGTTTTGAGAAAACCTTTACACGTTAAAGACATCAAGAATTTTATAGTCTTATTAATAAGACTGAGATTGTTGCCTAAAAGGTACCCTACAGGCAAGTGCTGCTCCTTTTTTTTTTTTTTTTTTTTTTTTTTTGTACTGGGGATTGAACTCAGGACCTTGCGCTTGCCAGGCAAGCACTTATTCTACTGAGCCATCTCCCCGCCCCAAGTGCTCCTTGATAGGAAGCAGAACCCACAGCACCCGCATAGCGCGGACCAGAAGACATAGCTAGCGAAGGCTTGAGGCAAGGCCGCGTGCATGGCTTGTTGCAGCGGCTGTTTTCTTCAGCTTGGCTTCTGCTTCCTGATCTTCCCTGAGGAGAAGAATTTCACAAGGGAACTCGCTCGCTGCTTCTATTCACTTTCCTTTCCTCCTTCCCTTTGTTCAAGCTTTGGAGCTAACTAATAGTTCTAAAATTTTTCCATATTTTCAAAAAAAGACAAAGTACTAATATATCAACCCTTAATAACTGTTCAAAAATAATTGCATCATACTATTTCAGATTGATCTACCACTTTCTGACAGTGAGCAGCTCTCTTCTTAGGCTTGTCAATAGAGAGTTTTTAAGGGATTTAAATATT
>NW_004524843.1:1846960-1866311 GCF_000260255.1 Octodon degus
GCCAGCCCGATCTAGTAGTAAGACCCTGAACACCCTTCAGACCCTTGCCTAAAAAATAAAAAATAAATTTATTTTGAAGAGACTATACTAATAATTGATATGACGTTAGAAACGGTACACATTTAGAAGACCAAGACAAGTATTCAAGCACTATTTTTGTATTACACATTGCTGTCAAGCTTTCATCTGTTCCTCAAATACGTATAATTATAGGTTCACTGTTATCTAAGAGAATTACTCATTTTCTCCAAGAGATCCAAGAGTCACATTACATCTCAAAGCAGGGTAACATTGCAGTATTAATTGCCATTTTATCTTAAAGTCATTTATATCTTTTAGAAATAATTTTGGTGTATACATGTAATTCCCAAGGGATGATCTATATACAATACTTTGAAGTTTCTAAAGTGACATTATTTTCAAGGTCACTTGACATGACCTGGTAATATGTCTTCTCTTCCTAATTTTGGTAGTGGCATTGACAGCCACTTACTTCTGTCTTCTAACAGAACTGCAAATCTCTGAGGTGCCACCCCCACCCCAGGCGTTTTCAAGGGTCAGAGGAAATTGATCTCGCCAGTTCAGGGCTGGGCTGGATTGTTTAAGGGCGATTCCATTGTGCTTGCCAAAGATTAGATTAGCACTGGGTTCCTGACCTCATACTAATTAATGAAATATGAGGAAAGTCTGCCTCAGGGCTTCTAGAAGACACTTTGCACCTGAGAAAAAGCCACAAGCATTTAAAAAAAAAAAAAAAAAAAAAACCTGTCAAAAAAAAAAAAAAAAAAAAAAAAAAAAAAAAAAAAAACCTGTCCTCTTCTTACGAATTCTGCCTCTCTAAGCCTGACGACACTCTTCAGCCACTGCAGCATTTGATCGGTCATGAATTCTGACTGTGGAACAGACAGGAGCACAGTGTGAGTCTCTAGTAAAATTACTGAGTCACCAACTGAACTAACGCTGAAGCCTCCTCTTTCTCTGGAATTTCTTGGTTTATACCATGTTGAAACCAAAACCTTCTTAACCAGTAACACAGCTGAGCTTTGTTTGTACAGTGGCAGAATCATAGCCAATGAGGTTTATCCAAGGTGCAATTATTGATAATTGAAAACAATTGACTAATTTATATATAAAGTTTAATGTCATTGAGACTATCTGAAATTATAGTAAGCCTACTATTATATTTATGATGAATGTATATACTAGTCAGTCATTGTAGTAGACAAGAGTAGACATGGAATCAACAGTCTTTTAGCTGTTACAGTAATATTATTGAGCTCCAAACAGAATAATCAGAAAGCTGATCAGACCAAGAGATAATTTCTTCATCCATTTTCTTTATTCATAAAAATGAGTAATGTTTATTTACTCATTTAAGAAATATGGAGTTGGCCAAATAGCTCAGTGGATTAAAGCTCCTGCAAGCAAGTGCAAGGGCTGGGGATTCAATCCCCAGGCCTGCCATGCCAGCCTTGTGCATGGCACTGAGATGACAATTGAGGCTGGATGTGGTGGCATGTGCCTGTAATCCCAGCTCTTGGGAGGCCATAAGCAGGCAGATCACTACGAGTCCAATCTAGTAGTGAGAGCCTGAACACCCTGTAGACCCTTCCCTAAAACACAGAAAAAAAAAATACGTTTTAAATATCTTCTGTACATAAGACTATGGGTATCAACTCATTTATTCTTAAGTACTGAGATTCTAAGTAAAAATATAACCCCTTACTGCTATTTTAAAACATTTCTGAACTCTCCTCATGACCAACTGTCAGACACCACTTCAGTGTTCTGCAATTTAGTCCTGACCCTACTTACCTGGAGTCACCCTTAGACCTCACGAGTTAAGGGCTCAGTCCTGTATGACTAGCCCACTCCAGACATCAACTCCAAGTCTCAGGTTTCAGTACTTGTGAGTAACCGACTATAAATCAGGACCCACAACCCACCACCTCACCGAATTCAATAATTTACTAGAACATCTCACAATCTTGCAACACAAACAGTCAATGTAAAACTGCATGCCAGGAAGTTTGGGGGAGAGCAGTTTACTGAATCCCAGAGTCTAGTATTTTCATGGCGGGTGCTTGCATCATCATGGTTGAGTAGATCACAGACCCTGGTGGTTAGCACAGCCTGCAGCCTCTTTCCCTTTCCTAGAGGCTAACATTGGGGCTGAGAGTTCTGCTTTTCTCACCTGGCCTTGGTCTTTCAGGTCCAGATGTACAATCTAGGTAGCCACCAATCAGCTTTGTAGCATACCAAAAGATACTGTCATCACTCTGGAGCTTCCAAGGATTGTGGGTGCTCTTCTGTGAGAAACTGAGTCAAAGACCAAAGTCTATGACAAAAATACTTGAATCATGATTTACACTTAGGAAATCACAAGGAGCTCAGGGCCAGAAACCAAGATGAAGACCAACAAAGAGTTCTTACATTATAATAGAACAAGCTTATAAAAATTTTAAAACAGATCATTATTTCTTTGAGTCTCTGAATGTATTATATACCATCTCCAAACCTCAAAACTACTAATCTTAACACAAGTCAAGCTTCCTATTTATATGGATTAATGTCTTCATGCAAATTTGATGATGTATCATGGTGTTCAGAAAGGGTTCAATATTACAACTTGAATTGTGGGGAAAAAAAGGTTTTTTTATTATAATGCCCAATATAATATCAGCAGTAATTACTAAGCTTTCACAAAAGAACATTAAATATATATTGTTTTCATAAGTTCTGTAGTTATTTCTATAAAATTCTCAAGACTTTAAAGTCCTACAGAAGAGTAATTTTTTTAAAAAAAAAAGATCAAGACATTCTGATTCAAAAATAGAAAAGGAGGCAATCAAATAATGATCATAAGTTATATGATTGTTAGTATGGTCTTGTTCTTTTTCATAGTTTAATACTTTTCAACACATTTATGATGCTGTGGAACCTTCATTACAAGCTCAGTTTGAAAACATTTCCATCAGGCTGGAAAATAAAACGAGTGTCCACATGTGTGTACCCTCCATTCCCATTCCCAGCCCTAGGCAGATGCTATTTTACGTGGTCTCTGCTTGTTTCCTATAAATGAAGCTAAGCCTTATGTCATATTTTATGACTTCCTTCTTTTGATAACATAGAATTTTTAAGGCTCATCTATGTTTTAGCAAAAAGTAGTGCTTTATTGTTTTCTACTTCCTGATAGTATTCCATTGTCTAGATATATTCTGTTCTGTGTTACCACTCGCCAGTTAATGGACATGTGAGTGTTTTCTACCTCTTGACTGTTATGAATACTGCTATGAATGCTACCATACAACTCTGTACAGATACATCTTTTCATGTATCTTGGTTACATATACCTAAAAATGCAAAGATTGAGTCGCATAATGAATCTGCAAGGTATATTGTAACAAAATTGCTAATGTGTTTTCCAAAATGTCTGGACCAGTTTACAATTCCAACCACAATATATGAAGACTCCAGTTTCTCTACGTCCTCATGAACACTTACGATGTCTCTTTCATCATAACCATTTTAATTTGCATGGGGCAAGATTTCACTGGGCTTTTGGTTTGCATTTCTGTTATGAATAGACTGATACTGAATATTTTGGATATGTTTATTATTTGCTCATGTATCTTTTATGGACAAATGTCTATTCTAAATCTTGTTTTAGGGGTACTTTTCTTTTTTCTTCTTTGTTATTGATTTAAACAGTCCTCTATGTAGAATATAATCTTTTGTCAAATACATGACTTGCAAATATTTTCTTCAGTGGGACCAATAATAACAGTTACTAATTGCAGAATCTTTTTAAAGTGGAATGATGTACCATTTTCTAAAAATGCCCTCTGGAAAGGGGCAAACTGCATCAAACAAATGTGTAAACATCAAGACAACATTAAGGAAACTTCACGTTCTTTTTTTCTATGACAGAAACTGTAGACTAGGGACTATTATGCAAGTTATTCTCCTTAGGACTTAGATCATTTGAAACATTTCAAAGATATATTGAAATATTATCTCATTCTGATTTAGAAATGCTCTCCTGCAGATGAAGTATTTTCTGTTATTTTATTCGCTGGGGAGGAAGCTCTTTTTCAGGACTGTGCGCTAATTGTTTCCTCTCTCCTAAGAAGTCGTCTCCTCTCTTACCAGCACCTCCTGAGGCAAAGTGCCTCATTCATCTCAAAGAGAAAGAAACTGTAATAAAATCTATGGGCCAAGAAATATCAGTTGAAGATCTCACATCTATAATGCACCTTAATTTACTTTTAAAAGAAATTATTCTAAAAGAGAGAACTATAAAACACTGAAAGGAAATGGTTGCTGAATGGGTCCTTAGAATTGACCTCATCTAGCCCTTCATTTTATGAGCTCTTCTGTGACATCAGTTTTAAATCAGATATTTTAGAATGAAAAATTGAAGATTAAAGGAGATAAAATGATGCATCCCTGCTCAAAACAACAAGTTCCTGAGTTTTGCATTATTTCTTTTTCTATTATTTCATTATTTCTTTTTCTATGAAACACACTTGCCTCTACCACAACGCCTTTGTCTTTACTCTTCCATACTCTATTATAATCTCTTTTTCCATCATATCTAATAAGATATCTTTTCCTTCTTTCTGAAACTTCTACCTTCCCTTTAGCTACAGTAAAGGTGCATCCCTCCCTAATAAACATGGCTCTTGAAAAGACCCTCCACTCCATTCTCCATTTCTCCTTGCCCATTTACTTCTTCATCCATGGCAATAACTGTTACAGTCTAACACTGAATGTTCGTTGAAGTGCTTCAGGACACGCATGTTGCTCAGTCACGGAATTCTCCCAGTGGTTGCTTGTTAGATTATGCTGTAACATGAGGCAGTATTTATTATGATCTCTTTCTTACTCTCTTCCTTGATATCCTCTCCTAGAAAATTGCAGTGACTTATCTTCAGCAAAAGTTAACAGTTACATTTTTAATAAGAAAGAAAACATTCATTTTGATAGATTGTTAGCTCCACTATTGTCCTTAGAGAATTCTGGTGACTCTGACACTGCCTCTTTTCAATTTTTCTCTCTTCTATCCAGAAATAACACCAATAAAAGAATTGACTACCTACATTCCGTTTCATTTCAAATCGCTCACTCATTCTTCCACTCAACAGACATTTATAATCATCGTACCAGGCATGATGCCATGAGCACTGAGATATTTCCACAAATATGGCATAATGGAAAGAGCCGAAGGCTAGAATTAGGCAAAGCAGTGTTCACAGGCCAGCTCTTTTGTAACTCTTCAATTACTATTATTCTTTTTCTGATTTTTGTTCTCATTTGTAAATTAGTGATGATAATATATACTTTCAAATATTACCACTTCTAAAGTTGTTTGCCAAGTATGTACCACAATGCTTGGCACCAAGTAGGTGCTTTTAAGTATTATTAGCATTCTGCTTTGCTATTTTTTCGAAGTGGTCCAAAACAGCATATCAATTTCATATATCTCAGGTATCTTCAACCCATTCCCTCTGTCTTCCTAGAATATTTTTTTTCGTTTTATTAAAATTCATCTCTCACCTCCTTAGGGGACTTCTTACCAACATTTCTGCCCATTTTCGTGTCCTAAAAGAACTGTTTATGTCTTCTACTCTACCTATGTCTCATAGATAATTTACTGTTACTTTTGCACAGTAGTATTTATAACTTATTGATATCCAGGCGTGTCTCTCCACATAGTATGCCTGATCCTTCAGAACGTATCTTTCATGCATCTACCCCAAACCCAAAATCAAGATTGGGAACTGGTAGGCAGCTCAAAAATTATCTATTCTTTTTTTTTTTCTTTCAATGTGTCCCAGCCAGTGACAGAATATATACTTCATCATGAGTGACAGAGTAAGGCGGTACAGAGGAGGGAAGACTAATCGTTGCCTACGACCCCCTCCTCCTCTCAGAGCCAACACCAGGTGCAAGACAGAAGCACCTAGAATCTTGTAGTCAGCTGCTGTCTTCCCATCATTCTTCTCATCATGTTTGCTGCTATAGATGAGTCGCTGCTGTTGTGGCGGGATTCCCTCTTTCTCGTCCACACACTCCTTGATTCTCTTCACCTTGTCTGTAGGTTCAGTGTCAACCTCAATCTCCTTTCTGGACAGTGTCTTCACTTGAATTAGCATCTTCTTCCCTAGTTGAGGTTGTAAGTGGATAAATTGGTGTGTTTCCTGCTGCGGGCAAAGCTTCGGCCAAGCATTATCTATTCTTGAACAGGATTGAACCATGACTTTATGGTACAAAAGCTTTGCATCAGCCACAGAACAGACATTAAAAATCACTGAAACTAGTTCTCAACAGTCATTTTTCTCTATATCTACACCACCAGTGAAAATTACATTGCTTAAATAGTTCTGAATATACTTAGCAAAAAAAAACCTCAGTTACTTCTGGATACAAATAAATATCTTTCACCACAAATGATACAATATATATTTCTTAGAGGTAATTGTTGTATTTACTGTCCACACTTCAAGTTTAAATTAGTAATGTACCCAATGAGAATGTAATTCTTCAAACTTAAAGTAAGATTATTTCTTTAAAACTTACATTGATACAAGTAAAATAAATCATTGTACCTATACTCTTAAAAATTCAAATATTTCTTACATTATTATTTTAAATCTCATGATTTCTTTTTGCCTTTATGCATGAAATTAAAGTTTATCTTTCTAGATTACTATTTAGGTACATAGTCATTTGGATATTATATTACTTTTGTTATTGCTTTATGAAATAGTCTAGCATGAAACTTTTAACATATAGTATCTTTAAAATCCAAAACTGGAAGAGATGTTTGTATGCCAAATGGTTTTTATATATTTTTATTAATTTTATTGATAAACAAATAGCAATGAGACAGTTTCAAAAGGTTTTTATATTTAAACATAAATTTACTTACTGACTTTAAAAAGAGGAAGAAAATTTATTTTTCTTATAATTTTTTGGAAGGCTGTACTGGGAATCAATCTAAGTACAGTGCACTTGCCAGGCAGGCACTTGCCCCACTGAGCTTTATCCCTGGCCCTTCTCATAACTTTAATGAATAAAAAAGCCTTACAAATCCCACACTTACACCACTAGCTCAAAGGTTATAATCCTTTACTATTACCTAGCATAAGTCCATGGCATACACAGGCCTACACAAATATATACCTAGACATATGCATTTGCATTTCTTGTTGTGAATTATATAATGAGAGACATCAAATTGATAGGTTTCAAAGAAAGAGGATAAAGATTTCTAGTCATAGGTATTCCATTTTAAGCAAGAAGGGGAAAAAAGAAGAAAACTATTGCTACTCATTCATAGACTGTGAAGTAAAATCACACACACACACACACACACACACACACACACACACAAACCCATAGTATTTGTAGGAATGCACACACTGTTTTGTTAGCCAAATTGATGGGCTTGATGAAAAGGCAAATTTAGAAGTCTGTTTTTGAGAAGTGGTTAAACAGCTTCAGAAATTCCTCTTCATTCTTTGAAATCCCTCTGAAAGTAAAATAAAAAGAACAAAAATTACACAAGTTGAAATTGATAATTCATCTAGGACAGCACAGAATAAAAACCACTATGATTTTATAAAAAACATACTATGGTGTGTGCATTCCTGTTACTACGGTACTGTGGATGGAAGTTACGCAGGCCAATTGGACTTCCTTCGGAGGCAAAGAAACTAGGTTAATCAAGGCAAACAGATATCACTCATCCGGGCTTCAGGAAAACTTTTGAATTCTTGTATAGGTATACAGTACATAGTTTGAGAAAGGTATGATCTCTCATCACTGGTTCACAGTTTTTATACAAGAATCATGAAGGATGGCCAAATGAAAGAAATTGAACACTTAATTTCAGTTAATGATAACCACATACACTGACAACTAGGTTTTATGAAGGCAGTTACTCTATGAAGGAATATGCATTTTATCAAGCACCAGCATATATTATGTTTAAAAGGTTATGGTGTATATGTTGTCTTTATAAAGTGCATCTTTAGCATGAATCCAAAGCTGAAGCAGGCATTGCAGATTAGAATCTTCAGAATTAATCTGAGCCTGAGACTAGGTGTGGTGGTATGCGCCTGTAATCCCAGCTCTTGGGAGGCTGTAAACAGGCGGATCACTATGGATCTGATCTAGTAGTGAGACCCTGAACACCCTGTAGACCATTCCCTAAAATACAAAAAAAGAGAGAAAGAAAGAAAGAAAGAAAGAAAGAAAGAAAGAAAGAAAGAAAGAAAGAAAGAAAGAAAGAAAGAAGAAAGGAAGAATTAGTCTGAGCTTGATTGTCTGCCTGTGTTTGCTTGCATTGTATCGCTTTTAGGGAGTGTTCAAGTATCCAAGATAGCAATGATACTCAATACTCTGGAGAAATGTATTAATTACAATCTATTGAAATCAGTCCAAAGACTATTTCTGTGTAATAACTTTTCTCTGATCTGAATGTTGAAATTGAAAATGAATGTTTAAGTGGTACGTGGTAAATGATACTAATAGCTTCAAGGAAATACAGTAATAGGAAACAGACAGGCAGTGAAACTTTAGAAGTTGGTCCATCAAGACAGGAGAGTCTCGAAGATACTCTCTCAGGCTTTCACAGAGAGCACATTGGCCAAGCATTGGCCGTGACTCATCCACATGGCTGCACTGACAAAGGTTCTACAATCTGAGGTACAGGATCTCAGGACAAATCCTGAGGGCATTTCACTGACCTTCTCAGACCAAAAAGCTACAACTCTTGTTGCACAGGTCCTGCTTTACCTTGGTCTTAACCATCCAGCAGAAAAGTATGAAGACAAAATTATAAGAAATAAAGCCAGGCTGTTAAGTTGAGCTGTGGGGGACTCAGGTCAATAATTTCTGACATTGCCAGTTAAACAGAAGACCCAAAGCTATTATGGGCTACTGGACTCTTTTAGAATATTTTGCTGAGTTTACACACCTATAATATTCAATAACGGAACTTAGAAAAAATGGGGTATATAGATGAATGTCCATTTGTATCTGTGTATTCAAAGTGATTGGGATAGATATATAGTTACATTCTGTTAATGAATAGAATGATTTGTTCTAATGGAGTTTGTAAATAGGATCACAAGTCCGCATCTTGTACAGCAATTAACCACTAAGAAGAATATATGCAGTGTATTATTTGTTGAAAAATAAAAAAAAATAAAAAAATAAAAAAATAAAGGACAGAAAAAAAAAAAGAAAAGAAATGAGCAAAACCTATTGACTAACAGGTCAACTACTTTCACCCCTAAAAAGTCTGAGAGGACCTGTCAGCCTTGAGATCCCTGACTCACTGTCAGCCAGCAGCCCTCTGGCCAGGCTGCGGGATGCAGAGAGAGCTGTGAGGTGGCTTTTGTGCAGGCTATGGCACAAAAACAGAAAAGTGGGTTCCTTCCCTGGGGGGGTGGGCAGTGCATTAGGAACAACCCTTTCTCCTCTGTTCTAACTTAGAAGCCCAAGTTAAATTTCAGAGATACAGATTGCCAAAACTGACACCATAGTGCTAATAAACTCCAGGAAAAAAATCTAAAAAAAAAAAAAAAAAAAAAAAACAAGGCAGAAAAAAAAATAAAAAAAAAAAAAAAAAAAAAGACAGGAGAGTCTCTAGTGGAATTTTGATTCACATAAAACATAGTTTAAATCAGGAAAACCTATAGTGACATGGTTGAAAAGTTAGTCATGAGATTGGTATTGATGGAGTCACTAACGTTTTGTATTTAACAAGAAATAGTAAGTAGCTGTTGTTTCTTATTAACAGGATGCATAAGAGAATCATGGAATATCTTTATACTAAGAGATTAATTTTATTGTTTAACATGCTCCACTTTTTTTAATTTCTGAGAATTAAAGCCAGGGTCTTGTACATATGAGACAATCACACCTCAGACCTCCTCATATTTTACAAATACTGCTGGTTTGTACACAGATGTGAACCAAGTAAATAAAGGTATTATAATCACTTAAAACATAACAGTAATTTTTGCTGTGGGAACTATGTACAGGAGTCCAGCATCGTCTTTTTTGCTTTTTTCTCTTTTATTTATTATTATTATTTTTTTTTTTTTTTTTTGGAGGAACCAGGGATTGAACTCAGGCCCTTGTGCTTGCCAGGCAAGCACTTATTCTACTGAGCCATCTCCTGGGCCCCATTTTTTTTGCTTTTCTTATTGCCATTATTTTATTAGAGTGTCTATGCCGTGTGTGTGTGTGTGTGTGTGTGTGTGTGTGTGTGTGTGTGTGAAAATTTTCAGCTTGGAGAAAACTAATAGGAGATATAACTATATTCATTGTATGCAGGTCTGTGACAATAGGAGCCTGAAACTGTATGTTTCTCTCCGTGGAAAGATAAAACACTTGAAATTGACATAAACTACATCAAGGCAAAACATTCACGTCTTTCTTTTCTGGTTTCAAAAATGAACTCAACCTATTTTATTAAATCAAATATAACGTCAAACCAAATAATAAAGATCAAACAAGGCAAAAGGACTGGTGGCGCAGATGTTGCCAAATGCTGAAGCTCAGTCCTGATTTTTGTTTGGTCCTGAGTTTGCCTCTGGCTTCCTAATGCCTGACACAGAAGCTGGCAGGGACTCCAGGTTCTGTACGGGTCATGCTGCTGACCCAGGAAAGCTCATGATTAAAGGAGAGCACACTGCAAAATTCCGCTGCCTATTCGTGCTGTTAGCATGTACCTGGGGATAGCTATGATTTCACAGTCTCTTGGTGATTTATTGATTAGTTGATTAGTATTTTATAATCCTTTTCTTATTGAATTCAGCTCCAATATTTGCCTAGCAACTAAATTATTAGAAGGTGGAACTTCTAGCAATACACCCCCAGCATAGGGCTGATATTTTTATCATGCCCAACTTATTTTCTGCTTTTGGACTGACTTTCAAACATTTAAAACACTAGATATTTTTATACTAAGTGTCTTCACATTTTGAAGTGGAACATTCAGAATGTTATTCCTTATCCCTGGCAGAAGATTATATAATAACATCTAAAACTGTGACTATCTGTGGAAAATAAATTTGACTCAATTTAAATTCTGAGCACAACTTACTGTCAACTACGCCAAAACTTGTTCTAACAGATGTTCTTTGGAGGATAAATTGATTATTTAAAAGACATTTTCAAACACTCAACTTATTAAGTGATTCCATTTGTAGGTGGCACATTTTGATAGATTTATCAGGATATAATTTAACTCAAACTCCAGTCAGTCTGTAAAAGGTAACTTTTCCGATAGGTAAGGTATAATGATAGCCTCTTTTTTCTAGTTTTTTTGTTTTTTATTTATGTATTTCGTACAGTGTTTCACTACATAGCTTGGACTCCTATTGATCCTCCTGTTTTTATCCTAGGATTACAGGGATGCACCACCATGCCTGGACTTGGTCACTGGCTCTGTGTGCCCCAGGGACAGGGCCCACATGGCATGCCAGACCGGGAATTGAACCCTCATCCCTGAGCTTGCCAAAGCAGGTGCTTAGTCCACTAAGCTATCTTGACGTCTCTTCTAGTTAGTTTTTTTTTAATCATCTCTTATAGCACAGAGCTTTAATATCCCAATTCTACATTGGTCCAAGTGTTTAAAATTACGTTAAGTTCTTTTCAGGGAATGATTTTGTCTGTTTTTAAAAATCTAACTATCATAATATAGGTAATGACACAACTTCTCAGTGATGATACATGTCAACTTTTTAAAAATTTTTTATTTATTTATGTGTATGTGTGTGTGTGTGTGGCCAGCTCAGCCCCCCAGGGGGCAGGGCTGGCTGGCATGTGGTGCTGGGGGATTGAACTGCGGTCCCTTGTGCTTTGCTAAGCTTGCTCTAAGTAGGTGCTTTAGACCACTGAGCCATCTCACCAGCCCCGATATATGTCAACTTTATAAATCTTTTCAATAAAATATTATCCTTTCTGCCTGAACTAGTTTTGAAACAACATTGTTGAACTGTAAAACATGAGATTCTGATTCAAGTCTCAAAAATAAGCTATCTGAACAGGACTAATGATTTCATTATCTGTGATACTATGAGCTTTGTCAAACCTCTGTTGCCTTCTCTATAACATCAGCAGTTAAAATAATAACTTAAGAATGTGTTATGTGGCAAGTATTTTCATATTATACTTATGTCAAAGAATAGTTGCCTTTAAGGAATAATAGCAGCTTCACGGGCCAGAGATGCAGCTCAGTAGCATAGTGCCTGCCTGACAGGCACTATTGTGAGGTCCTGTGTTTGATTTCCAGTTTAAAAAAAAATAAAAATCTTCCAACTAGCATAAGTAAAGCAGACTATTTGTGAGATTATTGTGAGAACTTACAAAGACCAACATATAGGCAAACTACAGGTTGCATTAAAACAAAGAAGTTAAAAACCAAAGCCAAATAATGCACACCTTTTGTTACTTTACTGTTTCTTTGTGCTTCTCCTCTTTTTGCTGTTTTGTTTGCTCATGGATAGACTCAGCTTCCAAAGATGAAGCTCTGGGTCGCCCGAGGTTGTGTTCCCACAGCAATCTGACCCACTCACTATGACTCCCAACTTAAAGATTCCCAAAAGAGAACCCTACTGTGTCAAAGGTAAACTGTGAACTTACCAGATAATCAGTGTCCTCCTATAAACCATCAGACTAAAGCCATGGGAATGGGGTGAAATGTTTCCATGGTGTAGACGTAGCTCTCTGTGGCCACTTTTCAATACATGTTGTTATTAAAGAAACTGTT
Organism: Octodon degus; assembly: GCF_000260255.1. Classification (NCBI taxonomy): domain Eukaryota; kingdom Metazoa; phylum Chordata; class Mammalia; order Rodentia; family Octodontidae; genus Octodon; species Octodon degus. Next base: position 1,859,754 of record NW_004524843.1, read on the forward strand.
TTACAAGGTAGGTAATGACCAGGCAGGCATCTATATTGTGCCACTTTATAAGTGATAGAAGTGGAGATAGGTGAAGAAACTGGAATGACCAAAACTAAATTTTGAACCTAAATATTCTCTTTCTAAATTTTATGGATTCACCATGAAACTTTCAACATTGAAAAAAATAAATCTCTATAACAAAAATGATCCCTTCCAAATTTTAAATTCATAGATTTCTCTCTCATCAGCAAATTCTTGCATGAATTAATTCACTTCCTCAGGTACCGAAAACTTCCTTTTGAAATTTGTATAGGATGACTTCCCTAGTCCATTAATCTGATCGTGTCTCTCTATACATACTCACTAATCAAATATGATTTTTACATGCTAATCATTGAGACAAGAGATTCAAAGACAGCTTCTGAGTCTAAACTCATCTCTTTGGAACAAAGCCTTAGAGTGATCCTTCAGCTATACTTTCACATAGTTCTTTAGATGATTTTTATGAATGTGATGCATCCTCAAACTTTCATTTCTGTTAGACAAACAAGAAGCCAAAAAAAATTACCACCTAGTTACAATCTTAGTATTTGTGCTGTTAAAGCAAGCATACTCTTTTTTTATCTTTTTAAATGTTTTAAAAATTAATTTTATTCATATATTTTAGATACACACAATTATAACAGTCATCATAAGGAGTTTGTACCTGTACATAATATATCCTGATACTTCCTCTTTCCCTAATCCCTTCTCCTCTCTTCAACCCCACTTCCCCTCCTTATTTACAAAACTATTCTATGTTTTTCCCTTCTAATCTCTTGTCCTTCCCCTTACTCGCTTCTCTCCTACTCCCTTCTCAGTTCCCCTTCTCATTTGAACATTTTCTTTCTATTGTGTAATATCTGTTTGTTTGTTTGTTTGTTTGATATTTTAGGACAGGAACTACAGGGTTTATAGGGTCTCACTATGTAGATTTGACTCATAGTGATTCTCCTGTTTTCAGCCTCCCAAGCTCTGGGATTACAGGCATGTGCCACCACACCCAGTCTCAATCGCCCTCTCAGCGCACTCCATAGGCCAGGCCAGCATGCCAGGGATTGAACCCCTGCCACTGCATTCTGCCTAAGCAGACACTTTACTCCCTGAGCTATCTGCCCAGTCTTGTTGTACATTTTGATCCTTATTTGCCTTTCTGGTTTCTCACACCAGAGAAACAATATGACATTTAAACATGTATGTTAGATTTATTTCACTGAAGAGTATGGTCTCAAGAAGCACGCTAATTCCAATCTAGTTACTTTCTCCGATTACATCAGAGGGAGGAATGTGTGTCTAAGTGATTCTCTAAATTTGTATTTGGTCCTTGTGTTGGAGTTCTGTCCTCTGAGAGTAGCGTGCATGTTAGAAAGAGACAGAGCAAAATGAGAGTTGTTGCCTTTTCTTGGCCTGTGCCCAGAACAGATGAACCAGGGTGCACCATTGATTATGCACTCATTCACTTATTCATTCAAAATCTTTCAGAAAGCACCATGTGACACACATTTTTGTCTCTTATTATGTCATACAAAATTATTACACTTATTCTAGGGCAGTTGGGAGAGACACGGTGCCCAGAATTCACCTGCACTCTTATCCCTAGACATTCTTACTACCTGACTGCTTTTCCCCAATCCTGATGTTTTCTCTGCCTTCCTTTTTGGCAGAGAAAACCAACCAAGCAGCAGCAAAAGGATGTTGCCTTGCCCGTGTGCCCAGCGAGATATGTCAGCTTATGAGAAGTGCTGAGTAATGCCTGCAGAGGTAAGAGCCGCCCAGCCCTTTGTCTGAAGCACAACCAGCATCCTGTCAGGGCTGTTTAATCCTGGACGCTTTTGTCCTCTTTCTAAACTCAAGTCAGCATCAAACCGAATGAAACATACAATAAATACATCTATGAGAATTCTTTTATTCAACTCAGTAACATCTCACTCCCTCCTGTAAGAATCCCTTGATTTGTGGATTTGATGGATGAAAAATATTTATAATTGTTATTCCTCTACTTTCTAAAAATTGCTAAATGATTTCCTGAGCTAAACATCTTTTCTTTTATTCAGTGCCTAGCAAAATTAGTATTAGCTTAGTTACGTGAGTTTTCAAGGAGAAAATGACTTCTGAACAGTTGAAAGCAGCAGCTCCAAAAGAAAATGATTTTTATTTCCAGCTTTCTGAATCTCCACACTGCATTAACACAGAGCAGTACAGCTGTATGTTGAGTAACTTTTCCCATCAGTAAACCAGTTGTGCAGGTCTTCTTGCTATGGAATTCATTGTTCCACAGGGGTCAAAAATGAAAATGCCACAGTTGTTTTGTTAGATCCCAATGTGTGTTTCATGTGCATTGTGGTTAAATAAAATGTTAGCAATTGAAAGAGAATACAGTTGTGGTTTCAAATTACTTTGGGTAAATTGTGTTATTTTGAAACATGAAACAGGAAAATGAAATTCTTTGTGTTTTCTTTTTAAAAACTTTTTATTGGTAAAATAAAATAGAAGTCATTCGAAATGCATGGCTGAGGAGCAGAAGAGGAGATTGCTGGGCAGGAAAAAGAAATCCTCACCTCTGAATCGTTTGGTCAGGAGTAACAACAATAATAATGCACTGATAGGCAAAATGAAATGCTAGATTTTGAAAGTAATTTATGTTTTAGGAGTTTATTTTAAATGTTTTTATCATTATTCATTAGCCAAAAATTAGCATGGGGATTTAAATACGTATTACTCTTTCAGAACCTCATTTTGGTTATTAGTAGAGGATTTGTAATTAGTGTAAGTGTGTAACATGTTAGCTGAATTTTATAAGAAAATTTCTGTCTTGTGCCAGTGAGTGGTGAAGATAGCACAGGTCATGACTATTTAGGTGATGGTGAATGAGTGAGACCTAAGGGCCAGGCTTAGGTTTAAGGTTAGCTGAATGCTGCCAGTTTCCTAATTGTTCTTTTACCTTGGGATGGAATATATGTGTCACTTCTAAGACTGAAGAGAAAAGACATTTGCTTTGGGCTGTCCAAAGTTTACAGGAGTCACATAAATATTTAAGAGCCCCTTTCTGTTAGTTGTCGTGACCAGGTGTAGCATTTTCTCTGAGGTGGTATGAATGAGTTTCTCTTTCTTTCTTTATTGGGTTTTCATTGGGTTTACTTAGTAAATAGCAGAGTGATAAAATAAATAAGGAGGGAAAACATTGATGTGGAAAGAGGTACTAAACCAATTTTCTAGGAGAATCTCACATCTCAACAATAAAGAAAATCTGATTTTTAGCAAATGGAGCAACAAATATTAAACGTGTAAGGAGCTGGGCCTTCAAAAGCTTTCGCTTAAGGTTTCTGTTAAAAGCCAATTGAGGGCCGGAGAAATGGCTCAGTGGAATAAGCGCTTCCCTGGCAAGCGCAAGTACCTGAGTTCAATCCCCGGTTCTGAAAAAAAGAAAAAAAGGAAAATTTGAGGGGGCCGGGGAGATGGCTCAGTGGAATAAGTGCTTCCCTGGCAAGCTCAAGGGCCTGAGTTCAATCCTCGGTTCCTCCAAAAAAAAAAAAAAAAAAAAAAGCCAATTGAGGACCCTTCATTATTTATGCATATTGATGATTTAAATAAACTAGTTAACTATATTAATCCTAACACTTTATTTTTTCCATTCCATATATGCTCAAGAAACTAGCAGTGGTTTTATAATTTTTTTTTCCAGAACCAGGGGTTGAACTCAGGCCCTCGTGCTTGCCAGGGAAGCACTTATGCTTCTGAGCCATCTCCCCGGCCCCAGTTTTCATCAATTTAACAAGCACGTAACTAGCAAATTTTAAATTAAGATTTAGGTAACCTCACCATGTTCCCTAAACACTTCTGATCAGTAAACATTCATCTTTTCAACAAACATTGTTTCTGGTGGACCAGGAACTCCAGAAAGTGTTTCAAAATACAGCTGGGGAATTCCATCTGTTTGAATGACCTCAGAGCAAATGAACTGATCATTAATAAACCCAGTGGGGCCGGGCAGATAGCTCAGAGGACTAAAGCGCCTGCTTAGGCAGAGCGCAGCGGCCAGGGTTCAAGCCCTGGCATGCCATGCCAGCCGGGTCCCCAGGACACACTGAGATGGCGATTGAATAAGGATTTTTTTTTTCTATTGTCCTAGCATGCCTTCAGGGCACATTGGCCAGCGGGAGAGTTGTGAGGTTCGAACTCCAGCCACCTGAGGCTGACAGCTTTGTGGAAGCAGCCACTTAAAGGACTGAGCTAGGCCCAGGCTCCTTTTAAGATTTTTTTTTTTCTCCGAATGCCCTCAGGGGTGGTTTGGCTGGCTGCAGTGTTGTGGGGATCAAACTCCAGCAACCTCAGGCTGACAGCTTTGTGGAAGCAGCCACTTAAACAACTGAGCTAAGGCCAGGCCCCTGAGATGGCGATTGAGACGGGGCATGGTGGCGTGCACCTGTAATCCCAGCGTTTGGGAGGCTGAACACAGGAGAATCACTACAAATCCAATTTACCTAGTGAGATCCTGTAGATCCTGTACTAAATACAAAAGCTAAATAAATAAATAAAATAAACTCAATGTACCTTCTAGGAAGCACAAAGGCAGGGCTCTAAATGTAAAAATAGAGCCACATTTCTCTGGGAATTTTGTTTTATTGTACATCAGAACATTTGGTAGCATTGTCATCAGTGAAATTATATCAAATAGGTGTCCCCTCTCTGCATGTGCTTCCATTTATCCATCAGTCATGGGATGGGGAAAAGCAATGAGGAAAGAATTAGGTCGGTTCTGTGTTTTGGACTGAGTTTCCTACAACAGGCATTCATTTCTTTTTTTATTTTTTTCCATAATTTTATTGAGAAACAAATAGCAATGAGACAGTTTCAAACAAAATTGGTAGGACAGTTTCAATAATTAACACATTGCATACATTACATAATAAGAATTGCATACATTCTTCCGTGGTTAAATGCTGTACAAGATGCAGACACAATAACCTATTTAAAAACACCATTAGAACAAATCCCTCTATTGATTAAGAGAATGTAACTATATATCTCTCCTAACCACTTTGAATACACAGATACAAAATGGACATTCATCTGTATCCCCTTTTTTTGTTAAGTTCTGTTATTTGAATATTATAGGTGTGTAAACTCAGCAAAATATTCTAAAAGAGTCCAGGAGCCCATAATAGTATTCACTTGACTGGCAGTGTCAGAAATTGTTGACCTGAGTCCCCTACAGCTCAACATAACAACATGACTTTACTTCTTACATTTCGTTTTTATACTTTTCTGCTGCATGGTTAAGACCAAGGTAAAGCAGGACCTATGCAACAGAAGTTGTAGCTTTTGGGTGTGATAAGGTCAGTGAAATCCCCTCAGGATTTATCCTGAGATTCTGTACCTCAGATTGTAGATCCTTTGACAGTGTCAGCCATGTGAATGAGTCGTGGCCATTGCTTGGCCAATGTGCTCTCTGTGAAAGCCTGAGAGAATGTTTTCTCTCCATGTGACTCTCCTTAGGCACACTCTACACCATCGATCACTTTCCTCTTTGGCCCCATAATCACATTCATCATAAAATTTGGGACACTACCGAGTTACGTGATGTTACAGTACAAGTTCTCATATGTCCTGAGTCTTAATTGACCTTGGAAGGCTAGGGCCAAAATATTTGCTTTCCTGGCAGCCGTCCTTTTTCTCTAAATTTGGTCTGGAAACTTAGGTTGTTAACCCACCAGAAGAGAAGTTTATTGTTATTACCATACAACCTACACAGTTAAGCTTAACCTCACTATATCTGAATATCAAACATCTTAGGCATAACATGGAACAAGTATTTTTCATCAAGCATTGATATGTTGAACTTTAAGTCCCTGCAGAATATGATGAAAAAACATTTAAAAAATACAATATATCTTTAAAAATAGGCATAAAGAATTATATACTTCTTATGTTTACACATAAGTCCAAAAATCTAACCATATACAACCTTGAAGCAGGACAGTCCCACAATATTCATTTTCCTGTCTCTTGCCTTCACTCACCACCCCCTTCTTTTTGAAAAATCATCTACCTGAGAGATAGCACAGCTGCAACTGGCATGTCATGACAAGCAGCCTGTATTCAGAAGACCAGAATGACAGACACTCCAAGCATGAAACTAATATTAAAGATTACCATCTTCAGTGCAGTTGCTTATTTCACAGGTATCAGTAAATATAGTTAGTCAGGGTGAGAATCTTTCCAATTAACTGCTAGATTCAAAAATCTTCTGGAGATTCTCAGGATCATTGCCTTGCCCATCTACTACCTATAATTGAATGGCTTGACATTCTCATGTTTCCTAGCTCTTCTCCTTTCCCTCTCTTGATTAGTTAGTGCTCGAGATCCTGCTTTCCTTTTACTTGTATTATACCTTTATATTTGTATTTCTTCTTTTGAGTTCTTATGCTAGGGAAACTACACGATATTTGCACATGTGTGTCTGGTATATTTCACTTATGAGTACATCTTCAAGTGGCATCCACTTCAATATAAAGGCTTCGAGTTTATCATTCTTAA